>NC_136943.1:6006419-6378919 GCF_949987615.1 Pollachius pollachius
GAGAGAGAGAGAGGAGAGAGAGAGAGAGAGAGAGAGAGAGAGAGAGAGAGAGAGAGAGAGAGAGAGAGAGAGAAGCTTTGGTTGGATAAGAAAAGAAAACCAAGCTTGACAAATGCAAACACATAGATAAGAACTTGTGTTTCAGTCATAAAGAGGCACCGCCTCTACGTTCGTGTGCGCTTTCTACTGTAGGGTGTCGTTTATTTCCAAAGGATCATGTTTCAGTAGCCATCTGTGTGCTACAAGTTGATATTTCTCAGCATTACAGACTGTTTAACGGTGTCCTGTATCAGTGGAGAACAAACACAGCCTGTGGCCTTTTATAATGTAGTACAATCCTACCTGAGAGGCTGTGAGGTCATAGCCCAAGGCCATGTGCAAGGTGAACGTGCACACACTGGCGATCACCACGACGACCGGAGCCACACCCACCGTGAGGCTCTGGACAACACCGGCCCTTTCTAGAATCTTCTTCTCCTCCGTACGCACCTCTTTAGAGAGAGGGAGAGAGAGAAAGAGACAGATGTAGTAATGTAAAGTCCTATATAAATATTTACCGTACCGTAGGCCAAACCACGAACAACAGAGAATTAGGGGTGGGTTCAAGGGTGTGGGCGGTTTAGGTATTAAGAGGAATACTCGATACAGGCATCGGGGACTGGCCACACACACACACACACAAGGGGACAGAAATAGAAGGCGCGGGGGGGGGCAGAAGGGGCCGTATCCATACATGGTATGAAAGAGACCGACTTCTTGCCTCTCTCTCTCTCTCTCTCTCTCTCTCCTCTCTCTCTCTCTCTCTATCTCTCTCTCTCTCTCTCTCTCTCTCTCTCTCTCTCTCTCTCTCTCTCTCTCTCTCTCTCTCTCTCTCTCTCTCCTCTCTCTCTCCTCCTCCTCTCTCTCTCTCTCTCTCTCTCTCTCTGTAAGGATTCCACAAGGCACCTACAACCTCGTTCTACAAGGCACCTACAACGGGGCAACCATTACCGGCACCACTGCACCATATGGACCTTTCTGTTGTATTCAGCAGAGGTGGAAAATGTGTGTGAAATGTGAAACGAGTGAAGCTAAAAAAAAAAAAAAGGTTTGTAACTCCCAGGTGGACCCGACGCCACAGAGCGAACATCAGGCATTATCGGTGTCGGGCGTAACGGCCGCGGAGACATCACAAACACAAGAGCTGTTATTGCGAGTCGGTCCTCTCGAGCAACGCGGTAATCGGTCGATAGAGGAGAAAAATAATTACAGAGCGAGGCGAGAAATACAATAAAAAAACACACAGTTGGACTAAAAACGAAGACTGGTGATCACAGGGCACCGAGGTGTGAGCCACACTCCTACCTGGATAATGTGGCACACGTTGAAGTAAAGATGTGAGCGGCAGATCAGCACTAGGCTGCACAGGGGGCTGTGCAGACCTGCTCTAAACTCACAGCCACCCGGATTAACCTCCAAGATGAAGGAGTCTTCTTTGATTGCAAGGACCCGACTGGTCAGGGTAGATTGCTTGCTACTCCGGGGGGGGGGGGGGCTGAGTTTAATTTAAGGAAAGATAAATTGGCAATTTAGTTTATAATTTGCTGCGTTTAAATTAAGCGGCTCTTCACTAAGGAGACGGCCATTAGGAGTGGTGCAGAAATAAAGCCGGTGGGAGACTGCATGCGTGTGTGCGGTTGACTAATGCTGGACTCGGGTGAAGTCGGCTGACCACAAAAAAAAAAAGAAAAGCACAAAACAGGAAGTCCCGTTGGTTTGGAAACCCTGCTGAGTCACGGTGACTGCGGCGCTTACTGTGTACGTTCTGGGCGAGGACATCCTCCCAGCAGTACATCTTGATGAACTTTATGCAGCCGAGGATCTCGTTCATGAGCCTCACACGCCGGTCCGTCACGGTCACGCACTTCCTGCGAAAGTACGCCGTCAGACGCGATGCCAGCATCTGCTCGTCGGGGCAGAGGGGAATGGGAAGCAGGAAATGATGACAGAGAGAGTCAAGCACGGCGAGGAGGGGAACTGAAACCAGAAGCAGACATCAGTGGATCTTAAAGAGCGACTCGAGGTTCGACAGCGGTACAGATGGTGTTGCTGTTAACACCGCAGGCGGTCCGGGTGTTATTGTTGGCATCGGTGACCTGAACTGTCCTGCACAGGAATGGGAGTCCCTGGGAATAAATAGCTCTTGCACGGGAATACGTTGGCCTGGAACCAACACTGAGGCCCGAATCAGATTGACATTGACCAATGACTTCTGTCGTCGGGAAATTCGGCGAAAACAATTACACATTTGACACGTCCCATCCTCTATCTATTGGCAGACATGAAGGGGAATTACATTTTGTAGAGGGCAAAAAGTAAAAAAAAGAAAAGAAAAAGGCTTTCACTTATAACTTTTGCAATGGGCAGGACAACTCCAGCGGGGTGACGAGAAAGCAGGCAAAATATTGCGTCAGGAAAAACCTCGCCCGGGACTTTGGGAGCGTCTCTGGTTCCGGGGAATGACACCCGGCCTCAGAGCCGCCTGGACGTGCGAGAGGCAACGCGGTGCTCTGAATCAGAGCCCTACATGCCGTCCTTAGCCTCACCATGGTCGGGTAGAAGAAGATGAAGATGGCCGAGCCCACCAGAGCGGTGGGTCCCAGGAAGCAGGTGGTGTAGACCAGGCCCAGGAACCCCACCAGTGGCCCCCCGGCCAGCAGGCAGCCCATCAACACCGCCTCGTACAGCCGCTGCCCGTCGCTGGAGCAGATGTTGATCAGCTGGACGGGGAACACAGGAACACTCAGAACGTCTCCAACACCTCCCAGAGCCTCTCCCAGTATTCACACGTTGGGTGATGGCGACGGCGAAGCTAACGTCGAGCCGCTCTGAAGGTAACACGAGAGCACGGAGCTGACACAGAATGGAAGCTTTATGTCGACTCTACGGACAGGACGGGGAGAGCGGACAGGGGGTCAAATCAAACTTTATTTATATAGCGCCTTTCGTGCAAAAAAAAATGCAATAAAGGGTACTTTAGAATACAACGAAAAATAACCCCAGAAACTATAAATAAAATGGATGCAGAAACTGCTGAGCTAAATAGGTGTGTTTTAAAGGTTATTTTAAAGGTTTTCCCAGAGGCCGGCTGTTCCAGAGGCCAGGGCCACGGACACTAAATGCCGCCTCCCCGTAGGTCTCTGTCCTCAGCCGGGGAACAAGTAAAAAGCCAGAGGACCTGGGGGGATCTAGATGGAGCATCAGAACCATCTCTGACCAAGTATCCGGGCACTAAACCCCGGCCCGCCGCTCCCCATATGCAGCGTGCGTAGGGCCCCAATTACCTGGGGGCCACCAAAAATTAAGGTTTGGAAAAAAAAACAACCCAAAAAAAAAAATTACATTATTGAATTACAAAAATATAGAAATTAGTTATGAAGAGGCCCACCGTTGTTTTTTCTTAATTGTATAACCTATCCCTCAATTTCTGCAATTGAGATGTTTTTACCTAATGTATAAAAATATATTCTGTAATATATTAGGTAATGGTCGGGTTACTGACGACGACCAGCACCGGCCCTGGCTAAACCATTGGGGAAGATGGATCGAAAAGAAAGAGAGGGAAACATCACGCAGCATACGACTGCTGCAGGTCAGCTCCTTAAACAAGCGGGGGTGTCGCTAAACGGCATATCGCTACTACGCGGAAAAACAACCAGTGAATGAACGTGGATGCTTGTGTGGCTGTGTCTTGAGTGCTTTTGAATTCCTGCAGCAGTACTGTTTTTATAGTTTCCATTTGTTTATTTATGCGTACTACCTCAATGGCCTTTTTGGAGGTAGCACTTCATTTCGTTGTATCCGTGACGACGACAAATGAAGACGGATCTAATCCGTTCCAACCAGCGGCCCCCCACCCCCCTCGCCCCTACCTCCCCAGGGCTGATGTCCTTGGTGTTGCGCAGCCGGAGGATCTTGTGGAAGGCGAAGGTGAGCGCGGCGCCCCGGAGCCTCGCGGCCGTGCGGTAGTTGACGGCCCACATGAGGGCCAGCGACCAGGAGCGCAGCAGCTCCATTAGGACCACGCCCGCCACCAGGGACAGGCCGTAGGGCAGCCCGCCCGAGGGGCTCTGGGAGTACTCGAGCAGGGCCCGCACCAGGACGGCCTGGGAGGAGCCAGGGCCACGGGTTGGAGAGCCGGGGGGGGGGGCAGAGGGGAGTTTGGGGGGGGGGGGGGGGTAGGAAGGAGGGAAGGAGAAATGAAAACAAAGAAGGGTGGAACATAGGGAAGTGACTAATTAAAGAAAAGGATGAAAATGGATGTCGAAACTAAGTAAAAAACATTATAAAAAAACGGACTCAGCGAAAAGAAAAAAAGCTTTGACGTCCATAGAGATACACTACGTCTATATGAACAGACTTATATGCTGACAGCACCGTACCAACGCCAACAAATCTTGGAATGTGAGTCCAATACATCACGGTGCACTGTCCAAATCCACTTAATGGTATTAGCGGTTGTTGAATGCATGTAGTGTACAATGAGCCATCCCCAGAACAAACAGGCAAGCCTACGAACAATGCTCTCCATTCACACATCTGAGCACAAGGAAACTCTGAACAAAAGAGCGGAAAAAAAAAAGGGTTAGCATTTTGTTGCAATATTAATTACTTCTTTTTTTCGTTCTATTAGGGAGATTAGAACACAAAGCCAGAATCCTGGCAGAAAAAAACCCCTTCTGGCCTATTTGTGACCAAAGCGTGACTGGGCACAAACCAGCTAATCTGCGTTCCTGCTGTGGGCTTCCCTATCTAGGCTTTTGTTATTACGTTTTTCGTTTCAATTTCCAGACCGGCGTGAAACAGGCTGAAGAGATTCTGTTAAAAATACCGTCGGACTCGGGATTCAAACCGGCGACCGCGCGACTGAAAGGCCCGCGGTCGGCAGACCGCCCGAGAGGAGGAGAGAGAGAGAGGGTACTCACAGGCCCCACGAAGCCGGCCACCATGGTGAGCAGCAGGGCGAAGATGGCCACCAGCATGCGGGTCTGGCAGAACCTCCAGAGAACCCGGGTCAGGGAGGCCCCGTCTTTACCGCCTCTCTTCAGCTCCTCGTTCCACATGGACTCCAGTCTGGAAGAAGCGTTGTAATGTACACGACAACAAGGGTTTTTAAGCAACTACAGCGTTTTGGGCGGCAGTCGCTCAGGAGGTAGAGCGGGTTGGCTGCTAACCGCAAGGTTGACGGTTAGATCGCCGGCTCGAACTAGAGTGTCGAGGTGTCCCTGAGCAAGGCACCTAACCCTTACTGCTCCCGACGAGCTGGCCGTCGCCCTGCGTGGTCGACTCCGCCGTTGGTGTGTGAATGTGTCCAAGAACGGGTGAATGTCAGACAACATTGTAAAGCGCTTTGGATAAAAGCGCTTTATAAATGCAGTCCTTTTACACTAATTATGGAGGAATAGTTGTAGGATAAATCATTAATGGGACAGGAATGAAGGAATAAGTTACCATGTTTATTTCAGACATTGGTAGGACAATTAAAACTTTCTACATGATAAGGAGATGAGTGTTTTGTGAAAATACGAATATCCAGATTTTTTTTTACCGAAGCTGTTCTTGAGGTGAATAAAAGCTGATACTGCTTCACACACACACACACATACACACAGACACACACACACAGGTGAAAGAATAGGAGGAAGCTCTGAAAACTCGGCCTGCATTGCACACAACAGCAGTCCAAAGGAGAGTGGAAAACAAACACCAAACAGTGGGGAAGGAAACAATCTCAGCAGCACGCCATCGCACCACCGCTAAATAATAAAGGCTAGCCGCGGGGCTGAGCGAGGCAGATCCACGATACCCGCGGGCCCCGCACGCCGACGCCACATCGTTCACCGGCCCCACCGCGGGACAAGGTCACGCTGGCCCGTGGTCAGGTGCCGGCTTTTCGTCGGGTTGGAATGATACCGTCCGTTAACGAGGCTGTTGGAATTACCGCCATTAATGCTCAAAGATCTGGCTAATGCTGCTAACGCCGCGGCGGCGCTGCATAATGTCCCATAAAGGGGCCGACGTATCTTGTCGGCCGAATGCATGGCTGCTAATGACTCTGTAAAGGCAGTGTGGAGCACAGCTTCTGAGGCTCGTTTAGGCCCTAATGGTTTTATTAAAATGGTATCAGAGACAGCGCGACCGGCCGACCCGCTCCCAGTGCACAGCGGCGCGGTGCTGCTCGTTATTCCTGAGTGAAATAGTGCTAGGAAGTGGGAACTGCAGTCGGTCTCTTTTAATCGTACCTATATATATATATATATATATATATATATATATATATATATATATATATACACACGTATGGATGGATGTAGGGATGGATGGATGGATGTAGGGATGTATGGATGTAGGGATGGATGGATGGAGCGATGTATGGATGGATATAGGGATGGATGGATGGAGGGATGGATGGATGGATGGATGGATAAATGGATGTAGGGATGGATGGATGGATGGAGGGATGGGTGGATGGATCGATGGATGGATGGATGGATGGATGGATGTAGGGATGTATGATGTATGGATGTAGGGATGGATGGATGGATTTAGGGATGGATGTAGGGATGTATGGATGTAGGGATGTATGGATGTAGGGATGTATGGATGTAGGGATGGATGGATGGATGGATGTAGGGATGGATGGATGGATGGATGGATGGATGGATGGATGTAGGGGATGTATGGATGTAGGGATGGATGGATGGATGGATGGATGTAGGGATGTATGGATGTAGGGATGGATAGATGGATGGATGGATGGATATGTTTTAGCTGTGAGCGATCCATAAAACATTCATTGGGTACAATACTAAAAAATACTACAACAAACAACAATAAAAAAACTATAATAAAACTGGAAAGCCTTACGAACATATACCCGGTGTAGCTCAAAAACCCAAGTAAAGTCTGGTTGAAAAACAAAGAAAGTCCAGAACTTTCTTATAAAACTTGGTTTTTTTAACAGTTTCCCTGTCGGGCAACTTTCCTCAAGCTCTGAACAACACCAGTCCAATCTGAGGCGAGGGCCCATCCACCTCCAGCTGGGGTCTGAAAGAGCAAACAAATAGACACGAGGACGGCTTTCCCAGAGAGCGTAAACCAAGACATCGCATTTGATGGTTTGTACCTCACTGCACACTCTCAAGTGTCAACTCTCCCAGGACTCTCCCTCCCCCCCTCCCCTCCCCCCCCCTCTGATCCTCGCCTAGGCTGTTGGGTTGCATAACTGTCCTGGCTATGTAAACACAAAGCCAAGCCCTCAGCAGTGTTCCAGCCACCCGTGCCAAGAAGATCCTACACCATTCCCCTTATCTCGCAAACGTCGGGGTTGGAACACGTCATGCAAATGGACTGCAGTGGATGGCCCATGCAAACACCTGTGGTACAAGTCCAGACACATCCACGTCAGGCCTTCCCTCTCCTACTGACTCACTGCACACTAAGGGTTCAAACTTGTGGTTTCAAAGACATCGCAGACTTCGTGTTAAAAGGAGTTCACGGGAGGCACTGTTCTCACTCTCCCTTGCGGTGATGATTGAACACAGAACGTCACAATATATGCGTCATCGGAAGTTCAGTGCATGAGGATACTTCCTCTATTGCGTAATGAACATACATCCACCTATCCTACAACACCAAGGGTGTCTTGCTGCCGTCATGTTTGTTCTAATCAGCGCTCTCGGTACCGGGTCTTGGCCAGAGGTAAGCTGGCTGATGTGCAAGGATTTCCCCTTTAAGTCAATGGTTTGAACCGGGGGCCTCAGAGGATGTTCAAAGGGTCCTCTGACGAGCGTGCGAGAGAGAGCGAGGCACAGGTGCACAACGGGTAGTCCTGTTAGTGACGTAACAACACACAGTCGCTGGACTCACACTCACCCTAATCTCTAATCCTCTCTATTATTGGACACCGTGTGTGTATGGGCCCATCTCCACTCTATTGGTCTGGAGGCTTGATGTTCTTCTGTTGATTCCCCAGCCACAGAGACTCCCTACATATGTTCAGACACGCATGGACAAACAGCAGAGTACACAGCTACATAGAGATAAGGTGTACACACACACAAGCTTGCACGATGGTCCATTATTTGCGACATGAATATAAGCCTCTTTGTTATTGGCAGGCACACGCGTACAACAGTACATTTCCGTAGTGTTTAGAGAAGGAGTCATCCTGGTTTTTATGAGGATCTGAGTTTTGCCCAGAATGTCAACCATTGTACTACTATTATGATTCAAGGTTTCTGGGAGTTGAAAGTACTTCAGGACAGAGGACACACACACACACACACACACACACACACACACACACACACACCTCATCTATTGTGCAACAACGGTCCCACTCGGAGGGGGCTAAGGATTCTTATGCCCCCCCAGGCATGCTTCAGGGGGTGCTTGTGTTTGCCCTGAGATGCCACATCAGTCAATCTCATACACGTGGGTTTCAAAACGGACCAAACTGACTTCGGTTGACCTTTGATTTAGAAAACATTCAGGGTGGGAGTAACAGCCCTGAATGTAACGGATGATTCAAATACAACTACGCCTCAATAAAGAGTGGAAGGATAAGTAACCAGGCCCTTAAAAAAATAAGTACACTGGGTAGAGTTCTAAATCCTCATGATATAAAGACTACCATTGTTAAATAGATATTTTAGTTAGCTAGTAGAGAAGACGCCATTAGTGGACTCACATATTCAGAGTCATTTCTTATTCTGTAGATAAGTAACTGTGGAGGAAATCCACCCAAAAAAACAACACATACGAGAAAGTTTGTTTGTTTGAAACTTTGACACAGCAACCAAAACCATGGATCCGAATCCAGAGGACTTTGTCACGGTCAATGCCCCCGCTCTTCGGAACCTGAGCTCACCTTTGGCAGTTGGTCTCGGCGGCTTCGTGGCACGACAGGCCGCAGACGTCGTCGATGCCCAGGCTGGACGCGCGGTAGGCCTTGAGCGCCAGCGGGGTTAGCCAGTGGAGGGTCATGAAGGAGAAGAGCCCCGCGTTGTCAACTGGGTGCTGGTGTCTGCAGGTAAACAACAAACAGGGGCAGGGGTTGGGCCGGTTAGGTGCTATGGATCACAACAACATGGGAACATGGGGGGGCGAGTGAGTGAGTGAGTGAGTGAGTGAGTGAGCGAGTGAGCGAGTGAGTGAGGGAGTGAGCGAGTGAGCGAGTGAGCGAGTGAGCGAGGGAGTGAGTGAGCGAGTGAGCGAGTGAGTGAGTGAGCGAGTGAGTGAGTGAGTGAGTGAGGGAGAGTGAGAACGAGAGAGAGTGAGTGAGAGAGCGAGTGAACGAGAGTGAGAGAGAGAGAGAGAGACGAGGCTGGGTTGAAAATGTCTTTCCCCTCATGATAGTTCAAACAAGGCCGAATATGTTTGCACAGCCATTCACAAGCTCTTCACAAAATCCGAGGAAGTGATGTCCAAAATGGCGGTGCAGGCTATCAGACCTCACGTGTTCTGACAGGGCGGTCTGCTGATGGGGGATAAGAGCCCTTATCTCGCTCACAGCCCTCAAGCCACAGCTAACGACGAACGTGTATGTACAGCAAGTGTGTACATACATATGTGTGGGTGTTTACAGAACGTGACAGTGTGTGTGTGTGTGTGTGTGTGTGTGTGTGGCTGAGTGACTGAGTGTGTGTGCATAGAATCATGTTTTCCTTCCCTAAGGGCCAAGCCTTTCCTAGGTTCGTCAGGCAGACAGGCTCATGACTCGACGGTCTGATACGTGACAGTCTATATCGACGGGTGTCAGGCTTGTTTACTTGTGTGTGATCCTGAAGGGCTTGAGCAGCTGCAGGCTGTGCCGGTACCGGCCCCGTTTCTTGGGCTCCTTCTCCAGGGCCTCTGCATCCTCTACCTCCGCTAGGGAGTCGGGGTAGGACAGAGGGAGGCCCTCCACACGCCCCGCCGACTCCAGGGCATCAGGGAACATGGCTGCCCTGTGGGGGGGAAGAGAGAGAGAGAGAGAGAGAGAGAAAACACACGTGTATAAAAAACACCCACTGTCAGCATCACAGCCATGCTGTCACTTAGGATAAATAAAAACGAGAGATGAAAACACACAGACATCAATAATTCATCAGTAGTTTGGCCCTCCGAGTCTCAGCGGCTCTGGGGGGGAACTCTCTGAGGAGTGGGCTCTTTGAAGGCACACCGGGGAGGCGAATCAATAGGAGACCCCTGACCCGTGACCCAGCCCCCCAGTGAGAGCGCACACACACACACACACACAGCGTTCTGCTGAATCACGCTGTGGGGGCCGGGGACTGAGCCGAGCAGTCACCCTGCTCAGAGGGCTGAGCCCCACGCCGAGACGCACCGCTAAAGCGCCTATCTATTTAAAGACGCCACTCTGCCCGCCGCGGAGCTCAGAGGGCGTTTAGAGGGAGACGCTGGTTTGAGCCACCGTCACGTTCTCTCACTCTCGCACACTGTCACTGATCCCCCCCCCCCCCCCCCCCCCCCCCCCACACACACACACACACATACACACACACACACCCGGTACGCCAGGGGAAACTGAGCCCTCCGTGAACGGAAGAGGGGAAGGCCACACGTGCTCACGGTGGCTGGTGTCCCGGGCTGCGTGGACATTTTCCGGACTCGCTGTACAAGTTAAACCTGAGAGCGTGAGCGGTCGCTGTATACACTGTACTGCGCTAAAGCACATTGTAAACACATTGCATCGGGCAGGCACAGTGGCAGGGCTTTGGGGGTAGAGAGTGGGAAGGAGCACAGTTGAGTAAGAGAGGTCCCGCGGAAGAACACACACACACACACACACACACACACACACACACACACACACACACACACTGTGAAGTTTGACACAAGGCTGTAAACTATTCAGCGCTATCTTTCAGGAGATGTTTGCCTGCTATTTTTCTCAAGTTTCCTTGACATTGGAGTTTTCAGATACAAAAAGAAAATACTGAAAAGAAAATAACTTCCTTCTGTTTAAATTGCTTTTTTTTTTCTTCTTGTGGGTTAGCAGCTCCAGGAGTTGTATTGATTGTTTTGAGCTGATAAAAGGATACTGTTGGTTTGGGACCCCACCATCGTTAAACTTTGTTGCTGTTTCTGTCAAGCAGGCTACGTCCGGGTCGGTGTAACATGATCTTGGTTCACCCGCTCATGATCTACACGCGTGAGTTAAAAACAGCAGCACTCACACGCTCCTCCAGAAAGCCACTTCACCAGTCAAACCGACCGGTAGACTGGGATGGCATCACCATGGGTTAAAAAACAACAACAAGGCAACTCGTTGATGGGTCAACACTACACAGAAGAGACAGGTTTTAATTTCGAAAAAATACACTTACATGCAAGTCGTGACTCTTGGAGTCACTTGAGCAGTGCCCTTCTTAGGTCCTGAACAGTTATGACTAGGAACGGATGGCGGAGAGGTGGAGCAACTCTTTTTGAGCTGTCCATTAAACCTGTTGCTGTACCTCCGTGGACGCTCCTATGGGCCGCGAACACATGACCGCCCGGAGCGAGAGGGGCTGACGGACAGACAGACAGCGGTGGCCCTTTCTGAAGGCTGCACGTCTGGGTCCGTTCAGCTGTGTACTTGTTGTGTGCCTGGAATAAGTTGCTGCTGCTCACCTCCAGTTCACTAATAACCGCGGGGAGAGGAATTCCCGATATTTCGCTGACGTCAGAGCGGCTTGACCAATGGGCGTGCTTGTGTTGTCGCCGTAGGAACGCGGAGATGAGGCACACGCCGGGTTTTGAAGGAGCGTTGTCCGGAGCGCAGGCTCCTCTTCGGGGCGAGGCCTCTGTATTTTGCTGCGGGGTCCTACCCAGGCACTTACCCGGTCCTCATCTTGCGTCCACATTTTGTTTATATTGAATTCTTCAATTCAAATCGAGGACGCTTCTACAGTCTTATCAGTAGATGACGACTCTTCATTGGGGTTTACTTAGTCAAATATTAATGTACATGCGATCATTCCCCCTGTAGGCTATTAGTCGTTGTTGATTTTTGCGTTGTTTTCGTTGTTGTTCTAGTGTGAAGGATCTCTGATAAGGTGTGTTTATTTAACGTCGTTGGTAAAATAGGCTTATGGTGTTTCGCTGGAAATATTCCGCGAATCTTACCTAAGGAACCACCACTTCGAAAACCAAGAGAAAGCATGTGACCAGCGTGTGAATCCCTATTGTGTGTAGGCCTACCTATGTAGGCTACCACGTTGCCAGAATGGTATATGGGAACCGGTGGGACGTGAGACCACCTCAAATAGGAACGCCCCCCGTGGGCTGACAAAGGTGCTGTGGCTGTCAAGCAAGGAGGGCGACTGACCCCTGTTGATGAACCGTGCTCTATCATTTTCTTTAATTAGAAACAGCCATTTTCTTCAGGCCTGCCGCCTATCGTCAATTATTATTATAAACCTTTTTTTAAATTTAATTTGTATAGCCTATAGTATACTTTATTAAGTCGCTGACAACATAGTGGTGCATGGCTTGCTACATCACATTTTACACATCTATTAGTCCTGATAGAAAGTCCTGATCTATTAAAAAAACACTGGTCATTCAAAATCAAAAATCATTTTTGGTACGTGAATGTAAACAGTTCTGTGGGACGTCTTTTCTAAAGCTTCACTCCCCGTCAGCTAGAGACTGAACCGTGTCTGCAGTTTGTCAACCTATGTGGGCTGATCCAGTGTCTTGCGGCTTAGGTTTCTCTGTTCGTAATTAGATACATCGGAGGAGTGACTGATGTGATGTCTCCCATTTTAGCCTGGGAAAGATGTCTGATGACAGGGCTTTTGATGTAAACGCATTGTTTGGGTAAATACATTTTACCACAAGCATGCATCATCTCGAACCCACTTGGGTCTCAAGCCCTGCCACGCTAATGGAGAAGACAGGCAATTAAAATCCTAACAAAGGCGGGTTTTCAAGGCCACACCGGAAATAAACAGGGATTGTTCCACGTGGACAATAAGGTCAGATATAGGCTTGTCTCAGTCTGCAGTATATCAAAGCCGGCTATGGAATAGCGCCAGGACCATGGGCTGGCTCTCTGGAACATGGCTGTGTGCAGTGTGCATTTCTTCAGAGACACCGTATCGATCCGCTGACTTTATGGCAAACCTCTGACACACGGTGGAAAGGCGATGAATAAACCACCACCGGACGACAGCCCGGGCCCTCACCTTACTGCAGGGAAACCTGCTGAATGCTGGCAAATGAGGAGGTAGAACCGGAGATCGCTGTCCCTGTCCCTCTCCCTATTCCTATCCGTATCCCTATTCCTATCCGTAGCCGTTGCCGTATCCCTATCCTTATCCCTCTTCTTATCCCTCTCCCTCTTCCTATTCTTATCCCTATCCCTCCTCCTATTCTTATCCCTATTCCTATCCGTGTCCCTATTCCTATCCGTATCTCGGGATACTAATGGGAGATTGAGGCTACAGAGTTGTTTGATGTCAGAACAATGGATTATTTTTGTCATGTTGTACTTTCAGGTATTTACCCCAGACATTATTAAACTGGAGTTCATCCTAGCAGCACTATTAGGGAGGTCATTGATTGAAATGTCGGCTGGGTTGTTTGCAGGGAAGAAATGATTTCTTTATTATCACTTGGAGTGATGAAGGAATGAGATATTTTCCATCAATACTCCTTCTTTAACTACTTCTGCAGTTCAGGGCGCAGTGGATTGATGGCGATTAAAGCAGTCCCAAGTGTCCCTTCTTTTTTATGTTTGGTTACCTATTCAGTTAAAAACATTGTTAGCAAAGGCTGTTGGGTGCATTTGCTGCAATATAAAGATTTCTTGTTCCATAGCTTTTCCAATGAATATATGCAACCCTCTCAGTCCAAAGTCACGGCCCTTTCAATGGGATCGATGTCCCCTCCTAACAGAAGTAAAACTTTATAGACACATTGTCACCTTGTTTACCTACAAGGAAAATGTGGACATTGTGGCACGTGACACGACCATGAACAGAAGACCTCAGGGCTGCTGCAAAGTTCTTGTCGCGTCTTGAAGCAACAGCCTGATTTCCGACTCCAAGGAAGAGGACTCAACCGGAAAGAGGCAAACACTTTATGTTGTAGTCACATGGGTCCCTGAGAGCGCCGTTGGGGTGTGCTCAAGCCCCACCACACTTCACCGGTTTAGTTCCCTGATGAAGTTCGGAGGGAGAGGCTGTTACGGCAGTGAGGCCCCTGACTGTGTCTCAACACGGCCCAAACGACTAGCACACCTCGCCTCAGTGACTCCACCATCCCGCCTCGCCGTCGACCACGGACTCTGGAAGCCCCCCTTCCCCTTTTTCTGTGGGGACCGGGGCTTAGAGGTTGACTACCAATCGGCTTTAATAAGAGATCGCCCATGCATTAAGGAGAGCTCAGTGGTTGTCACTGTTGATTTTGTTGGAGCCCGTCCTTGGGAGACTGATGAAAGTGTGCAGCAAGGAGTCAGAAGGCATTAGGATGAGCCTGGTGGCGTTGCAGATTTAATGACAGATTCAACTCTAGCGTGGCTTCCGAGTTCACCCAGTGAATCGGAGTCCTTCCTTGTATAACGGTGCGGACGGGTTTCTCCCATTGGGAGAGCGGGGAGAAGATAGATGGAGGCTGGGATTATTGTCTAGAACAGAGCAGTGTTTAGTATTGAGAAAACAGCAGCATCAGTTTGTGAGGCGCCAGGGAAATAGTCACCTGGGGTTTGATTAGGAGGTTTAAAAGTAGCATTTCAGAACACAGTTATTCGCAAGTTTACTCAAGTATTCTTCAAGTGTGCACCCCTGCGGTCTTCTGCTACAAACTAACAAAACAACATATATAACTGTCAGAATCTAACAAAACGTAAATAATTCCAATTTATAATACACAATATTTTATATAATTTATATTGCCCTACGTTATTTAAACGAATCTGTCTTCATAGTTTTGCATGAAATGGTTCATGTAAGCAGAAGCAGAAGAACAAATCGGAAGCTAATTAGACGGGATTAAGTTTTAAACTATTATGAATTAATTCACAAAGCGCATGCATGCATCACATTGGGCTGCTGCCATCCTCCACTATGACATGCCAACTACAGCAGGCAAGTTTCCCCGGTAACAGTACAGCAACCCAATGCACTTTTAATGGACAAAACTTAGCTTTCCCAACCAGAGCTTCAGCATCTTAAGAGATAATTGCTGTGTGTGCAAAAGGCTTTTGTTCTTTAGCTAAAGGTCAGTCCATGCATACATCAGCACCGGAATCAGGCATACTTCATGAGGGAGAGGCAGTTCTGTCCCAAGTAGCCTGGCTGTAGGCTGTGCCGTCCTGGCTCCTTTATAAACACATAACCCTAGCATCGGATCAGGCCATTGATTTCTCAAACTAATGGTGCACATATGCCAGCAGCACAGGCCTTAATTGCATTGGAATCCATTGCCAAGCAGATTCCTCCCAGACAAGCTGCAGAACACGTATATGGCTTTTGGATCGAATCTCCGGGACTTCAGCAGGTAATGCACAGAGAACATCATCATCCCCCTCCTGCACCAACTAATCCCCTTGTCTTTGGGTTGGCTTGGTGGTGGTGTTGGGGGGGGTGGGGGGGATAGACACAGATAGAGAGAAGTAGGGAGAGAGAAGGAGAGAATCAACTGCATTCTCCTTCTCTCCCACTAAAGGCTACTAAATGCGCTTTATGGCCAATGCCTCAACACACACAGTAAACACAAGGATTGGAGTGTCGACTTCAATCTGTACACCTGCACCATTCCCGGTGCTGGGTTAAGTGTCCTGCTCAAGGACACCTCAACACACTCTTTCCAAGCAGAGCTGCAGATACTGAACCGGCAATCTGCATGTGAGTTCCTCCTGCGCAATTGAAAATAAAGAATTTAATCCAAATGAAATAACAGTCCGCCAAAGCAATGTTTAGACCTGTCACTCATTCCGGGTTAAAGCGAGAGGCTGGGATTCTAAGAGCATATTTGATGCTGGAAGCAAAGCAAAACATGGTAGAAAGCGAGATTCGCCACCCTCTGGATGAATAATCCTCAGGGGAGTAGAAATCTCTTTAGTTCTACCTCTGACGCTCCATAGACCTCACTCTCTAAGAGAGCATTCCAAGAGCCTCCAGGCTGGATCGTTACTGGTGCTGCTGTGCTTAAGTCGCTGCAGGGAAGGCACCTTGGGAAATAAAGTAATTTTAAGGCCCTTTAGTTCCATGCATATATAAATTAATGAACCCAGTGCCGCGTTTATTGAGAGCGATTCTGAGTGAGCTGATCAATCAATGTCATTATCCCACTGCAGCTGTCACAGGATAATGGCCCTGGCAGAATTACTAAGGAATCGCGGGGATTGTCATTATTCTGAGACTGGCCAATAGAGGGAGCTGTTGACTCGCAGCCCCATGTCCTTGGATTTGCAACTGAAACGTGGGAAAAATGAAGACTGCTGAATAAATTTAAACCTTTTGACTTCCTTAAACGATGAAAACTGAACACATAACGGGCCTGCTTATTAGACCCAGTTTGCCTTCATCTGAAAGTTATTGTCTTCCTTCGTTCCCATTTCCAAATAGGCCAAACATGGTTAATGCGGATGCTCCATCGTTAGACTGTAGGCCCCTTCCTATGCACAAACAAGTTAAATGCCTTCACCTGCTCACTCAAGGGCATCCGCAATCATAATAACGCGAATCAAATCACTCTCCGTCGGCAACATGAGAGGGACCGGCGGTAATTAGGAATATCAGGCATAATGACGCCGCCGTAAGTACCTGCTTATCTCCGCATGTCCAATTACGGCTTCCTACAACGTGACCTGCATAATCGTGCTTCTCGGAAAACTTATTTCCTGACATTTTCTTACGGAACACCGAGACACTACATTATTCAGGTCGGGTATGTCTGATAAACAAGGCCAGGTGCTTAAGGATATCTTTAGACGCCTCTCCTCTCCTCCTTTATTTCATAAAGTGGAACTGATTTTCAATTGCGTGTTTTCGTGCGCTGCCGGTAGCAGGATGTGTCGCGCCCTTGAACGCGTTTTACCGTAATATACCTTGCATCACATTAACGATGAGAGGAACACAAAGACAAGGGCGGCGAGAGGAGACCCAACAAGGGGCCTGCTGGTGGACTTAATTAGTGCTTCTCCCCGCTCGGTGAGACGAGAGATCCGTGCTCATAAAACGACGAGCGACACATGCGTGCCAGCCTAAACGAACAGCTGCACAACAGTTGAATTATAAATGACTCCCTCTAAAAACCTCAAGGGAATGACAATATTTTCGAAAAAAGAAAATGTTTCCTTTACCATAGCCTAATTAGTTTTTGTCAGTTGGAAAGAAATGAAATGTGGCCGGGGGTGTGTGGAGAGAGAGAGAGGTGTTTGCAGGCTTATTCATTTGCAAAGGTATCATCAGAGCTCCTTTGTCCACAGATAACCTGGGTGTGGGCAGCGAGTGAACCGAGTAATTCACGGTGTTGCTTTGAGAATTGTCTCTATGTGCAGAGGAGGACGTTTTAAAAGTGAAATGCTACACTACACTACTACAGGCGTTTGTTTTACACCCACGTGAGTCCGGTGTCCTTTCAGACCACTTCCGTTAATAATAGATGGATGAAGCGCCGGACAAATGCATAAAACACAGAAGTCGAGCGTTCGGCGGGGCCACAACATGCTCATTACCCATTTACTCATTTAAGCACAAGTGCAAGTGTGCTGACGGGGTCTAACGTTAATGTTTAAAACCCATCGTCTGCGGAGACAAGAGGATGCAGATGAGAGGAAAGCGAGTGTAATAGACCTTTGGCTCCCTGAGCAACTTGGGTGGAGGAGTAGGCTGATAAACAGCCCCGCCAAGGAACATAAGATAAACCGGAGCACGCTTGTGGAGACTCCCTCAGTGCTGCTCCTCAGAGATATCTTATTCTTTTAAAAGCGGAGACCACTCGTGGACCTCTCTCTCTCTCTCTCTCTCTCTCTCTCTCTCTCTCTCTCTCTCTCATTTACCTCTTTAATTAACTCATTATGGCGTTCCCGTAGGTGTGCTTCCAGGTGAAGCGCAGCTGGGCTGTACATGTGTGAGCTGGGCCAGGTAATTGCTTTAGAGGGACAGATTCAGACTTGTGTAAGGTTCTAACGCCTGCGTGAGGGGGGGGGGTGTTCCCACTAGAGCAACAACAGCCTGCCCCGGAGGAGATGGCCAGGATCAGGCAGACTGCAGAGAGGGGAGTGGAGAGCGGCCCTTGTGTGCTTGTGATGGTCAGGATTGATGGGGGCCGGCACTCTGAAGAGGGTTTACTGAACGGGAGACAGCAGGCTGTATTTCCTCTGCAGGGTTTGATCTCTTGGTGAAGCACCGTTTTCGAAGTCTGCACTTGATTTCGTTCTTGTTGTTCCCCCCCCCCTCGCTCGCTTATATCTACACACGAGGTTATTCTTTTTTAAAACTGTTTTTATAATCAAAAATATCCAAGCATTTACAGTGTATAACAACAAATGGTTCTATGCAACTGTTAACAGCCTTTACAGAAAATGAAGAAATATATTCATTTTGATTTATTTTTTACAAACCAGGAACCGCAAAAGAGAAGAGTGTGACACTGGAACTGTCAGAGGGGTCAGGGGTGTGGGGTGGGCGGGTGGGCTGGTCAGTGCAGACCCTGATTGGCTCGCTGGGTGGCCCTGTAGTCCTGACCCGGACTGACAGCACAACCGAGCCAATCGGTGACGGTCGAAAATCGCAACCCCACCCATGAGGGCTGTACTTAAATAATAAACGCATTTCGCGCTCCTCTGTGACATGTACATAGCCGATATATCTAAAGATATTTTGTATTTTCATGGACTCTCTCTCCCACTAAACTGATGTGATACATGTTGTGGTCGCCCTTATTGCTCCGCGGCGATGACTACTAATCTGCTCTTCAAACTTCGGATTCAGGAACGACTAATCCTCAAATAAAACAATGTCTTTGCCCAACGCAAACACTTTGCGTTCGTCCCTCGGGGCCACACACATACACACAGAGCGATCATCGTACATCCTTCTACGATTCTCTGTGCTCGACGCAAAGTCCCTCGTGTCTGGTGGAGATTTGGTATGAAGCACTGGCTGTTCGATGCGTCCGTAGTAATGTCCGCCCCTGCAGAAAAAAGCTCCAAAAAACGGTGCGTCTGCTGACGTCGACGGGGCTCTCCCTCCGTGGGCCCCTCCCTGTGTTCGCTGAGCAAATGTCCTGAGGGCCCCGGGGGGCCTACGACGCGCTTCTGATGCCCTCGAAGCCGCAGAAGCTCCAGCGCTTCTCCAGGCTGGCTCCGACGCCCGACAGCTCCTGTCTGAAGGTGCAGGGGAGCCGCGACAACAGGGACTCCACCTCACCGGTGTTGATCTGTGTGAGGACGCACACACACACACACACACACACACACACACACACACACACACACACACTATGATTAACAGAACGATAACACAGACTTTGCAATTTCCCAGTTCATTTGCACGTTCCAACTGCATGTTCAGCACTGGCACTGCGACCCGGCTGCTTGAAGTAAAACAACAGCATAAAGGTTTCCTGAGATGGCTCACACTTCCAAGACGACCTCAAGCCATCAGTGTGAGGCGGAGGTGGCGAGGAGAAGGAGGGAGGAGTCACGGCAGTTTCAGCCAATGGCGAGCGTCCTAGAGTAGCACTCTT
The DNA here is from genome assembly GCF_949987615.1 of Pollachius pollachius. Taxonomy (NCBI): domain Eukaryota; kingdom Metazoa; phylum Chordata; class Actinopteri; order Gadiformes; family Gadidae; genus Pollachius; species Pollachius pollachius. Next base: position 6,026,148 of record NC_136943.1, read on the forward strand.
CTGATGCTGTCTGGGAGCATTAAGGTCTGTGGTGGAGATATGAGGGCTGTTGTCAGGGCAGACAATGGGGCTGCGTGTGGGGCGCTCAGATAAGCAGAGAGGATTGGAGTCGTGTTGTTGAGGCGTTTGTCGGGCCGGCCATCGAGTGATGTCGCCGGCCCTCTCTGGGCGGTTTGATGTGTGCTTTGTGGAGTAGGTGGGCGGGGAAGATTGACGCATGCGAAAAACGCATTCAAGTGCTGACACACCCTTGCATACATGACAACCCAAAAGGCTAGTGTGAGGTGTTGTTCTTTTCAATGCGCTCGATTTGAAGCTGCGAAAATGAGTCAAGCAGCTTTTTGGGGTGAGCTGCAACACACTGAGACAGACAGACACAAAGACAGACGCACGGGAAGGGCGAGATCAGCGATTTTTCTAACCACTGCTTGTTTCTTGTGTCTCAGATGAAGTGGCTGCAGGCGTGCCCCCTCAGAGCTCAGCGGTGGGCAGTGTGTTAAGGAGCAGCAGGAGAGAGCGAGTCCCTGAACTCTGCTGGAAGGGAGCTCTCAGCTAAACAAACCCAAGGCCGGCTGCGCCCCCGCTCGCCGATGCGTGACGGAGCCTGCCGCGTGAGCCTCCGATCAATGGCAGAGCGCGGGGGGCGCCGTGCTATGAATTGTTTTTAGCCGCTGTTCTTGGCAGACTGCTGATGAGTGCGGTGAGGAGGGGAGAGAGGGCGGAGGAAGCAGGGTTGAAAGACCAGAGAGGGATAGGGGCGCGGAGCTTAGGATCACGGGATCTGGATCTAACCTAGATTCGACTACAAGACGTGTATTGTGGCCTGCGTGATGCGGGGGGGAGGTCGGGGTCGAGACTCAAAGCCTGTGGTGTGTCGGCTTGTGTGTGTGTGGGGGGGGGGGGGAGTTTCCTCTGCATCTTATCACATGGAGCAGACTCGGTAATACGGTTTCCCCGGTGGAGATATCGATCACCATCGGTTTGGCGTTGAAGGGCGATGATGGATTTAAAATGGCTCCTCAAGAGCGGGCTGTTCCTGGCGTCTGAGTGGGCCGGCAGAATGATTATTTAAGTGCCACATTAAACGATTCCACTCAGGTTTGTCTCGGTTACAGACAGGCCGGCCATGAGTCCTTGAAACTATGCTTCGGGCTACATTAAGTTCTGAACTACTCCATGTAGTGTTGTTGTTCGGCTTTGGTTTAATACATTCGCCGGATAACAATAAAATCCCATTTATTGACATGCATCGTGTGCGAACATCGTGTTACACTTCCATTTCCGACAATGTAATATCCCTCCGTGTTAAGTCCAGGGCAAATCAGGTTATCATTAGTTGCTCCACCCTGCACTATTACCTGTGTGAAGCGCTTTAGTTTCTCTGGAAGGGAGATTAAATGTACGAAGGTCTTCAAGGGGCTTCCGACTGAGCCCGAGGTCTCACACCGCACAGCGGGGCCACCTTGGCTTACAAAAGGCCCCTGCGTCAGCCCTACAGGAGGCCCCAGACAGGATGTCTGTCCGTGAGCACATGAAGCCTTCGTCTATAATTAGGTTTGGCAGGGTTTCGGCCAGACAGCTTGTGTGGGTGTGTCGTACGTGTCTTATGTGTTTGTGAGTGCGCGTGAGAGAGAGTGCTCGGTTATCCAACGTCACCCAGACGGTGTGCATGGTTTATGCAGAGCAGAAGAGAGAGAGACGGCGGGGGGTGGCGGCAGGGTCTAGCTGCAGCGATGGACAGTCACTGGGTGAGGCTGCGGCTCTATTCCTGGGGGCTAAGCGCCCCCTCCCGGACGAGCCTTATGAAGCTCTGCAGCCCCTCTGAGTGACAGCCAGCGGCGCGACAGGCGTGTCCTTCTAAAGTAATCCCCTGGTTTGTACACACAGGCAGCGGTCCAAATTGAATGCATTTAACTTTGGCCATTTCCAATTTCCCAATCTATTTGGGAAGGAATGAGACAAGCTGGATTTGATGGACCAAAAAAACCTGTTTGATACCTTGGGTACCTGCTCGATCCATGGCGATGGATATGCATAGGCAGATTAATCAATGTTTGAACAAACGGGGGGGGGGGGGAAATAAAGAGGGCACCTTGGACACATTGGCATTACCCGGATCCAGGTTACTGTGAAGTGACGACTCTCCGCGCAACACATGAGTTGGGGGCTGTGTCCACAGAGCTTTGTGTATTTCTGGCGTTCTCTGTGCTGGGACGGCACTGGGAGGCACTGGGATGCACTTGGATGGAGCGCTGGGGCATTGATTAAAAATAAATAAACCAGCAGCTGCACATTTGTGCTTTGTTTACTGTTCCAATGACAACTGGCCATGCTGGCTCCTTTGGTGCCAGCTCAACACGGTCGCGATAACGGATAGTGGTTACGGTTTGGGTTTTGTGAAAACGGACGGACTGTAGCGCCGATCATTTGTGTGCGACAGCGTGCTTTCTTTTGTCCGAAAAGCAAAATTTTTGTTTGGCAGCTGACATGTTCTGCGATTGGTTGACTGGGAGAACGAGACTGGTGACGGCAGCGCTTTTCTGAAAAGTGCACCGTGACCTAAAGCTCCCGGTTCGGTCCCACTAAGTCGCTCAGAAAGGCTAGGACGTGAGAACTGCTAGTGACCAGGGAGGGAGGGAGGTGGGGGTCGCCCCTCTGTCTGCCTCTGGCCTGGGGGGGGGGGGGGGGGGGGGGGGGGGGGGAGGGGCTTACCTTGGTGTCCAGCCGCTGGAGGTAGGAGCAGATATACTCGATGCTGGCCCCGAACGGATGGACGTGGAGGAACGTGGAGATGATCCCTGGAGGAGAGCAAAGGGCGGGGGGGGGGGGGAGACGTTCACTTGAATGCTAATCAACAAAGTGAGAGGTTCACTGGAATGCTAATTAACAGAGTGAGAGGTTAACTTGAATACTAATCAACAGAGTGAGTCGTTATCTTAAATAAAACCAGAGATTGAGAAATTCACTTGAATACTAATTACCAGAGTGAGACGTTACGCTTGATACAACTATACAGAGTTAGTGAGACGATAACTTGAATACATGCACAGAGTGGGACATACCAAATTGATAAGTAGTCTCAATCTATTGTTATTCGGGACCAATAGATACTATAGCATAAAGTGCAGTTCAGGATCCATATATATTACAACAAAGTAGACTCCATTTACATGCCCTCATGTTCCATTGATAGCATTTAATAAAGTAGATTAAATCGACTGTAACTGTTACGCTACAGAGTCAATCCACGAGACCGGGATGCCCTCACTCACCGACAGGGAAACGGGTGTTTGAATCATAGGGTATAAAGTGGGGAGGCCGGGATGCCTTCACGCCTTTGAGTGTTCTTTTTAACTGGATCCTGCGCAACCGGGCTGTGAATTATAGTGTTTAATAAAAGCTAGGCGGCCGTTTGGTCTAATCAGAAGCCCCCCTACTCCCCGAGCTACCCCCCAGCCTGTCTAAAAACATCTGCTCCCTCGGCGAGGCATCCTCCTCCAGCAGGGAGAGTCTCCCTCCTCCTCCTCCTCCTCCTCCTCCTCCGGTGAGTACCTGCCTTCGCTGCCTCACTCAGTACGGGGGGGGCACCACGGCAGGGCTCTGGCTAATCAGCATTTGGATAGTCCATTATCGGGGCGATTATGGCGGGCGGCAGGCCCGCGCGGACACCTGCGCGCTGGGCGGTGCGTCGGGGGGGGGGGGGGGGGGGGGGGGGAAACAGCCGTCCCAGGCGCTCACTTCAGAGCCGCAGATAGAAGGGGCCGTTTGGATCGACCGATTCCTCCGATGACGACGGACGCGCCTAACAGTCACAGTAGATCGATCTACTTTATGATATGCTTTCAATGGAACATGAGCTCATGTAAATTGAGTCTACTTCAAAAAGACTCTGTGGCAGGGCTCACACTTTATTACATTATTATTATTATTTATTTTATCTTACTTCATTTCAATCCCATGGTGTGCTACGTGTGCTGTGGTGGTGTGTGCGGTCGCCATGGCGATGTTTTTGCCAACGTACCGACTAGCAGCGCCTCTCTCTCTGATTGGACGGGGCTGTGTGGCAGGTTCTTCTCCGGCACACCTTCCTTCTCCTGACTGCACGACACCACCGACGACGCCGTCGCCTCCTACACACACCAACACGCACGCACGCACGCACACACACACACACACACACACACACACACACACACACACACACAAACAATGGTCAGAGAACCTCAAGCTGCCCCGGGTTAGCATTAGCAGCTAGCCCTTAATGAGCAGGGCTAGCTGCCAACACACCACACTTTAAGGCCGCATTCATATCCTCCTTTTAGCCGCATGCACTTACAACAACCCGCACGTCCTGCGCACAGGTGTGTACTACAAATCAACACATCTCCAAGTCATTTTCCCGAGCTGTCGGCACGGCTGCCTCAGTGTGGCAGCGGCGTTAATGGGCTGGACACAGAGGACACTCGCATACAAATGATTCAAGGCCAACGGAGAGAAGGAACAAACCTGTGGGCCGTAATGTTAGGGAAGAGACAACGCTCACAATGAGAGACACAAGCGACGCAGCTACATGACAGAATGAAGTCACAGGGAGGGGGTGCATAGAGATGGGGAGAGGGAGAGACAAAGGGAGGGAGAGAGCGAGCGAGCGAGCGAGAGGGAGATAGGGAGAGAGAGCGGGAGAAAGATGAGGATAGAGAGAGTGGGATAGAGGGAGAGAGACTTGTTGGGGGTTGTATGTTGGGGGGGGGGGGGGTAATGTCTAGACTGTTTACTGTGATGGGCTCTGACAGCAGAGAACAAGGCTAGTTTGTGTTTGTTGTCCTACATTTGAGTGAATTTGTTATCTCGGCTCCTGGCCGCCTGCCAAGTGAACTCGTCTTCTGAAGACCAAGCAAACGTGTTCCCAGAAAGACGTGTGGAATACCCCTAAGGTATGCATCGGTCAAGTGTGTGTGTGTTGTATAGTGTGTGGAGTGTCGAATCCATCTCTGAATACCCTGACCCCCTTCTGTCCATATCTTTATGTATTATTCAATGAAGATTGAGTCCACACCTGTACATTCATATTACAGTCACTTAGTAGAACTTTGCTCATGGGCGGCTTTAGGTAAACTGTGCGTCGTAACCAAGAACCTTCCGGCTGGGAATGGCTCATTACGATTGGGGGTGTCACAAAGAATTTGAATTTTATTCTGACTCAGTCCCTTGAAAAACGATGTGATGATCAGTTGTGTCATGAGGAAAAGAGCAGCGAGGGGAAGCTGTGTGAGTGTGAGAGAGAGAGAGAGCGAGTATGTGAGTGTATGAGAGAGAGAGAGAGAGATCGAGAGAGAGAGAAAAAACGATGCGATGATAAGTTGTGTCTTGAGGAACAGAATGGCGAGGGGACGCTGTGTGCGAGTGTGAGATTGAGTGAGTGAATTAGTGAGTGAGTGAACGATCGAGTAAGAGAGAGAGAGAGAGAGAGAGAGAGAGAGAGAGAGAGAGAGAGAGAGTGCCCCAGATGGGCGTCGGGGAGGCGCTCCGAGGGGTCCCGCCCTCCTCTCCTACTTACGCTGGCCTGAAGAGCGCTCTCCTCGCCGGCGGCGGTGGCGGCCTCATCCCCCTTCGACGTCTCCAGCTGCAGAGCATTAGAGAGAGCGGGGCGGGCGAGGGAACACGTCAATGAGGAGCACGTCTCACACAAAGCGCACGCACGCATGAATGCACGCACGCACACACGTGTCCTGCGTGTGTGCGTGCTGGCGCGAGTGCGTCCATACGCCAGGCACTGCTTTCCCTCAGGACTAATCAACAGTGCGTTTCCTAAACACAGTCAACACCAGAGCCCGGCCTCCATATGGACGCAGTCATCATCACGCTCCTTTCTTGTGCTGCTACAAAGAAATGGAGGTCGTTTCATCCTGCAGAGGTTGGGCTGGGAGTCTGTTCAGTGCAGTTAAGCGCTGATATGACAGCGGTCAGAAATGTGACAGTGACGGCTCCGGTAGGGCTGAGCTTACAGCTTGTACAGATCTGTCTTACACGGAATAACGCCACCGCTGCGCCTGCCCGATCCATACAAAACAGAATCCCCCCCTGCCCCAAACATATCGATTCCTCTGACTCCCTTTAATTAGACTGCCTCCCTTGATTCATGTGCGTCTTCAAACCGGCAGATTGAATTAGCATATGTTCCATATATCCCTCTGACAGGAAGGTGGGACCGGAGGTGTACGAGCATGGGGGGGGGGCGGACACAATCCAGCAGCGCACAACAATCAAATCAACGTTGTCTCTTTTAGAGGCGGTATTGACAGCGTTGTCTTTCCGTTTGACAACAAAACTGAATGTTTTGTTGTCTGAGTGTTCTTTATGGACATGTGGCGTCCCAGCCCAGCGAGCCGACTCATCTGCTGTGGTTCTGCCCAGACACAGCCTCGCCTCGGGTGACTCCGCCACAGCTTCTGAGAGACTCGAGCGTTATCCTTAGGTAATGAAGGAGCTGATTGAAGCTGAGGCAATAAATTCAGCCACCCCCGGCCCCCCATCCCCCTTCACACGGACCTGAAAGGGGACATTAGCCGACATGAACAGAGGATTCCCGGGGAAAACGAGAGGGGCGCACGCAGTGTGTGGAAAACCGGTGACGTGTGTGATCAAGAAACATGACCCGTGAAAAGCGGGAACGCTTTGCCTAATTCTTTGACCACAACGGATCTGTATTCACGAGTGATATTCCGTGGCGTTCCGGCGGGCCCCGAAGACGGCTGTTACCGCGGTGACGCAGGCAAGCTCCTGTTACGCAGCGCATGATGTTATAGCGGAGCAGGGCTGGGTTCAAGCTCGCGGCTCCGCAACGTTAAGGAAGGGTCGTGATACTAAAGTCAGTGCAATAGACTAAACATTTGCTCCTTCCACAGAGGAGACCGCGTCATGCATGGGGTCATGGTCCGTGTGTGGGAGGGGGGGGTTCGAGTTCTCAGACTGAACAACCCAACCACCCAAGTGTCTCATGTCATGCATTTTCGTTTTTAGCCTCTTGTTGAAGCCAATAATATTGTTTACATCGCAAGAGAGAGATTATAAAAAGGTGTTTAAAATATACCAACCCGACTTCTGCTGAGAATAAGTAGCTTCAACATGGAGCTGTTTAGAAGCTACAGTCAGATTTGTTTAAAAAAACTAAACTAGAATGTCCGAGCTGAGGGCCCTTCCACACATCCAGTGTAACCCTGCACCCATCCGTAACTCCACGCTGTGGGCCATGTGGGAAAGGGAACAGGGGATGGATACGCCGGGAATTCTGGACCGTCAACCTAACCCTGCTGAGATGTATTTGGATCTGAGACTCTATCTATACTTTTCGGGTGATCCGATAACAATATCAACACAACCTCATTTTGTTCGCAACAGCTGGAAACCGGACAGGATGTGAATTAAGGGAGCTCCTTCAGTCCACGGGATTGATGGCGGCCGGGGTCCATATGTGTTTGATTTCCGCCATCTGCTGGGCCGTCCCCATTGCTCTACCATGTGTGAACGGGTGCAAGAAGGACTTTTCCGGAACATGGCTGCATGTGTGGATAGTGAAAATCACTAGCGTTGGCAGAAAGGTCATCACAAGAATTTACTGGGAGCTATGTTGGAAAGGGGCTTTGGAACCAAATGTTAGAACAAAGGAAAAAAAAATTCTGACCAATCTTTATTTTAAAACGAATCAAATAACATAATGATTTCACCCTGAGAGTTTTAGATCTTTAAATGGCAGGAGCCATTCGGATGCCCTGCAGTCAGTTCATTACAACTTCAGCCGGCAGAACGTTTAAGGAGGCCCACAATTTCCTGCGTTGAATATGGAGGGACGGGCGGTGTTTATGAGGGAACAGAGGTTATTAAAACTCGTTCGATAAAAACGTAATTCGTTTGGGGAAGTACGCTGCTTGCACAAAAAAAAAATCCAGCGAGACAAGCCATCAGCGCAGAAACATGAGGAACATCCGAATTTCAATTTCCTTTCTTCGCAGGCAGTGGCGGCGTTTATATCCATATCCTACCCCTTGCGCAGCCAACACAATTTCTGTCACATTGAGTAATTCTAATATATGTGTACACCCTAGGCTAGAGTGCAAGCCGCGCTGACTAAAGCAGAATGACACTGAATCACATTAATGACTAATGGTTTTAAATGCGTCTTTTGCTCCCCCTTTGCCATGCAGTGATACAGGCAGAATTATGCGCAAATATAATTCTGTAGAGCCACTTAAATCCCAAAAAGCTTTGATATCATACTTTTAATGGAGAAGGACCGGGGACACTTTGAAAGGGTGCATCATGTGTATTTAGACTAAGTAGATTAAAGCACTTGGCAGCTAATATTGCCGTCGTTGTTGACTCCACAACCGAGGCGTTTGTGGCGATACCTCCTGCCATCATTGTTTTTAATGGCGAGGCTGCTGTCGCACTGAGAAAAAGTGGGAACCTGTGATTGTTAGCACTGCAGAAGCTTCCCTCCCTGTTCAAATCAGATATTTGGATTCGAGTGCCATAAAACACCAACCTCCAAAATACCACAAAGAGATTCAGTACGAGAGTAAATAAACTGCCTTTCACAAAGGGGGACAGGTATTTTGACAGCCACCTTGATCATTTGCAAGTGGTGGTTTGCGGTCGTCCGAAAGGCATTGTGTCATGTGTCTGTGGTGACTTTGTAACGATGACTCATCCCATACGCCTTTGACTATGAACAACGCGGTCCCTCATTCCCTGAATCCCAACGTGGGCTGGCCAATGACATTCACTATGCTTTCCCAGAAAAGTGTCTCCCTGTTAACTCCACTTGAAGAGCTGCACTAATTATCCCAGTGTGTGTATGTGTGTGTATGTACGTTTGTGTGTGTTAGTTTGTGAGTGGGTACTTTTGTGTGTGTGGGCGTGTGTGTGCGTGTTTGTGTGTGTGTTTTCGTGTGTGTAGGTGTGTGTGTGTAGGTGTGTGTGTGTAGGTGTGTGTGTGTGTGTGCGTGCGTGCGTGCATGCTTGCCTCTGTGTCTGAGTGTGTGTGTTTGTGACTGTCGGTGTGTGTGTGTGTGTGTGTGTGTGTGTGTGTGTGTGTGTGTGTGTGTGTGTGTGTGTGTGTGTGTGTGTGTGTGTGTGTGTGTCTGTGTCTGTGTGTGCTTACCACAGGGCTGGGGGGTGCGTGGAGGTTCTGAATGCCCTCCTGCAGGGTGAGAACCTGGTTCTTCATCTGCTGATTGTCGTCTGTGCTCTTCTCCAGCTCCGCCTCCCGCTGCTTCAACTCATCCCTCATCTTCAACAATTGCTAAGAAGAAAAGAAGGAAAACATCCACCGGGGGGGGGGGTTGAGTTTCTAACACACACACACACACGTCGCATGTTACTCTGCTGCTAGCCTTAGGTTTGGCAGCCGCTCCAAACTCCCGGCAGAAGCCCACACTTTCATAATAGTGTCGGTTTTCACCCATGCCGCGGCGATGTAAAGTTGGCGTCAAGGGTAGCACTTTTAAAAGTCATGTATAGGAGGAGAAATGTTAAAGAAACAGAGCTTGAGCTCAGCTTTGACAGAGTCAACAATAAACGTGAGGAGAATGTCGTTGAGCTGGTAAGCCCTCCTGGTGAGACACATCCACGGTGAGACGGAAAAGTTTTGCCTTAAAGCTAAAAACGCAGCAAGACATGCGGGGTGCCAGGGATTACGACGTGTACTTCATGTGCCAAAAGCAACCAATTACAGAGCTCCTTTATGCCTCTTAGCATAGTCAACTATACTATAATTAGAAAAAAAAAAAAAAGGGAAAAGGAGGCCAACGCTGTTTGGATAATATTCAACCGTAGCGACATGACACAACATGAGGTCCCAGCATTCAGAGTTATTCAATCTTGGCATTTTCCATTTGGTTTAACCATCCATAAACAATACCCCGGGTTGAAAGCTGGGGAGAGGTAATTACTTTCGCTGAGCAGAAATGCACAGCGGGGGGGTAATGGATTCTCTTCTTCTAAACATGAATCGATCATAATTCCTATTAGCCGTCCCTGACACCGAACTCGGTGGAGAGAGACGAAAAATATACAGAGGAAAAAAAAAATGAATCGGTACCGTATGGAACGGTATCCAACAAACAACGTGTCGGGATGGGGGTTTGGTTTGGTCTGAATCGTGATCTTTAGTCGAAACACAACTTTAAAATGATTCATGTTTTTTTATTGTGTAACCGTAAACTAGATTTTATCTGGGGGTTACTCCGAGGGAGTCCTGGTGAAGAGAACTTGGACATAAAGATTTCCCCTGAGATCCATTATCTGCTGTGTGGCGGCTCTGTTGTGTGACAACAGTTTGCGTCTCACACACCGCCGCGGTTTGGCAGGAACAGTGCCCTGAACGCCCGGGGATTCGGTAATGATTCAGCCAACGGTGTCTTTCTTTTGTATGCTATACTTTTCCGTGATATTTGTTTTTTGGCCTTTGCCCGACGGATTGCACGGCTGATCGAATCGGCCATTTACTGCCTGCTATGTATGAGCAAGAACATGCATCTCTGTCTCTCTCAAGGTCTTCATGTGTGTGGGTTTTAACTGGCCATTAGAAGGCACTAGTCGCTGCTCACGGCAGCTGTGCCATTTCCCCCCTTTTACTCGAGTAACACTGTGAGGTTCTCTGTAAGGGGCTGCTAAATACAATGACACAGCAGTTTTTCATCCGGAATGGAAGACTGCTGGTTGACCTCAGTGACATGAATTTCTAAATTAAAGCACACCGTGTCTGGAACTGGCTGCGTCTGTGTGTGCGCGTATGTTTCTGTGTATACGTGCCTGCAGTTGAGAGGCACAGCACTAAAAGATTAATACTAAAAGTGAGGAGTATGTTTTGATTCATTAATACTGTTTGTGTCTATGTTTGTGTCTATGTTTGTGCGTGTGTGTGTGCCTGCATGCGAATAGGATATGAATAAATGATAAACAGTAAAAGCGAGGAGCGTGTTTTGATTCATTAATACTGGTGGTGCGTTTGCGCGTGTGTGTGTCTGTGCATGCCTTTGTGTGCGTGTGCGTGTGTCCCAGCTTCTGCATGCCCTGTAGAACGGTAAAACCGAGGAGCGTGTTTCGATTCATTAATACTGCTTGTGTGTTTGCGCGTGTGTGTGTGTGTGTGTGTGTGTGTCTGTCTGTGCATGTGTGCGTGCATGTGTGCGTGCGTGCCCAGGCCCCACCTTCTGCATGCCCTGTAGGGCCTGCTGTAGGAAGCTGAGCTGCTGGGAGTGCGTGGTGTCCTCCTCGCTCCTGATTGGCTGGTTCTTGCCCTGCTCCTGTTTGAGCAGCTCCACCTCGTTCCTGTAGGCGTCCAGCTGGCAGCGCAGGGAGTCGTTCTCCTCCTTCAGAGTCTCCACCTGGGACACACCTGGGGGGCACACGCGTACCACGTCAGACGCCCCCTGGTTCAGCACGCTCGTACGCGGACGCAACCGGCAGCCGCGAATCACTCTGGGTCTTCGCCGCGCCCCGTTTGGTTATCGGTGGTGGACCTTTAAGGGCTGTCCCCCCCCAGCGAGCGCCCCCCGACTCCTGTGGCGTCGTCGGGGTTTTATTAACTGAGCGCCCTTCTGTCGATCATGATCAAAAAGTAAACACCACGCTGGGTTTTCGGCTTCTCCGGCTGGGCCGTAGGAATTCGAATTATATCAGAGCAAGTAGTGGTTTAATCATGCTGTGTTATTTTTTTTAGAACCTTACTAATAATATTTGTGTTTTCAGTATGTGGTTTTATTGGAGTTGCTGTTTTTTAAAAAAAAAAAATTACAAGTGCACTGTGAAGTCTGCGTCTCAAAGATTGTTGGTTTGTCCCAGAAAGACGACGTTTGTGTTTTGAGGTTCTCAAAACTAGTCCCCCCCCCCCCCCCCCCGGTACCCCCACAGCAAGACCAGACAGCCTCACCCCTAAAGTGAGGCAGTGGAGTCGGGCAGAGACGGTTGTGGACTGAATAAGCAGCCTGTGGAGGCTGTTCCGTAGCACTGCTCTGACCCCTTGAAGGGGGGCAAGCAGACAGTGGGTATTATTAACGCCGGGTCCCCACTGAGCTCCACAGATGTCCTGTATCATCAGGCCGGCCTCCTTCTGTGGGCCTGAGAGGAGGCACTTTGGGCAGGAGCGATGGGCTAACGGGCTGGGAGATGAGGCCTGGCTGTGTCTGTGTGTTTGCCTGTGTGTTTGCCTTCCTGAGGGCTTTGTTTTATATATAGCATACATCTTTTTATATGTATGTCTTTTTTTCCTGAGCTGTCAAAGAGATGCACATTGTGTAAAGAAAGTTAAACCCCACCGTTGACTAACTACAATGACTCAGTGTTTTATTTGTGCGTGTGCGTGCATGTTTCGGGTAAGAGGCATTGATCTGAACGCCTCATCAGAGTCACACGGGCAAGTCACCCGCTTTGCAGGATTCACTCCGCCTTGGCTCCCAATATCCACCCGTGTTGTGAAACACGCACAGAGTCATTGGCCTTAAGCTGTGGGTGCTTCCACCCTCAACGGCCCAGCCCCACACACCCCTCGGATTGACAGTTCTTCATCCACAAATCGCTTGACTTAAAGCACAGATGCTGTTTTCTAATGTTTTGCGGCAGGGCTGACTGTGGCTGGTCATGCATAGAGGTTAAAGAGGGAGCGGGTGTGAGAAGTTGCCGGTTGAAGCCGGTCAAAATACCAACAAGTATCATAATTACACCCGTCCCCTCAGCCAATTGTGTGACAGTGCGACGACATGACCGGTTTCTGACAGCGATGGTAATTACCGTTATCCAACAGTCGAGGCACTCGAGAACGGGGAATCGAGATGTAGAAGACTGCATTTAAATACATTTGCATGCTGATTAGAGGGGCTGGCAATTAGCAAACGGCTGCGATCGGGCTGATTAAAAGGCAGAAAGTAAAGTGTGAGATTACAAAGCAGAGGTAATAACCGAGGGATGGGCACCCGCATGGGTGTCAGGGGGGCTCTGTGTCCCCCGCTCTGAGCCCCAGCGACTGTCGACGTTGACACCGCCGCTAAGTTTTGCGTCTTCGCCGGACACGACCACAGCTTGCACGGCTCTTCAGCAATCCGACCCCAAACAGTTTGCGAAAGGAGTCGTGCGTCTGCCCGCACGACTGCGCTCGCCGAGCACGTGTGTGTGTGTGTGTGTGTGTGTGTGTGTGTGTGGAAGCGAGGCGGCTGATGGCGAACCATAGGAGCGGCGGCTTGTGTGCGCGGGTCGTGTGTTTTCCGCGGTAATGTCCGGCCATTAGCTCGACAGGCCGCGAGGCGGTGCGGAGCGTCTTGATGCACCCTCGACGAGTCTTCGCGCGGCGTCGCTCCAGGCGGCCTGGCTGGCTGAACGGCTGGCGCTCGCTCGTTCGGGTCCGAGCGCGTACGTGCGTGTGCGTCCTCTCCGCGCGTTAATGGGCTGAGAAGGGGGTTGTGATGAAGGGGTCGTACCTGGGTCCTCCAGGTCCTTGCCGTCGGCGAGGTGGGAGCTCTCCATGTCGTCGTCTGACATCTCCATCTCCTCCTCCCGCCGGATGCCCATCAGCTGCTCGTTGTGCATGTTCCTGATCTCCTGGAAGACACGAGCACAGCGACACGGGCGTTGCCATGACGACCGCAGTGAAGTGCCCCCGGGGCGATTGGTTGTCGTGTGCGGGAAACACATGCACTTGTAAAAAGGAGAATTAAACAATTAAAATCACGTTGCAATGTTTTTTTTTTTTCCCTTGGCGTCTCGGTAGCTTACGTTTGGAATTCATCATCGGTACGAAACCTGTTTCACATTTTTTTAATCCGCAGGTGACGCAGCTTTTTAATGCGACGCTATTGCTTCTAAAAACAGAAGAGGGCAGAGCGGCAACGGAGGAACGGTGAAACCCAGGGCTGTGGACACCTCCACAGATTCTCCTCCCTGCGGCACGGCCAAAGGCCGCTGAGAACCGCGCGCTTAGCCTCACCTCAACGCTTTGTACTCCAAAGCAGCGCAGGATCGTGCATCTGCAAAAGGAACCGGGCGCACGGAGGCCACGGGGGGGGGGGGGGGCTGCGAGAGGTGTGTGTGTGTGTTATGTGCGCACGTCTCCCCAGCGCGCCGTTATCTCCGTCTTTCTTGATCTTCCGTGAGGGGTGCGGTGCCAGGACTCCCCTGCGGTTTCTCCGGTGCGCAGCGCTTCACTAACAGCCACTGCAGCCAGACAGGCTGGGCCGACCCATGGGGCCACCGGCCTGATTACAGCCCAGAAACCAGCCCCGAAAGATCACACACAAGGCGATATTCCCTCCATGGCCGTATTCCCCCCCCCGTGCATACCTATAACCTCGGATTTGGCAACCGATCTCCAGACATATCACCTAAAATAAACCTTGGCGCTGTGTCTGGGTGAATCGGGAGATAAAGCGCCCAGGGGTACACATACCCCAGCTAATGTGTGCGTGCCTCTCGATGAATTCGATTGCCCGTGGGCAGAGGGTAATCATGCGATGCATTCTAAACTCAATACTTTGCCTCGCTTCCTCTATGGGGCTTGCACATCGTGTCCTCAAAGAGCAATGGACTCCTCCATTTTGGAAGCATAGGAGCATAGGGACGCTATGGCTAGTAATAGCGTTGTCATTATGTAGTAATTCATCGTGAATTCGTTTTTCATGAGAGGGAGATATTGTGTTTGAAACAGCCACAATGTTTCTAATGCGAGAGATGGTTCAGGAGGTACCTCAACGTTTGTATAGGATTTTACATTACTGCCTCACTCGCTCTAGGCATCACAAAATGGCAAAGTATCGCCAACCACAAAAGAATCCTGAGATGCATTGTGACGTTCAAGCCCTATACATATAGGGGAGACCCTGTGTGCTGCTGCAGGGCCAGATAGCAAGACTGCAGTGCTACACCACTCTACTAGATGGCTCACACACACACACACACACACACACACACACACACACAAGCGAGAGCGAGCGAGAGAACAAGAGAGAGAGAGAACGAGAGAGAGACTCCCACGCACACATCTGCAAGACAGCTAAATCTACCCATAGAGAAAAGCATTAGTGTACACGTGTTGAAACTAATCAGGAGAGGGATATGGGGGGTGGTTTTGGGGGGGTGTCCCAATAAAAGAAGAGAAATATCAGCGCTGATGGAAACTGAATAGCTAATGGAGCACAAGAAGAAAAAACCTGGCCAAGAGTAAACAACCACCCAACCATCTGTCCACTGACAGTATCACCCAGAGCCACTGGCAGAGGTCAGAAAGGTATACACACACTGCCTTCTAGGACATACACACACAGGCTTTTATACACACGCACACACAGAAACACACTAGCTTTTGAGCACACACCCTTGGTTTGAGTGCAATCACGTAACACACTCACGCACATACAGACACACACACTCACGCACGTACACACACACACACACACACACACACACACACACACACACACACACACACACACACACACACACACACACACACACACACACACACACACACACACACACACACCAGGAGGAGGCAGCAGTTGTGTGATTCTGCTGTTGGGCTGGCTGCTCAGCTAGCCTCCCTCCTCCTCTGGTCTCCAGCTCCGGGCCAGATAATCACGCTGCATATAAAATATGAGTGAGCAGAACGGGCCTCTTTCAGCGCCATGATAAACTGCAGCTTGACAGTCACACTTTATCACCTGGGCTCTTTTGAGGCCACAACACTGTGTCGGGGAAAAGGGGCCTGGGAGTTTTAACTCTGACGGAAATTAAATTAGCAGTATAACTTTTACAAGGCGGGGGAGAAGGAATGTCCTTGGCTCGCAGCGTGATTGTTCTTCGGTTTGGGTTGTTTTTCTAGAAGGTGAAGGCGTATTTACGCTGCACATGTATGTGTGTCATCATGCCATTTCGCGTCGACAAGGCTGCAGCATTGCCCATTTGGACATAACGGGAGAGCTCCCTGGCAACCCTGATTCTTCCCTGAGCCCATGAGCAATGGCGATTCGGTTTTGGTGCTCCTTATCTATGTTCAATAGTGTTGACCGATTGTGCTGCTATTTACAATGTAGTTGTTTAGTCGTCACATCTAGCAGGTAGAGGTTTGCAATGCCGACCAGTAAGCTGAAGACATTGTGGCCGTAACCCAAGAATTGTATCAGATTGTAGCTTATTCGTACCAACACGCAAAGATTGGAAAACATGCAAACGCGTTTCAACAATTTTGTTCCCTCGGGATGTGCATTAACTAAACTGCACATTGGCAAATTACATGCGTGATGACGAGGTAGACTTTCACCTTCCTTTCACACACATATAATTATTGTTCATGACTGATAGTTACCTGCGCGAGCAACCGCTGGCTTATTTTGGTGGTTACTTGGAACCGAATAACATCTATCTATGTTCATCATGAGAAGGCCACAGCAATTATATTGCCATACCATATGCCCCTGGGCCACATGCCTTTCATTAGGGTTATGTTTTGCTTCTTCTGAGTGGGTGTGTCTCTGTGTGTGCATGTGTACGTAGGTGCATGTGTGTGTGTGCGAGTGTGTTTGTTTTGGTGTTGCTGCTTCATTGGCAATAGTATTTGTGTGTGTGCGTGGGTGTGTGTGTTTTGGTGTTGGTGCTTCATTGGCAATCATAGTTGTGCTGTATTTTATGTGCAAGAGACCAGACTGTTAATTAAACTACATTTTAATATTCTCCCCACCGCAGATGCAAAGAAAGCAGGAACTTACCGATTTGATCTGAACAGACCCTTTGATTGAGGACAATGCCCGTCTCCAACATACCCCAAATTACATCATCATGCTAATCAACACACAATTTGACTGAGACAATATCTCAATCTCTGAAACAAAAACAAATAAGAAATAAACCAATGAACGACAGTTCTCATCTTGTGAACATCAATTCATTAAATTACATCCATTAATGAACCTTTTCAAATTTAGACGACGCCTTTCAATGTATTGGGTAAAAAATTGTAGCTTCCGCAGTTAAATATATCGGGTTAAAAGTAATAGCTTCCCTAGAAGAGAAAGAGCGATAAGAGGATGAGAGAGAGCACTAGAGCTAGATAGATAGACGGACAGATGGATAGATGGATGGATAGATCGATGGTTCGAGGAAATGCTGCAGAGGGGAGAAGAGAGAAGGAAACTTAGGACTAGGAGAGCAGGAAGGAGGGGAGGCAGGTTGCAGGATTACCTGTTGCTGGAGACTGTTAACGGTCAGACACTCACCTAGAGGCGTGGCCCTCTTCACAGGGTGCTGGGGTGTGAGGGTGAGGGGAACAGAGTAAAGAGAGAAGGGCGAAGGCCTGTATCGGGGTCACACTTTATCTTACACTTATCGGCTGGTGGTCTCGGCGGCCCACCCTTGGCGTGGAGGGGTGGGGGGGTGCTTCATCCGAGGTTCATCGTAGCACTTACTGTTTCTAACCAAGTTCACGCCTGCAAAGCTCACTCCTAGCCATCGCTCCGTCACCCTGTGCAATCTGAGTTTCGTGGTGCTTAAGGTCTTAGTCAACGTATCAAGAGTGCCGTGCGGCGCAGGAAACTTTGTCACATGGGGACATCACAAGAGAGGGTAGTATATAATGTGTTCAGGGGTAAACACCACACACAGTGTGTACGGTCTAGTGGACCGTGAATAA
The DNA here is from genome assembly GCF_949987615.1 of Pollachius pollachius. Classification (NCBI taxonomy): domain Eukaryota; kingdom Metazoa; phylum Chordata; class Actinopteri; order Gadiformes; family Gadidae; genus Pollachius; species Pollachius pollachius. Next base: position 6,043,819 of record NC_136943.1, read on the forward strand.
AGGTCGGTAAATAAGTAAGAATCATAAATAGGTAAATAAAGAAATGTATAGAATACCAACCTCGGCTTGCTTGCGCCACACGTCCAGGTTCTTGCGCTGCGCTTTGGAGAAATGGTCCCATGCCTTTTGTTTGGAAGCGGCTTGGAATACAGACACAATCTGTTCAACTGTGGCAGGAGGCAAGGGAGGACCAGAGAGCATTCAGAGAGAGAGAGAGAGAGAGAGAGAGAGAGAGAGAGAGAGAGAGAGAGAGAGGAGAGAGAGAGAGAGAGGAGAGAGAGGGAGAGAGAGAGAGAGAGAGAGAGGAGAGAAGGAGAGAGAGGGATAAGAGGAGAGAGGAGATAGAAGGAGAAGAGAGAAAGAGATAGAAGGAGAGAGGTTGAGAGAGAAGGAGAAGGAGAGAGTGAGGAAGAGCGAGACAGAGTGAACAGAGGTAGAAAAAAATGGGTAGAAGGAGGGAAAGAGACAATGAGATATAGGGACAGTGAGATAATATGAGACGTAGAGAGAACGAGAGTGAGATCGAGAGAGAGAGAGAGAGAGAGAGAGAGAGAGAGAGAGAGAGAGAGAGAGAGAGAGAGAGAGAGAGAGAGAGAGAGAGAGAGAGAGAGGGAGGGGGAGAGAGGACAGGTGGGAAGGAGCAGAGTCAGCTAGGGACGCAAAGAACTGCATCTGTTTTTGTGCGTTTGTGTCTGTGTGTATGTTGCGGGTGGTTGTGGGTATTGCGTGGTTGTCCGTGTGTGCGTGTTAGTGTTGGTGTTGGTGTGTGCTCGAGTGTCCTCTACTTACCAGCTGATGCCAGTGCATCACCTCAGTTTGGTTGGCGGGGGAAAGGTTTCCATGCAGAGAACGTATCTAGCAGCGCAACGCGCGCCGTACACAACACATCTACTCGAGTGAACAGCAGTGAAAGTGCACCACTTAATACTGAGCCAAACAGAAGGCCGTCAACTGGATTGACAACAGATGGAATACCCGACAAACATCTCTCCGCAACGCTTACAGCCACACCGGGAACGTGCCGGAACGTCTCGACAGTTGCTTTGGTGAAACTTTTCTTTTCAAACTTTTCAACAATTATGGAAATAGTAATAGCCTCATCCGGATCTGGCTCTGTACGTTTCTTGCCGGAAAAACCTCAACGCATCGTATGACTCGTGAAAGTATAACAACCCTGAAACAAATCCCGTATTACAGTAATAAAAAGCTCCTTCCTGTAAACTGGGTTTTGCACCAGCCGTAGCCACAGGTTGTGAATGGCTTGTGTATTTCCAGAACCGTACACGTTGCTGCATTAAAAAAAAAACAGCAACGATAATGAGAAACTGCGGTTCCTGTGTCTCCTTCCGGGGCTGTGTGTGGTCAAGAATAGGAATGTCTGCTCCGGTGGACTCGGTGGGGCCACAGCCATTACCCTCCACACTGCCTCCTCAGCCGTCTCATTGTACAATGAGGACCGTATGGATTCCCTGCTAGCCTCCCGGCCACTAATGCACACGCCGGTCAATAGAAGAGCCATAGGTGGTCTCGGACTAAACTCTGTCCGTGTATGCGTGTATTTGGCATCTGTGTATGTGTCCGTCTGTGTGTTATGCCTGTGTGTTTGGTTGCGTGCGTTTACGCCTGTGTGTGTGTTTGTGGGCGTGCATGCGTCTGTGTGTTTTTATGTGCTTTGTGTGGATGTGCATTGAGTGTGTGCTTGTGTGTTTGCCTGTGTGTTTGCCTGTGTGTGTGTGTGTGTGTGTGTGTGTGTGTGTGTGTGTGTGTGTGTGTGTGTGTGTGTGTGTGTGTGTGTGTGCTTGTGTGTGTGAGTGTGGGGGTTATATAGAGTGATGTGAGGGAACAGTACAGAGATCAATAGTGTCTTCCCAGAACCCTTTAATTTGATGTTGCCAATCGATGCTTAAGGCAGAGCCAAGGCAAAAAGCTACGGGGCTAAGGACAAGCTTTTACCGAGGTGAATGTGGTGTGTACTCCGTGCTCAGTGGTCTACTGTGCAGGAAGCTGGCATACGGTAAAGTTGTACATTTTCTTAAATTCACAGCTGGGGACTGTTGGCGGGCAGATTAAACCAACGGCACAAAAAACACCTACGCACTATTTCTTTCAAAATCCATTCTGAGAAGGCAACGGCGTCAGCAACATTTTCAGATGCTTCTGCCCTTATTATGGTTGCTCTTAAGATTACAAAGCCAGAGCAGATGGGCGCTGGCATTGTCCCAAACACGAGTACAGTGACAGAACTAAACAGACCCCAGGCTGGTAATGGGGATTTGTGACTATGGTGACAGCTTCCACGTACGTAAGAGATAATGAGTAGTGAGGAAGAGTTCATTTTATCCAAACAATAAGAATACTAAACAGGGATGCCCTTCAACTAGGAATGTTAATTTCTCCCATAATATCTGAGTGAATTTGATAGGTTACATTCAATCTAACCTATTACCGATTTAAATCACAACACTAATTAATGTGACGATTCCAAACAATCAGAAAATAAATAAAAAAAAGTTAAATGGGCTTTTTAATTTGCTTTTTTAGAGTTGTGATCACCAGCCCCTAAAAAAGATCTGTCATCACAAACTATTCCGGGACCGACCGGGAAGCAATTAAAGAGTGTAAGCTAAATAAAAAAAAAGGAGGCCAATGTGAATATGTGGTGATGATCCTGCTTTGACTTAATGGGAGCAGAGAGGACGACTGGAGAGGCAACACACTTACCTTCAGAACTGGCCTCCTCCACAAGCTTCAACAGAGACTCGGGAAATCACATAAACACAGCTTACGACTAACCAATCAACTTCCCAAGAAGAAGTTCTTTTAATTATCATAATCACAGAGGATGAATGCCTGAGATATTTATATTTGCATTATGTGTGCGGTAACGTCAGAACCTGATGCTTTTTTAAACGGCAATTTGATATCCTAGTTGTTTTGTGCACAGGGTGTACAGTTAGATAAGACACATCACAAGACGTTTGCTAATCAAGCAACCTCTATAATGATCCGATGTGCTATGTAGTTCTAATAGCCTGCGAAATCCTGAGTCAGCAAACCCTGAAGGCGGCTTTCAAAGTAATTGTTGGCCTATTTCTAAACACTGAACGTAGAGGGTCTAAATATTCAGTCTCCTTCTCTTGACAAACGAGTTCAAGACTGTATTTTTTCCTCTCCATTGTTAGTTAAGTGCATAGCCTTAGCCTCCTGGTAGCGAATGGCCTGACCAGTGAAGCAGAGAGAGAGAGAGAGTCAGAGAGAGAGCGATGGAGAGAGAACTCACATTGACCCAGTATCCCAGACAGGGCCGTCTTGAACTTCTCCTTGGCGTCCTCCATTTCCTTCTCGTGGGTGCTCTTCTCACCCAGCAGCCGGCGGATGTGGCTGTTGGACGACTGGATCATGGAGTAGAAGTTGTTGGCGTTGCGGCGGTTGACCTCACCGCGCTCCACCCAGGTCAGCAGCACGCGCACCGCGTCCGGGAACGACCCGTCGTCTGGCCGGGCGGGAGGAGGAGGAGGAAGAGGAGAGAGGTGGGAACGGTCAGCCCATCAGGGTTTTCACAGCGTCTTAACAGCTTAGGCGGCCGCCTAAGCAACAAATGTCTGCCGCCTTAACTACAAAGTCAATTTATTTTAAATATTATTTAAAAGTATGAAATAATTTTAACTTCAATCGCTCTCTGTGTGTAGATCAGGTTGAAGGACAACAGTCTGACAGCCTGCATAAAAAAAAGCTTAAATGGTCCACCTGTAAAATAGTGCGTGCTTGCGTGCGTGTTTGGGTGCGTGCGTGCGTGCGTGCGTGCGTGCATGCGTGTGTGTGTGCATGCATGCGTGCAGTTTGGGGGCTTTTCTTGAGAGGATATTTGGAGTGAATTGTTCCTGGAGAGAAAAAACTCTAAAAACTCTTCTAGTTTATTCTGCGTCTACGCACGTGGACACTGCCAATTACACCAACGATGGGATTTTAAAAATAAAAATGTGTATAAAAGAGTGTAAAAATAAAATATTGGTAACTGTACACCTGTTATCGCTGTACAGCTATCTCACAAAAAAAGTACAGAAATTGAGACAGAGAAATAAATTACACTCTGGGTGAAACGTGAACACTGGCAGTTTAAAGAGAAAGCCATATAGAAGAACGGCTTCTCGGTATAAACAGGCTGCGCTGAGTGAGAAGGATGGAGAGAGATACACCGGGGGGGGGGGGGGGGGGGGGGAGAGAGAGAGAGGGAGATGGAGAGAAAGATGAAAGCACATGAAAGCAGTCAACAGGTGAATTGGCTGCGAGTGACTGCGGGGCTTGTTGCCATCACAACGCAAGTCGGGGTATTGTTCAAAAATCCGACTGGTCTGGGATGTGCATTTAGAAAACTGAAACCGATGTTTCTGCCGAAATAAAGGACTCTGAAACTGTTTACTGTGCAGCAAAAAAGGGACGATTTAGACGGTCCATAGCGCTACAGCGCTCTCTCGAAGCTCACAGCCATTAGCCAAGAACATTCTTCGTGGGTAACGGCACTCTGTTAAGAGTTATTTCACCCCACAGCCTCCCAGCTGAGGCTGGAGACTAAGCGAAAGCCCACCGGCAGATGGCCGAGAGCGATGGAGCCCTGCTCCCGTTTTGGTTGGGGTGGCGATCCTGTCCGAGGGCCCTGGAAGTGTCATTGCTAATTAATGGAAAACTTGGGTTCCCCAGCCAGAAAGCTGCGGCCAGAGGCGAGCGGGAGAGAGGGGGTAAGGGAAGGGGTATCTGGGGATATGATACTGGAGGCGGCTGACAAAATGGATGAAGGCAGGGGCCACAGGAGAGGTTTTGGTTCTCCTTTGTATCAAGCATTAGCCGCCGATTTCCTGGCCGTTTCTTTTTGCACACTTCCACCATCCAGGTGTTTTCCAGAGCACAACTGAAGGCAGATGTGGAGCGGACACACTGGCAGAGAGGAGCAGATTCCGTGTCGCTCTTGTATTATTGTATTATTATTATATAAGCCTAATTATTAATCCATAACTCTTAAGACTATGTGCTGTTTTTGTTGTTTTTATTTTTGCTCATGTTTTGCTTGTTTCCTTGGCGACAACCTCATCGTAGGCCCTTTTCTTGGCCAATCGCACAAACAAGATATGTGTCCTCTGTCCTGAGCAAAAACACATTATCAATTTTCCGTGTCATTTATTTTTGTCTATTATTTTTGTCACTCACACACACACACACACACACACACACACACACACACACACACACACACACACACACACTCTTTTCATCCTTTGTTACATAGTGTGCTACGCATGTCCTATCCCATCCGTCTCCCGCACGTTTTCCGGGGGCGTTCGCGACACCCACGCCCTACCTTTGATCTTGTCCCCCAGCTGGCTGCACTCGTGGTCGGAGTAGTGCACGATGGGCGGCGGGGAGGGGGGTCGGAGGAGGTCCTCCTCAATCTTGCGCCGGTGTCGCTCCTCCCTGGCCAGCATGCGCTGCCTGCACTCCCACTCGTAGAGGTCGTCCCTGGCCTGGGCGAAGTCCACATGGAGGCGGCCCGTGTCCTTCTTGTCCGTGCTGGAGCCCAGGCGGATCCGGTAGCCTGGAGGGGCGGGGGGGTGGGGGGGAAGAAAGGGAGAAGGAGGCGACAAACAATCAATAACTTCAATGCAGAGGGCAAGAGAGAGACACAGGCCGCCTGTGCAGAGGGTGCCGAGTGGCGCATTTCAATGCAGCACAGTGGTGCCGTCTTCAAGCGCGGCTTCTTCTTCTTCTACGGGTTATACACTCGTTATTTTTCCCTTATTGTCTGCCTGGCACCCACGGCTACACGCCACACGCAGCCTCAGACAGTTCTGAGCGCCGTGCTGGGGATCACATGCTAACAGGGATGTCAAGCCCGGTAACACCTGAATGCATCCCCAAAAGAAGAACACCTTAAAGAGAAACAGCATCATAAATGGCGATGAGACCGCCTGGGGAACCGTCTACCCCGCCTGTTGTAGGGCGATACTTCAATGGATTCTATTTTCTGCGTCAATACCCAACACTATTACCTACAAACCTGTATATTTGACGCCGAGGCAAGACTAAAGGAAGGCGCACTTTATGAGGCGGGAAATCAATCAGTTGAGTAGTTAACCAACTGTCTCTTGACACCTTGCGCTATCTGCCGTCTTGACTGATGCCTCCGGTCCTAAGCAGAGTGAAGAGGAACAGGCCTGTATCCTGTACGTCAATACGATGGACTAAGAGGTAGCGATTGGCTTTCTAGTTGCTGGGGAAACACTGCAGTAACACCCTGGTTATCTCTCTGGCTTTTAAGGGGGGGAATGCGCTAATTGACAAGCTACAGTGTGTTTGTGTGTGTGTGTGTTTGTGTGCGCACCAACACATGGTCTCAGGGGCCATAGGGAAAGAAGGTGAGAGGGATTGTGACGGAGTGTGTGGAGTCTCTTGTTTGGGGGCTTCTGAAGGCTGAAGGTGCTGAGAACGTAGACGTGTGAGGGTGTTTGGTGTTAGTATCCTTGTTTTGTTTAGATTAGTGTATGTTCCGTGATTACATGTGCAGTTGTGTATGCTCCGACAGAGGCCAGGATGCCGGCTGGAGATCGGGGTATTTATGGTAAAGAATGGCAGCCCTGTTCTTTTGGATCGTTGGAGAACCACTGCTTCATGTTAATGTGGAAAAGAGCTGTAGAACACAACAGGCATCAAACCCACGCTCATGTTCACACACATACACATAAAAACAAATCAAAAATCCTTCACTTCACCCGATCTCTGTCATAACCGTACACTACACCCATATTAAATAAAGGTACTACCACGGGCGACATTGGAGCGGCTGTGATGATGAATGAGCTTCATGATGATGGGATGTACGCGCCGACTGGTGCATCAAGGCACGAGTTAAGACACCTGAGCCCTGGATGCAGCTGGGAAATGGTGATAAGATAAGAGGCCCATGTAACATAACACGACAGAGCGAGGGGGTGAGCGAGAGAGAGACCAAGGGGGAGAGAGAGAGAGAGAGAGAGAGAGAGAGAGAGAGAGAGAGAATGCAATGGAGAGAAAGCACAAGAGAGAGAGTGAGGGGAGAGCGAAAGCGAGAGAGAGGGAAGCGAGAGGAGAGAGAGAGCGAGGGGGAGCGAGAGAGAGAAAGAGAGAGAGCGAGGGGGGCGCGCGAGAGAGAGCGAGGTAGGAGCGAGAGAGAGAGAGAGAGGAGGGAGCGAGAGTGAGAGAGAGTGAGATCGAGAGCGAGGGAGAGAGAGCGAGAGTGAGAGAGAGAGGGGAGCGAGAGAGAGATCGAGAGCGAGAGAGAGAGAGAGAGAGAGAGAGAGAGTGAGGGGGAGCGAGAGAAAGAAAGTAAACAAGCGTTAGGGAAGAGAGGGGGAGAGAGCAAGCGAGCGAGCGAAAGAGAAGAGAAGTGAAAGAGAGAATGATAGTGACTGAGCGTGAGGGGAGAGAGTAGAGAGAGAGAGAGAGAGAGAGGGGGGAGCGAGAGAGTGAGCCTTTCTCTACTTCCCGTCAGTGGTTCATTGCCAGGCTGAGCCTTGGGAGCCTCGGTGGCAGTGATTTCCCAAGACTTCAGCACCAGAAGCTCACAGAAGTCTGGGGAAATCCGAGCGCGGAAGCCAGCATTGAGGAGGACTGAGACACAGTGGGACGCATCCTACGTATAATCAATGAAATGACACTGGGGAGAGCCGTGTGGGAAGCTAGCCAGAGGTTTGGTTTCCGGAAGGTGGGCGTTCTGAATGGCTGCGTCGGATGTTTGAGGTCTCGCCGTTTCGGAAAACTGTTGACGGTGAAGTTTCCAAAGGGGCCTCCGCAAGTTTGAAAGACTCGGCTCCGGGCGTGGCAAGATTACCATACACTGATTAATATATTCACATTGTGTAATTTATACAAACCAATCTAGGTCTGAAATCGACCTACCTACTGATCACCAATTTCAAACGCCAGATTGCTTTACAAAAAAACTGAAGAGGCCTGCTCACCGGAGAGGAAAAGGGCCTTGTCCACGGTGAACTCCTCGGCGAATCGGATGTGGCAGAAGTTCTTTTTGCTCTTGCGGATGGCGATGATTTCCCCGCACTGGCCGAAGATCTCCACGATGAGCTGCTCCGTGGCGTTCTCCGGTAGACCGCCCACAAACACCGTCTTGCAGCCAGGAGGGCGCTCTCTGATGGCAGGAGGAGGAAGGTCTGCCAAACATGGAGAAGAGAAAGAAAAGGCGCACACAGTCATTGTCTGAGCTACAGTCACATTACCTGCAGGCATTCTCGTTAGCAGTCGCTGTGAGCAGCACGCATTAAGGGACCAACGACGGATCAGAACATATGGGCCGCTTGGGATTAAACCAGAGCTTCTGTACAGCCTGTACGATTGTAAGACGGCGAGTGTACTAAGTGCATGTGTACACACATTTAATGCTTGCTTTAATACCCAAGTGCTTACATACAACCAACCATGCTTTTATCTGGATTTAAATTACAACTTGAAAGAATTAAATTAATCACATTATGTAGCCGACCAAACTAGATCTTAATCTTTTAAAAATTGGATAATGCAATGCATTTGCGTCTGGATTATAACATGCACATACAAGCGTACAGATGAGACATCGGACTAATTATAGGAAAACCAAAGCACACACAAAAAATGAAAGCCGCAATCATCTTTCACAGCATTGACAACACAACCCATGTATTACATCAAATACGACGGAGGTGTGAAGAGTGATTGACACAGCACATTGAGTAAATGTCCTTGCTGCGTTTCATTATTTTGCATCATTCAATGCAAGAAGCTGCACGTCACATTAAGATTCAGAACAGTTTGTGGTGCCTATAAAGTGACCAGTGTCCACAATTAACCAACTTGAGCCTGCTACATCCCAGCAGTTTGCAAGTAAGTAGCCTTTGTGGAAAAGTTCAAGAGGCCAATTACATCAGAAGATGCCAATCAGCCAATTACAGCGGAACAACGCAGAATCACGATTTCTTTAGTCCAGAGATTACAATTCTGACTGGTATTTCCTCAATCCATTGGATCACAAAGCCTCTGGCTCTGGATCGTCACACAGAGAGAGAGGAAATGATTCCATGAGGCTTTCGGTGGCCCGTGACCACCCAATACCCAGCTACATTAACCTAAATCAACTACCGTGCTACGCTTAACCAGGTCATCACGGGTCCAGCATTCCTTCTATCTATGCCTAGTAGAACCTATTGGGGGCACGGCACAGACCCTGGTTTTGTCACCAGAGACAAAAAAAAGGAAAGTTATATGCACAAGGGATTCTACACTGTTAATTGAAAGCCTCACAGACCCTTTTTTACTATTTTCTCCTGCTGTGTTTCATGTTAATAGCCAATTATGCGCTTACAGGTTTCCGCTTCCAGCCACATGATTGGGCCAAACCAATATCAAGAGAAAGCAAGAGAAATACCCTGATCACAGAGTTTTGAGCTTGTCTTAGACTTAGGCTTGGCTTTATTGATCCTTTTGGGATGACTCCCTCAATGCAATTGAATTTCCAGTAGCTTACAGAAACACAACACAATATATATACAATATAAGATAAAACAATAAACTCTTAGCTAACTATAAAAAGCAAACAATAACAGTAAACAATAAACTCTTAGCTAATAAAGAAAGTAGAGCTAAGAATAGAATTAAAACAGGATTCAAGTCTGCCCACAAACGATAGGTTAGTAATCCTAAATCAAAAAAAAAAATAATAATAATAATAATAAAAATAAATAAATAAATAATAAATCAGATTTGTGAGACTTGCGATAGTTACCAGGAGCATCCACATGCTATGCCTACCCAAGTCATCACCATCCATATGCGATGTTAACCTAGGTCATCACCATCCACGGAGGCACAAACCAGGTCATCACCATTCACAGTGCTACACTAACCAATGTCTTCAACCTCCGTGTGACACTTGCCCAGGCTATTAGCATCCACAATCCCAAACTAAACCAGGTCATCCCCATTCACTGTGCTACCCTACCCCCTGGTCATCACCGACCAGCGTTTTTCAAACCGAGATATGCACAATCCACCATGCTCAAAGCTAGCTACCATTTTCAAATAGGTTTAATTTAAGTAGAGGCACTAAAAAGGCACAAAAGAAAGAAAACGGCAAGAAATAAAACCGTGGCTTTGATGCGAATGCAACCCGACAATCCTAGCTATGCACACTGAATGGGATAGGAGGCGGAATGGTTTGAGGGAGAGAGGGGGAGAGAGTGAGAGGAGGGGGAACAGCTTAAGGTCAGTGAGAGGGTTGCTTTGTTTGGTGTCAGGTTGATGGTGTGGAGTTGGAGGGGAGATTGCCTCTGATGGACACCATATGCATCCTACTGATTGGCTGCCAGCACCTTCCCCATGATATTGGGCCTACAGCGGGAAGGGACTCTTGTACACTTCTTTACCTTACTGCACTCATAACAAACCATGCATCAACCATGCACCCTCACCACCCTCCACTGTAACTAAAAGTTAAAACGAACATTTGATTTCAAGCAGAGTTGTTCAGCTCAAGGCCCTCTACATCTTAAGGCTAGCCCTGTGTTGAATGATTTATTGCGACGCAGACAAAATAAACATGGTTGCTGGTTCAAACCCCTTTGCTACTCCCGGCTAAGTGCCGAGGTATCCTTGAAAAACACCAACCCACCGCTCGCTGCTCCCTACGGGCTGGTTTGACGTCTGGCCCGGCCGGCGTTGCTTTTTGTGTGTTAACCTGTGTGCGTGTGTCTCTGTGTGTGTAGATTGGGATAGCTGAATGTGAGTCATAAAAAGCAAAGCTTTGAGGGGCAGCAGGGGTTTAAAGAGCTATATGAATGCAGTCCATTCTTGCGGGATGGGGAATAGGCCAGACAGTGGGCGACAAATACATTCAACCGCACAAAACACACACAATATAAACCAAACACACAGGTTTCATAGCATCGCTTTTTGCAGAGTCGCGTGGTACTCCACCAGATTCCCTTGTGTGGTAAAGTAAAGCACTTCTGACAACAAGCACCATGAAATAGTAATATGCTGGTGGCAGCATGGTGTTTCTCCCACTCCTTTGTCAGCCCACGTCTCCACTCACAAGGTGCTTTCTGTGGGGCCGAGAGTAGGCCTAAATAAAACTGTCTGTGACTTTACTTTGACATGAAAGAGTTGCGGTGGATACAACTTTTTTCCTTGCTGATTCAAATCCAGGTTCCTTAGCTGTAAAGTCACTAATATCCTCATTCAACCATGTTCAAACAGCAATGTTGAACTGGCATTTACAGTGAAGCATTAAAAACACAGTCAACAGCCAGAAAAGTATTTGTAACACTTCCACCTCCTCTCCTCCTTACCTCAAATAGTTCTGTGTTGATCTTGCCAATTCCCTGTTGTATTGACTCATTAACTCTGATTGCGTCGGATAAGAAGGGTTGAAGCGGGTTGCAAGGGGTGTTCTAAAGACACATTTAATAGTGTCAAGTCTGACGAGTCCTGTTGGCGTTGGTACGAGTTTGACCATTTTAAGTGGCCCATCTGTCAGCCTAAAACAGGTAAATCTTTAACCTAATGCAACCGTGTTCGGAGACGTTTCCCCTGACGCACAAAACTACAGTGGGAAGCGGGGGCCTGTGTGGTACAGATACAAAGGCAACAAGCAGGCAGCTCCTGCATTGGCCTCATCGGGTGACGCAGAGCAGCACCTCGTACTGAGGCATGCCCCCCCCGTCGTCGTCTCTGAAGTTAGGCTTCCCAGCGCAATCGTCTCTGTGACACTGAGGGCCTTTCGTGGCAAAGACACATGTGACAAGCCCACAAAATCACAGGGAGACGGGTCGTGAGGGAACCCATTAGGGTATGTGGAGCAGCACAGGTAGAGCGGAGGAGGACGGGACATATTTGATACCAGTGATGGATCAGAGAAGCCCCAGAAAAGACTTTGCCCATGCATGACCGTGGCGGCGCCAAGACATGGTTCAGACTCCGGGGCCAAGACAGTTATTGCCCTGTTTGGGATCGGACAGTTCTTCTTCTCAAGACTCCCCCTATGCCACAATGCAAAAAGTCCTTTGAAACATGGTGCAGATTTATCAGTGGGTGACGGGGCCTTTGTAAATGACACAAACAGTCCCAGCAGCTGAAGTGTTTGGAACAGAATTTCAAAGTCGAGGGGATGAGAATGTGACGAGCCAGCCTCATTCAGCCCCTAGGGGGAACCTATGCGCTTTGTGACAAAGTACGGTCGTTGATTCACCCTATGTTGATCCTTCAGAAAAAAAACTGAATGTGTTTTTGAAGTGAGATCCCACCTCTCATCAGCTCTTCCATTTGCATCACACAGCGACAGTGAATATTCTTGCAACGCACGCATCACAGAAAAACAAAAGAGCCTTTAAAGGCTTCAAACATAGGGAAAGTGTATTTGCTTAGGAAGGAGAGGGAATTTGATTTGTTTTGTTAGGGTTTGCAAACTCCCAAACCCCGTTCCAGTCAGGGACCTCTGTTTTCCTCTGCCTTGACGTTTGATGTGCAAGAAGGCTTTGACTAAAAGCTGACAGAAACTTTCTCTCTGGCAGTGAACTTTAACGGGGAGAGTGTGGCTTCAATTCTACCTCCTCCCACACAGTGGAACTAAAGTATGAGGCAGGGCTTAACCAAAATTGGTGATTGGGTCGGAGCATGAAGGGAGAAAGGCGTGAGTATATACAATTTGATGGTACTTACTGGGGTTGGGGGGAAACAAGGTGCAGGTCTTGCAGTGGATGATCTCCTTGATGATGGGCATCTCCATGGGGGGTGGCATCATGCCCAAGCCTTGCATCATGGGGTTCATGGGAGTGATGCCCGTCATCATCCCAAGGTTTGGGTCAAAGTCTGGAGGGGCAGATCAGCAACAGATTGGATGTTAAAAACAAAGCAGCTCTCTTCTAGGAGCAAAGCAACGCAATAAAAAATTGAACTATTACAAGAAAAGGCTAATTGGCCAGAAGTTTCTAATTGTTAACTTTTATCAAGGCATGCTCAACCTGTCACATTGAATTTTACATTCAGGATTTTTCTTTCCTTCCCCGTCTGATTCGCCTGTCTTCTGCAGTGACACAATCTAATCCTATAAATAAATACACAGTCCCTGCATGAATATAAAATCCAAAAAACAATATACATAATTGAACAGTTAAAAAAAAAAAAGACTTCAAGAGTTCAAGGACCGGCTTCCCCAAAGCTAATGTGAGAAAGTAAATTGCCTCGAAGCGAACGCCAGTACTCTTGGCATCGGGGTAAATGAGAAGCGACATGACGGAGCCAAACCATGACGGCGTCACAGGTGACCCAGGAGTCAGAGAGCAAAGAGAAAACAACAATAACAGCTCACGCTCCACAGCGGCCGACGCCTGGCACTGGTTTTAATTAAGGCAATAGGAAATTACATGAGAGGAACCAACGTAGACCGCCCCGTCTCGCACCAATGACCCCACCATCAGTCTGCAGCGAGGTACCGGAGCGAGAGAGAGCAGATAATAAGGAAGGCCGCGGTTGCCAGGGCGATTGATGACTTCTCATGCCAGGTGAGGTGAGTGTGAAGAAGACAGACGGCGGGAGAGGAGATGAGCACAGGTCGCGGCGGAGACGGACAGGGGAGTTAAGGAGATCTATTCCTCTTCCACCACCTCACACACACACTGATCAGGGGAACTGAGGGGAAAACCTTAACACACGCATCCCCAAATCGAACACCCGAAAGCATCTACTGGTTTTGTTTGAATGCTCCTTCTGGAAATGAGGTTCTCAATCCCAGGCTCTTATGTCCCCGCAGTGGAGCAAAAGGATATTTTTGATTTTTGATTGGAAGCGAACTAGGTTTCAGCTCACATGGAACGCAAAAACGGAAGATTGAGTTACATCAGGCCAAGGCTTGTGCAATTTCACACTGCAATGGTGTACTTCATGTGTCCTCTGGTATGCTGTGCGTGTGTGTGTGTGTGTGCGCGCGCGCGCATATGTGTATTTTCCTATAGTACTCAGTTATTCTTCACTTTTAAAGTAAGAGAAGGCAATTTGGAGAAGCCAGGCTTAGTAAGCTTGACTTTTGAAAGTATACAACCGAAAAAAATCCCAACCCACCTCAGGCCTCCTTGCAAAGCCACTCTCCTCAACATAGGACAAGCTCCCTAGCTTCAGAAATAGGTCCGCCTGGAATAAAACTCTGGTCATGTGCAAAGAGTGCAAGGGCAGAGTGGGCGCAGGTAGACGGGTAGGTAGGTACACAGACAGACGGGTAAGCCATCCAAACATTTCATTTTGGGCGAATAAATAACGGGACAGGCTCATTACAGGCCTCACAGGCGACAGCACATCGTTTTCTTGTTTTTAAATCAGAAATAAATTTATTGGTTGCTGTTGGGATGTCACGAAAATTAAAAACAACATGGCAAAAAATGCTTAGAAAACAAATGGCCTTACATAGCTTTAAGCCAAGCCATGTGTAACAGCAGTGCCTGTTAACTCCCTCTGGTGGATTTACTGCTATACCAGAGTTCTCTACAGGGCAAAAAAAAAACAATAGAAACTGTCCTGAAGCCATATCTGGGCGGGCTGAAGCACCCTCGTCTCTCTCTACCCGGCACACTCCAGTTCTGGAGCGTTCAGCCAAAGTGCTTTAGCAGACGGATTGTATTGGAATACTCTCAGGGAGTCATCAGTATTTGGTTGCTCTCGGTGAATATAGAAACAGATGTGTTGCGTTGCGTTGCGTGACTGTGCGTGACGCGCGCACGTGTGTGTGTGTGTGTGTGTGCGTTGGCTCATGCTATCGGAAAAATCGGATTTCAATGGCAGAATTTTCCGCCGTGTCTGTGTGCGAGCGACTGAGCCACCTACACACAGCGTCTCCTTACAGCAGGAGCAGTGGCTGCCTTTACAGTGCAGCGCGGCCATGGGATTTTCAACATGCGTAGCCAGTGGTATTGAGTTATTTATACATCACATTAATGAGACCGTCCTACGGGATAGGTCAGATCAGATGCCGATTGCTGCAATCTGGGCATGAAAAGTGCCTGACAGCTCTGCCGTTGTCATTCCACACATTCTCCCCGAGTACGAGACAGAAGGGCTCTTGAGAAGTGAACATCTATGGAGAACTTGTGGGCATGTGTCCTCCCACACAAAGGCATCCTGTTCTGTTGGACGTCCTGAGTTGTTTTCGTGGCTCAAAATTAACGGGAACTCCTCGCAAACCAGAATAGACCTCGCTGCAATGCATGCTCCATAATGACATGCCAAGTACATGTGACAATGGCAGCACACACACACACACACACACACACACACACACACACACACACACACACACACACACACACACACACACACACACACACACACACCTCTTCCTCGTGTAACTCTTCGATGTTAAACAGACCTGTATCCTGGGGGGTCTGTGGAAGGTAATTACATCTGGAGCTGCACATCAATCAGTGGGGAAGATTAAAAAGAATAACCAGCAACTGACATTTGATGCAGAAAAACCTCCAGGGCTGTAATTGCCGCACTCTACCTCCCTCTCCACTATCATCCCCTCTCTGAAGTCCCTCTCCTCCCCCTCTCTCAACTTACCTCTGGCCCTGCATCCCCTGCTCCTCCTCTCTGATGTCTTGGGCAAATGCCACCCCCCCCCCCCCCCCCCCCCCCCCCCGACTCAGAGATGGGTGGGAGACGCTGGACCGACATGTGGCGACGCTGTGAAGAATGCTGGAAAATGTCATCTAATGATGCAAGGTAGCCCTGCAAACCTGGATCCCTAGCCATGCCAGATGTTGGAACCGGCTCCTTTTCATCCAGGCAGCTCTGCTCTCTCTGTTCTCCTCAGCCTACTGCTGTCTCCTTTAAGTGTGCCGTCTCACAACAGAAAAACAATATTATAACTCTAACTCCATCGCTATAGCGGAATCCCAAAAAAAACAACATGAAATATGCCGTCCAAAAACCTCTATCCACATGAATTTCTGCTCATTCATCTGCGGTCTAGCCAACCCCCCTTCCACCGTGTCTGTGACGGATATAATCTCAGTCACGTCTGAGCGGCCCCCATTACTGCCTATGTGTAAAGCGCTGAGTCAGCTGCTCCTCTAAAACCTCCTGCTGTCTCTCTCTGCCACCTGCCAAAAGCCTGTGGCACCCACACTCCCCCCCCCCCCCCAACCAGTCATCACACGGCCCCAAGCAAGAGGCAGTCACCCCCACCACCACCACCACTGCAGCAGAGGAATGAACTGTCGATTGAAAGCTAGCAGATGTGATTAAACTGCTTCCGGTTATTTCAAACAGTCCATTTGTGTGTTTGATGACCTTAAGATGACAAAGCAAAGATATATGTACAAAGTTTGTGTAATGTGCACCAGTAGGTGACTTCCTTTCCCCTGACCCTATACCCTTGGTTTGTCGGTAGTGAATATAGGGCGTGTGTGTGGCTGTGGTTTGGCTTGTGAGTGTGTGTGTTTATCAAGGTACTCCTCCCAGTCCACTGGGTCTGTCTGTCTATTATACTGTGTGTGTGTGTGTGTGTGTGTGTGTGTGTGTGTGTGTGTGTGTGTGTCTGTGTCATTGTGTGTGTGACTTTGTGTGTGCGTGACTGTGCTTGTAATATTGTCTTCTATAGTCTAATAAGTAGCTTCATCTGAACCCCCCAGAAAATCAGATAATGTAATCAGCTCACAAAGGCAAACAATCCAATCATTGTCCAGCGAAGACATCAATCAACGACGACACCGTGACGTGTCCATGCTCTTCGACAGTCAATGCTATGCAAATCAGGGCTTTGTCCGAGCCCCTTTCATTTAACTTTCAAGGTCAGACCGACGGAAACAAACTGAGAATACCAAAAGGACTGGCACATAACTGGGAGTCCATTTCAATGGATTATAGTCTGGCCGACTTGGTTGCAAGTCAAGGACAACGATACAGCCGTTATAGTCGAACACTAATTAAGCTGTTTATTATCGCCCCGTCAGGACGTGATTACATGAGGAATATGTTCGCCCTCTCAGAGACTGACACAGCTCTTGTGAGGTCCACAGTAGGAACGCTATATAGCATTGCATCTGGCAGCAGTTAGACGCAGGAAGTGCTATAAGGAACACTGGAGACGGGTGGGAAGTGGATGGGAATACCCCAGCAATGTGCCTTGTGGTGGAGATTCGGTGAGAAAGCCCTGAGAGCAGATGTTTTAAACATTCCAGTTTGCTGCAGGCGTTTCCTTGCTCTGTTCCCAAAGCTGGAATATCCGGTGGGAATTCTTTTTTTTTTTTAAACACGTTTTGCACATATTTGTGCACGGGGGATGCCCTGTTTCTCTGAGGACTGGTATTTGGACGGCGCGCTAATGGCGAAGGCGTCACAATATTTGTGACAATTCGTTGGGATCATTTGAAAGGCTCTCGGGCCTTGACATGGTAAGCATTTAATTATTTTGGATTTGGACTCATGAAATGAAGTAATCTAGTAAGTGGCGCGTGCATTTGCTGTTTTCCCTTTGGAGAGGGGCAATTAGAAAGAGTGGCAGTCGAACTTAATGTGAAACCAAGTACTGTTAACTCTGATTCTAATTTGTTCACGAAGGCAGAGGGACACCCTGGCGTGCTTGACCTGCCTGCAGTTCATCAGCTCTGCAGCGGAGCACCACTCCAAACCACCACACCCCTCTACACTGTGGGGACACGCACATCAGCTCACAATTATTGTACAAAACCGGTGACCTAATATGTATTCTCAAAATCAGCCGTGCTCAACAGTCACCATGAACCGATAATATTTACTATTCAGGTCTTAAGCTGTAACGTATATATTTGGTATATATGTCCGGGCGGAGATTTGAGCCGCCTGTCTAGGAATCTGACCTCCGGGTTAACACTGAGCAGTGGAACAAATGCCAATTGGCACACTGCATAATCCATTTAGCCCAGCGCCAGGTGTCTGCACGAGTTCACACGCGCTAACACTCGAGTTGGCTTCGCCGGAGCCCCACCGTTTCTGTATCAGCGGGAGGCATTAAAGCTAATACTCTTTTTCCTATGCTCCCGTGAGTGCACTGGTGTGTACAGCCTCTTTACACAAGCTGCAAATAAGCGCCCCCTATTCACATCCCCTGTCCATGCTGATGACAACAACAGCCGATGAGGACGATAGCGCGCACGCACACGCACACACACACACACACACACACAGTGGTGTGCAATCTTGATTAAACAACGCTGGCAGCCACCGTGCGACAACAATCGGTACAATGCACCATTGTCGTCTTCCCCTCTTGGTACAACCCAACGCCCCACGAGTTCACAACAATACCGTGCAATTACCCCCGCAGACGAAGGAGGAGCACAAAGAGGAGGAGGAGGAGGAGGAGGAGGAGGAGGAGGAGGGGGAGGGAGGACCCCAGCTACGACAACTCTAACCCTGGTGTCCAAAGACTGAACAAACACGGGCTAATAATAGCGGCACAGAAGCCGCTGGTGTTCAGCTCCGGCGATGTGTTGTGCGTCGCACCGCCAGTGGTGGTGGTGGCATACAAGGCATGGCTCTGCCACGTCGCGGCCCAGAGTTACAGTGTTTCAATAGGTTTAAACAGTGGCCTGTTTATTCAGCTACGCACACACATGGACAGACAGACACAAGCAGAAACGCACACACGCACGCACATGTGCAGAAAGACACAAACACAAGCAGAAACACAAGCAGACACACACACACTCCTGTGTGAGGAGAAGCAGCAGGAAGAGAAGGGGGAGGAGAGAGAGACTGGCTGGTGACATCCCTGGCTCCCGCAGGATTAGAGAAAGGCACCCATAGGCTGCCTGAGGAGTCAGCTCAAGAGGCAGCCATGCGGTTGACGTTGGGGAGGGTGGGAGGTGAGGGGGCGGGTTGGGACGGTGGCGAACAAGGGATACAGTTTGGGATTTTTTTTTTTCATAATGAAACAATAGGATCACGTGAGACAACAGGACACGTACGCACAAGGGGCATGGGAAATTCTACGGAGACCCCTGAGGTAAAATGATAAAAACAGAATCCAATCCATTTGTTTGAATCCAATTAATCACAATTTAAGGGCAGACTTAATGATGGTTTTAATCTGCCCTTAAATCTAGATTTAATAGACTAACTGGGAGGAAGTTGTCATTGAGGATCAAGGATGTTCCATTTGCTGAATTTGGCTTACGAATCCGAGGGCTGATTTACCCATCTTCTCGCGGGCCTAACCAATCGGTTTGAGCTCTTAACCAATCCGTTCGCACACTTTACAAATCTGCGTGCACAGATTTACTGTTTATTTGATCATTTTTATCATGTTACCCCAGGAGGGCTCCGTAGAATACCAATAGGCAAGAGGGATTTTCTTCTCAGTAGTAAAACAGCGACAAAGGAAGGGTCTAGATCAAGTTTCAATGTTGGCATGATCAAAGCATGTGGATTTAAACTGTAAATAAAGCACGTTCCTATTTGCACAGAATATGTATCGGAATGTACACGTTTCATTGATAGTTTGCATGGTCGACTTGTAAGACTAGTCGCATGTTTGACTTGACTATCATGCGATTCGGGTCTGCGGGTCAAGTTTTACCCACATAAAACCCCACGTGCGCTTCTCGGGATGCACATGAGAGCAGAAGTATAATTCGTGACAGAGAGTATCCTACTGGGTCTGAATCCTCTCTGTAGGGAGGGAGAACATCAGGTCCCCTCCACTGCATGCTCCTGACATTGTTCCGCTGTGCAAGAATAACCCAGCCAATATTCCGAGGTGACAAGACCGTTTTCTTTGATTCCTGCGCCTATTGTGACTAGTGGCGTATTATGTTGCCCTTGAGTTAAAAATAACACTGTGTATTTGAAGGACTTTGAAAGTCTTTAGACTTGAAAGCCCTCAAAGAATATAATCGCGTGAAAAGTGTCCAAATGTGGAACGTGATACACAAGGAGAAGTCACCTTAAACTGATTGACACTTTGTTTGTCTCTGAGCCTGACCCGATTCAGATGGTGAGGTTAACATTTTGAACTCTTTTTTAAAGACCAACAGAACCCGCAGCTGAGACAGCAGGGCTATAAAAGCTCGTTTTTCTCCCCCCCAACGACATTTCAGCTGTATCTGTCTGGCATCGGATGAAAGATCATTTGATATAGTGAATCTTCCTGTTGTAATTATCTGATGTTCCTCTGCGACAGCTGAGCGTCCATAAATAACAACAGGCAATATAGGAGACAAGAGAAATGGAAACGAGAGAAAGAGAGCAAGAGAGAGACAAGGACAGTGAGAGAGAGAGGGAGGGCGGGGGGAGAGAGCGAGGGAGAGAGACAAGGACATTGAGAGAGAGAGAGAGAGAGAGAGAGAGAGAGAGAGAGAGAGAGAGAGAGAGAGAGAGAGAGAGAGAGAGAGAGAGAGAGAGAGAGAGAGAGAGAGAGAGAGAGAAGGACAGTGAGAGAGAGAGGGAGGGCGGGGGGAGAGAGCAAGGGAGAGACTAAACCAGCTGTTTCTCCAGGTGAACAGTGACAGGGACCACAGCTGTCCTCTGCACCCCCCCCACACCGACCTGCTAGAACACTTCCCTGGTCCCAGCAGCTTTAATAGAGATAAATTACCCCCCAGACCGGGGCCTAATTCGTTCTTTGTCACACAAGTCAAGGATCCCTCCACTACCCCTGACATCTGTATTCCTCCACATCAGGCCACCACAAATCCACACACACACGCGTACGCGCACACACACACGCACAAATACGTGCGTGCGCACACACACACGCACAAATACGTGCGTGCGTACACAAACACACACACGCGCACACACACACGCGCGCGCACACACACACACACACAAACACACGCGCCCACAGGCACACGATGCACAGACACTAGGGGTTGCATCGGCTAGTGGAGGAACCGACGGCAGAAGTTACTACCAAGTCGACCCTGCCAGGAGACGTCGACTAGTTCTTGGCGCGTAATTTCACACACTGCCACCGTGCCGTTGGCAGAGGAGACAGCAGTTGGTGAGCTATTGTCGCACCAAACAGGAAGCTACGCTGAGCATGAAGGCGTCTGACCAAACAACATCAAGTAACTGTCACCGCCGCAGTCACAACACAAAGACTTCTGAGCAGTTCACCCGGAGAGAAATCCCACGAGTGCTATGTGGGTGATTGATGGCGTAAATTATAACAACATCGCAACCTGTTCTACTCATGTTAATTAAATGACCAACCTGTTATTATTCAGTAGCAGACAGTTATAAACTTCGAATATATACTTACACTTTCAAAACACACAAATGCATGTCTATTTATTAATTATTGTATAGAGGGAACGCGTCCACATGCGTATGAATTGACTTCAAATCTATTTTGGCATTTTTTTGTCTGATTGCTGAAACACAATCAGACATTTTTAAGCTTGATCTACTTTATATGATAGGCCTGTTACTGTATTTTTTTTTGTATACAGGCCTGACGCTACTGCTGGAAGGGATAAACCCTAATGGCCTGGTTGTCTTCCGGCGAAGAGATCTTGGCTAAATACATTTCCGGACAGCCCTTCCGTCTTCGTGTATTTTTGCTTGTTTTTGTTTTGTGTGAATACGTGATGACCTCATTGATAGAAAGGTTGACTTAAAAAAAAAACTGCAGTCGTTCAACCCCTAACACACACAGCCCGACTCCCACACACACACACAACACCCACCTGTCTGGAGAACTAGGGACAAAGGGGCTCTCTTAATGCCTCGGTCTAGCCCAATAAGTACTGAAAATAAAATTCCATTGAAACCCAGAGTAGGAGAGAAGGCTCGTCCTCCACAAACACTTCATGTGAAATATGAACACTTGGGTGCTTGGGTGGGTCCAATCTCCATCTAGGACATTAGATCATTTTGAACTGCTTTGCTCCCCATCTGCTGGTGAGTTATTCTGTTATTCAGCTTTTCCTCCTTGCTAAGAATAATGGTCTTCCCTTTCCCCTTCCCGCTCACATTTATTACAAAGACACAAAGTTCTTAAAAACAAACACAGAGGCAGCAAACAACGACCGAAGGAACGTCGAGCAGGGGCAGTGTGTGTGTGTGTGTGTGTGTGTGTGTGTGTGTGTGTGTGTGTGTGTGTGTGTGTGTGTGTGTGTGTGTGTGTGTGTGTCTGTGTGTGTGTGTTTGTGTGCAGGCATGTGTGTGTCAGTGTCTGGCTTGCCTTTACGTATATCATCTGTCAAGAAACCTATTTGGATTATTTAATGGCTAACGCACACGCACACACCAAGACACACACTCTCCCCTAAAAAAGACAAGGAACGGAAAGGGGAATCTCAACTGACAAGTAACAAGTGATTTATCAAACACTTTGGGAAAGCTGCACAACCGGAGAGACGAGGGAAGAGGGGCGCTGGCAGATTTACTCCGCTTAGTAGGGAGATGGAGAGGTGAATCGGCGTGTGTTGCAACGGCTGTGCAGGAGAATCGGCTGAGGCCCACGGTACGGTGACCGTGGTCGTGGAGAGGAGGAAGAAGAAGAACTTATGTGTGGCCGATTTGTAGCCAATCCACCGATGAAATAAAGGCTGTTTGAGGACGTAACGACACCGAATGAAATAAGAACCTAAGGCAATGATGGCCACGCTGCCACCCAGTCACGGCGAGTCTTTCAGACCACTAAACCAGATTCAATACAGCCCGGCACCAAATGACATCGGCTCTGGCTGAAAAGGGGCTTCCCAGGCAATCTGCCCGGGATGCACAGTGAGAGAGCTCTGCAGCACCAGCGTGTGCCTGTCTGACCGCCTCGGCTGCAGGGGACACTGGAAGAGCAGATAAAGGAGATAACGACTTGTGTTTTTAATAAGGTTTCGGGTGGAGTGGTTTAACATGTTGATTCGGTCGGGTGCGTTCGGACGCCCTCCTCCTCGACCTCCTGACTTCCTTTGTCTCCGGCTCGGGAATAATATCCCAAATAGGGAAACGGGAGATGCAGTAGATGGGGGGAGCGAAACGGATCAAGCCTAATCGACGTTACCCAGAGTGCCTTTGGACGGGTTAATTTACTCATGCATTAACCAAGCACAACGTCTTAATGCAAAAATCAATAATTGTTACACAGTGTTTGATTTGAATTATTAAAACTCAGACTTGGATGTCTGCATGGCGCACGTCCTCAAATTGCTCATAAATCCAACGATGCATACTGGATTTACTGCCGAACTCGTAGTCGCACTCGCCGTCTACCAGGGCGGGGAAGTTGAGAGCTGAGACAGGAAAAACAAAACTACTCCCAGAGCAATGGATCCTCCCTGACTGCCGTGTCTCCCGTCTCTTCCCCGGAATAAATCGGCCCCTGCACAGCTGGCTCCGGCAAGGCAGATAATTCCAGGGGAAGTTTTTTTTTCATTGGACACGCCACAACACGGCACAAGGCAGCCTCCAACACCCTCACATTTATTACGAAGGCAGCGTTTCCCCTGCTGCGTGCGAGGGCTGTCTGGGCGCTCGTTAAACGCGGCGCTCCATGGCTCCGGTGGAGCTGATCCGTAGCCCGGGTGAGTGTTAGCGTTAGATTAAAAGAGTCAGCTGGTGTACCTGGCATGAGCTGTTGCGTGGCCATGCTCATGGGGGCCATGCCCAGGTTGTTCATGGCTGTGGCCCAGGCGTTGGGGTCCGACATGGGCATCGGCATGGCGCTCGACTCCATGGCCATGTTCCGTATCACGTCTGGAAGGGGAAAAATAAATGACAAAAAAAGAGAGCAAGAGAGCGGAATTAGTTTTACGACAATTTGATTTGTTTATTTTGTGACTCGGGTGTATCAAAATTGGGTGTCCTGTGAAATCCTCCAATGCTGTTGTCAAAAGAATAAAACAAACACAAACAACAGTCATGAAGGGAACAGCCAGGATGAAGGCTGGTGCTTGAGCCACAGGCTTGATGTACTGTCGTACTGAGAGAGACTGATCACCATATTCCTTTCATAGGCCTCCTCCTCTTCCCCCTCCCCCGCTCTCAGCCTCCTTGCTTTTATCTGCATCCCCTCCTGACCCCCGTGTTCAGGCAGGGAGAGGTGAGGAGACGAGGAGACAGGCCACTGTGACCCCGCAGTCACTTTAGACAAGGATGCTGTCCCAAGCTTCCGCTATGAGGTTAATCAGCCTGGCTTCCCCCTGACTCTTCCTGTCTCTGTGACCCCCGCCCAGAGTTTTATTGGACGGCTGGTTGCGATGAAATTACCTCGATACATATTGATGCTGATATTGTTATTCATATATGCAAAGATTCCTCAGAGTTCAAAAGAACGGCGTTGGAAACGCAAATTGCGTCGTTTTGTGTTGTGTTGTTATTGTTGTTGCAATGTTAATACACAAGCTCTACTGATGTGCCGTTCTGAAATAAACCGGGCCACAATCAACAATGAAAGCCTGTAATTGCCTGTGTTTACACTGTCATTATGAGAAAACATTGAGCACAACAACATCAATAACAACAACAAACAACAAACGACAAAACACAGCTAACACTGCATTACTTATTGTTCTGATGGGTCAGAATAACAACAGCCATGTAAAAAACAACAACATTATAATTGCTTCCGGCTGCCATACTGTCACTATCAGACCTGCTGCACATGCAAGGGCACCAGAAAACGCTTCGGCTTAAAATGTAAAAACCCAGACCCAGGTGCTCCCAGTCCGGGTGGATCAGTGCCAAGTCTCGCAAATGCCTTTAGATATAAAAAAGAAAAAAATAAATAAACACTGGTGAAGCACACAGGAAGTTGACTCGCCGTACCCACTTCCTGCAGCTCGTTCTGGCCGCCGACAGCCTATTTCACAGCTCTGAACGCTCTTTAATTCTCCCCTCTGGATGACCCCCTCTCTCCGACAGACCTGTAAATTGCGGTGACTGTGAGTGCCTGCCAGCGCATCCGGCCCCCGTACCCCTATCCTACCTCCCTGCATCCCCCCTGCCCCCCAAAACAGAACACTATGGTTTCCCCCGAAACCACCCTGAATAACAAGCAAGGCAGGGCCTGCTCCGTGCAAACTTCACACCTGCAAACACCTCCTGGGGGGGGGGGGGAGGTTTGGTCCTGTGTGCCGCCATTGGAAAAAAAAACACGACATTTGCAGGGGCTGGGGCGTTTTGATGATGCCGCTAACAACAGCCTCTGGGGGTTGTTAACCAGCACAAGCCCATTAAGCCGGGAGGTCACGGCCAGTTGAAGTGACGGCGAGGGGGGAGACGCCACGGAGAGGAAGTGTGTGTGTGTAAGTGTGCAAGTGTAAGTGTGTGTGGGCGTAAGTGTGTGTGCGTAAGTGCGTTTGCATGTGTGTAGGTGTGTGTAAGTGTGAGTGTGTGTAAAATGGTGAGTGTGTGTAAAAGTGTATGTGTGTAAAAGTGTGTGAGTGTGAGTGTGTGTTGTCGTGTGTGCCTGCGGTGTACACTGCGCTGACCCTAGAGTTTATGATTCTGTAACAGCCGTTTATGTGGCACTAATGAATGTGCTGACTAAGGACCTGAAAATGTGTTGACCAGATTCGGGGGGCAGGCCTGTGAAGCCTGGAAGGTTATAGATACAATTTACAGCCTGGCAGTGTGTCTGTAAACAGCCTTTCCTAAATGTCTTTCACATCGGACGTGGAAAACCTCAAAATGGCGTGGAAATGTACAATTTTAATTGAACAATTTAATACAACACGCTTTCTGCCAAATTCCAATAAAACAAGATCAATTTGATACGTGTTCCTTTCCTTCCAATTTCCATTCTTTGTTAAAGACAAGAATAGTAAAAAAACAAATCCCTTGATCCTCATCATTCAGTCAATGAGAGCCTCTCACCCAGTTCAAGTATTGAGCGCATAACTGGTTAATGAAATAAATCTTAACACAGTTCACTAGCTCTCCAGGTGACGGCCATTCACATGGAGTCCCCATCCTATTGAATTCATGCTTGACTTGTGGCTAAAGACATCTAATCCAGCGCGCGCGCGCGCGCGCGCGTGCGCGTGTGCGTGTGTGCGTGTGTGTGTGTGCGTGTGTGTGTGTGTGTGTGTGTGTGTGTGTGTAAGTCCCACTTCCCCCCCTGTTTGCGTGTGCGTGTGTCCCACCCGCTCCCCCATGTGCGTGGGTGTGTGCGTATGGGAGATAAAGGCCGGTAAAGAGGTACAGAGCAAGCCATCCTTAAGCCATAGCCCTGGTGCTTATCCCTCTCTCCCTAAGACGCTCAAACACCACTTCCTCCATTTAATGCCTATGTATATTTCATGGAGCTCTTACATGCATGCCCGGAACTCCCCCACTCTCCATACAGTACTCTCTTAAACATAAGAGTACTTTCTCCCACGTCCCTTTCTCTTCCATCTCCTTCAAAGCATCTTTTTCAAACATCCGTCTCTTTGTGAGTCTCTGAGGGGTTTGGTCTTAGTCATGTCCCTCCCTCTGGAGCGAAGCTCTTCCACTGCATGACAACCACACGAGTGTGTGTGTGTGCGTGTGTGTGTGTGTGTGTGTGTGTGTGTGTGTGTGTGTGTGTGTGCGTGTGTGTGTGTGTGAGATACAAGGAGGGACTGAATAAACGACATCTGATGACAATCTATCATTGTCAAGTACATGCGAATGCAGACACATACACAAACACAAACCCTTTTACAAGCTTTACGCTATAAATAAATCACAGGGCTATATTTTTACATTGAGAGCTAAAAAAATAACAGTATGTTGTCAGAAATCCTCCAAGAATTAAAAGGCATGTCATGACTAAATCTGTTGCCAAGGTCAAACAAGCAAAAAGCACACAAAACGCTGTCAATTTTCTGAGGCGAATCGAGAATTGATTGGATTTCACCTGCTGGCCTGAATTATCTTGAGTTCCAGCCCCAGTGGGGGGGTTGTCTGTGTTTGTAATTGTGTCTGTCTGCAACAGGACCACAGACACACAGCCCATCACTTAAACATTCCCTGGTCCTTCTATTTACAAGTGTTTGGGCTTTCCGGCCAGTCATTCACAGTTCAAAGACAGGGTTTCGATGCAACTTCCGTCACTGTGGGCTTTGATTGTTTTTTAGCCCTATAAAAACACTCTCCCAAGTGGGGTAGTGGGAAATGAAGCCGTTTAAAGGCCCACTGAACTACAGCAGAGCGACCCCAATGCAGGTCGAGAGGATAGGAGGATAATATGGTGCAGAGAAGGAACACAGACTTAATAGCGAACTACAAGACTGCCTCTAGGAAGGAATAGAGACAAAGAGAGAGATAGATAAAGAGAAAGAGAGACAAAGAGAGAGAAAGACAGATGGGGGTGGGAGAAAGAGAAAAAGGGGTCAAAAGCTGTGTCTGTCCTAATTTTTTTTTTTTCAATTTATTTTGCAGAACTAAAAAACACTTTACACAGAGAAAAGTAGCGACCTGGTGTCTTTACTTGTTATGTATACCCACCAAGCCCCAGCTGACTAAACATTGAACAAAAACAGTGTGTAATTTGCGATCTGCATATTGGTAGATAGACAGATGTGGTTAACAAATAATGGCAAATACCTTTTTTTACCTAAAGTTCTACATTTTGCAACAGAATAAGTAAGGTCCTACAATTTCTATTGGGAGGGAATTTAAAGGAAGATTTTGTTAAGTCCATAGCGATTCCTGAAAACTACAGCGCAAGAGCAAAAATGCAAGCAAAGCTAAATTGCTGTTCAGGAGAGAATTTCTCTTTGACCCAAATCTTCTTGCTCACAGAACTGATGCATGGTCTTTGTGTGCGCGTGTGTGTGCAGACACACCAAGGAAGGCACGTGCAAAAATATAAGGGATAAGCGAGTGAGGGGTCAGATATAACATTAGTTAAGTATAATTGGCAACTCGATATTGGCAGATTGGTTTAACACAGATAGGTTTTTGTTTAGTATATTTAATATGGTATTCATCAACATTATGACAAAGTTATCTAAACTGATTGCGAAAATGTAAACACACAAAGTCAAACCTAAGACCATCTTACGTGACTTGATTTCTTCTATAGACCTCTGAAGAATAAGTCAGGTTCCATCAGTCAAATGCCTATGGGAAATAACATGGTTTTTGAATGATCGTACATAACAAACTCTCTAGGTGGCGAAGAAGTAAAAGTTGCTCACGTTTTGAACTACACACTTTTTCCATCTAGATTCCACTTGGGTTTTAGATTGTCTGTGCCGTAAGTAGTAAACGATTATAAATGCTACTTCAACGGCACCGACAATCCAAAACCCAAGTGGAATCTAGATGGAAAGAGTGTTTAGTTCAAAACGTGAGCAGCTTTTACTTCTTCGCCACCTACAGAGTTTGTTATGTACGATCATTCAAAAACCCCACGTTGTTTCCCATAGACATCTAACCGATGGAACCAGGAGCCTCTGAGGCGACTTATTCTTCAGAGGTCTATTAAGGTGTCTGAGGAACATCAGACCTCTAACTGCCAAGCTGCTGTCCTTTTCACTAAGGTGTGTACAAAGAAGTTCCACTTGGCCAGCTAGTTAATCGTGCCATTTAACATAAAGAGTGAATTAACAGTGAGGACTTTTTCTCCTCTCCAATGTGAGGGGTGAGAAGTGCAGAACTAAGGATGCACCCAATCCACTTTTTCTCAGACAGAAATGTAAGTACATGTACTTACATTTAGGTACTCGCTTATACCGAGTACCGATATAAGTACTTAATAACACAGTTTAAAGAGCCAGTGAGCTCACTGTTTCAGCGGGAATTCGAACACTATGAGATTTGAAAAATAATGTTTTTGGCTGAGAGTTCTAGAGGGGGGCGTGTTATCGCCATGGTTACGGCCCACGGCGACGTTATGACACTATTTGAGTACCGTCGGCGACGTGTATGAGCGTTTTAATGAGCGATGGTTTATGTGAAATGCCCCACACACTGTAGTGATTTACTATAGGTGTCCGGGAATCCTAACCCTCAGACGCAGGTATTAAATAAATCACTGCTCAGACAGAGGCTAACCATCCGGACACACCGTAGCAATTTTAAATAAGTTTCCGAAAAGCTATACTTTCTCTTGGACGCCGAAGTCAACCGCTGCCCAGACAGAGCTCCTCACGTCCACACAAACCTCTCCGCCGGTTCAGTTTTTCTATAAATTTGGGGCATATTTCAGTAACAGTAATAGCATCGATTGCTACATTGACGATCATGTAAGAAAAAAATACCACTTAAAACATTTTGGGTTCACCGTTGGCTGTTCAACGATACGTCACGTCGCGTAAAGTGTTATCGGGTGGTTGTATCAGAAAAGTTTTACGAGTACATGAGCACAGTATCGGGTACTGGTGTCGTATGGGTGCATCCCCATGCAGAACTTTATTGAAGAACCACACCACTACATCAATGCCTGCACACTTTTTCCGGGGTCCATATAATATTCCCTGTAGACGATCACAGCTTGCCCTACAAGTGCACAGCGGTGGTTGTCAACGTCTCATGGAATCTATTTTTCCCAAATCAAATTCAAAGGCGTTGTGCATCCCATCGAAACAGATCCACCACATCTCATCATAGCCAGACACTGATCTCATCAAAACCAGACACGCGCGCACACAAAGAGACACACAATATAAACAAAACCAGATACAAAC
Source organism: Pollachius pollachius (assembly GCF_949987615.1). Lineage (NCBI taxonomy): Eukaryota > Metazoa > Chordata > Actinopteri > Gadiformes > Gadidae > Pollachius > Pollachius pollachius. The sequence goes on from NC_136943.1 coordinate 6,073,464, forward strand.
AGACACACGCAGACACAGAAAAAAACACAAGGAGGATTTAATGGTGTACGTGTGCTCTCCTCTCCGCTGCTTTGATCCGTTAATTAGGATTAAAGTGGCGGGGGTCTGATGGTCGGTGGTGGGGTGGCCAAGATCTCTATACATGTTTCACAACGCTGGTGCTCATCAGGAGACGGGGGGCTTGGGGGGGAACAAAGGCCCACTGTGCCGAGCCAGACGCCGCAGGCCAGCGTGTGGACGCAGCAGGGCTCCTACAGGCTGCGTAGAGCACCCTGCTCCGTAGGGGGGGGAACATGTCTTTTTAAGTCTCCTTTTCCACTTTGACACACTGTCATGGTTAGCCTCAAACTGCAGTACTGGTGTATCCTTGAAAACCGAAATGGAACTGGGTAGTAGGCCTGAACGATTAATTGAATTCAAACCGACCTCGCAATGTAGTAGAACGTGATTTGCATATCGTGAAGGCTGCGAAAAATAAAAAGGCTTTTTTTTTTTGGTGATTTGTTACTGACTGGAGGTCAGTATGATTCATATATTTATTTTAACAATTCAATAGTTAAATAAAGATGTTATAGAACAGTTTATATGTTGACTACTTCCAATGTTATGTTGGTCATACTATATAATTATTTATTGCTTGTTTACTGAATAATACAGAACATAAGGAACTTTAAAAAATAAAATAAATCGCATTTTAATCACATCGCAATATTGGTCGAAATAGTTGCATTCGATTATTTCCCTAAATCGTTCAGCCCTACTGGGTAGTAGCTGGCTGGTTTGCCAGCCTGGCGAACGTTAAGAGTAGCAATTTTAATTTGGTGTGAAGCGCGGGGTGTAAATGCTGCCGTTGTCGTAGCCAGATAAGTTATTGCAACACCGCTGCACACAAAGCCAGGGAAAAAAGGAGAGCCAAATGATGTTTACTACTAAATGATATTTTCCTAACATCCAAAGCTCAACTCAAACGCACACAAGCATGTTGATTTATGAAGCCGGTTGGTACTGCGATGTGTATATAGACATGGCAGAATCGTCCCTATATTTATTCACTCCAATAAACCCTCTAAGTTAGGTCTGATTGAATAATAGCACAGACATAAACCAACTAATTAAAACCACTCTGTCATGAACTCTGGCAATCTTTACTCACTGACTGGGGCTAAATACCTAATTAGCATCCCTCAAATATTACTCAATGCATTACCTGATATAGCTGAATGAATATTTTTGGTAATTATAATTTATTTCATTTCAACAGCTGTGCTCTCTCCCATAGCATTATGAGGCAAACACCGATGCCACCCTTGCTATGAAGTGGCTGCAAGCCGTTTCAACCCCTATGATATGATGGCAAATCGTTCCGCAATTGACGGGTCTATGCAGGCAGGGAGAAACAAACTCACAGACGGCTACAGCCGGGAGGATCTCAGCGTTCGTCTCTTGACAAGCTCCTGCTAAGACTGTCGAGGACTTCTGTCCATTCAGGTCTTTAGTGTGTTCCCTTCTCCTCAGCATGTGTGCAAAGACGCCAATGAGTGTGTGTCATCAATGCAGGTTCCCTTTCAAGGCACTTCAGTTCAATTATAATTTCAATTGACGCAATCACCATCGACAGGCCCAAACTCAAACAAGAGCCCTGTAACGTCCTTGGGTGGGTCGATTGTCCTCATCGATTCAAATGACGCACCAGGACGACGCACCACGATGACGCTTGATGAAGGACGACAGACTTTATTATACGTTACCCTAAATGAATAAATGCAATGTAATGGTTGAAGACCATTCTTTATAATCTGAAAGTACACTGCCGAACTTCTCCATTATAGATGTGCTCATTACTGTCTTTTATCCTTGTTAGATCAGGTGAATTAGATAACAAAGCAGAAAGGTGTTTATAGGAAAATGCAGTCCAACACTGATGATGCAAGTTAAAGAAGTATTTTCAAATGAAGCCCGGCTCTGTGATGTGTTATAATTAGGTGGGCCCCATGCTGCAAGGTAGTTACCCTTAATTGAAATGACCTTTGTGATATGCAAGTTGAAAGACCCCAACTCCTTAAGCGCTCATTATTCCGCCACAGTGGTCTATCCTTTTGAACTGCGATTGACGTTCTGCACTCTGCCTCCCACCTACAGCAGGGGATAAAAGTGTGTGATGCTGCCTGCCGTCACCGGCAAAATCCTCTCTCTCCCCCTCTTTTTTTTTTTTACTATGACCAGGCTTATTGATCCACGGTAGTGTAGTTTTGCTGTGGTGGCGAACTCAATCCATTTCTAAGCATATGAATATGACTGAAAACATAATAGGGAATACTGAATTATCTGGCATGAAGAAGATAATACCTGTATCCGATTATAAATGTGTCATGGCCAACAACAAAAGATGATTTTAATTGTTTTTTGGTTCATTTGTGAGTTTCTTAGTAGTTATCATACACTGTTTAATGAGGCCTATTTGCTTGAATACCATGTTTCCATAAATTACCATACATAGTTATATTCACATGAATATAATCACTGAAATGCAGATGTTGCAATCTTAAAATTGAGGGTCAGGGTAAAGGTTAGGGAGAATGAATTTCACAAATTCAGTACCATTTCCAAAATAACAAAAGTAATGAAAAATGGAGCACAACAAAAGTCAATGTATGTCAAATAGAAAAATATTTGTTAAACGTTTAAATATAAACATTTGCAACACAGATGAAACCCATCTTTTTATGTGCTACCATCCCTATGTTCCCATCACTATGCCATTATCTTACTCTCACCCATACACCCACTCCATTCAGCGTTGATGGCCTTATCGTACCGGGGGAGGTCATTCAAATACAATCAAATGGGCTTAGCGCAGCCCCTTTGAGCCGCAGAGAAACGCTATGGGCGCCGGGGCTGATAAGCATCTAGCCAGCTGAAATGTCCATGAGCAAAGCCGTGGCTAAACCACTGCCGTCTCCCAGAGGAAACTGTGAGCAGCTCCCTGAAGAAACCTCACCGAGGGACGGCGCCTCCGACAAGGACCCCAGGAGTATCACAACTCATCATCATCGTTATTATCATTGAATGGGTTTTCCAGATAAAAATGTTATCTCCGGAGAAACCACGAGCGAGGAGGAGCCGGGGGCAGCCTCACCTTTTCATCCTTTGAAACCGGTGACTGCTCTCCCTTTTTACATCAACACTCTCAAGCGTACACACACACACACACACACGCACACACAAACACACACACACGTTGGATCAAGCAATTTGCAGGCTTTGTGTGCCAAGCTTTATCCCATGCTTATGTGTGTGTGTTCGGTCTGTGCATGTGTGTCTGTTTGTATGCATGTCTGTGTATGCAGTTCCTCCTGGTAAGAAAGCTGTGTACAAACATCCATGTGTTTGTATACAGTCCTCCCTGTTGTGTAAGTGGCTCTGACAGAGGGGGTGGGGGCGAGAACGAAAAGATCTCTAAACTATCCTTTTCTACGTTTTCTCAAGTTCATATTCTCAACTTGCAGTGGCAAGACTTAAGAAGGTGCAAAGGACTGAGCTGAATTTGTAGCAACAAATAAGTTAATGAAAGCAGAACGTTTAGAAATACCAGTTGACATTAATTGCTGCATTAATAGATCTCTCCGGTCTATTATAAAGTGTGTCAGAATGTTAATTACTGGATTCATCTGAGCCGCTCCATACGACTTACAGGCAAGCTCGTCAAAACACAGCATGACCGGTCAAAATATAGAAAAAAGAGACTGCGTATTTGCATGAAAGACTACTGACTTCTTCAGTTGAATCAGGTTTGTTAAATGGTTCATTTTTCAGACATCCTTGAATATGAAAAAGGTAATGGGACCACAGAGAAATATGCCCAACTCCAGTGGCTTATCATGCTCAAACAGATTAAAGGGTTTTCAGAGAGTGACAGAGAGGGGCTGATTGGCAGGTTAATGAGCCGATCACCAGTTTGACTTTTTCATTACGGGTAACAAGAGGAAATGTGGGCACATATATTATACAACCAGAACACAGATAACCACCTTTCAACAGATAGCTGAGGGTGACCGTCATGAGTCCAGCCACATTCACCTCTGTGAAATACATCACAAGCAGGAAGTCTATATATAAGGTAACTAAATTAGATCCAACACGACACCTTGATGAAGTTTCAAACAGGATCCCGCTTGATAGTTAATTCAGCCAAGACTGTATGTTTCCATTATTTTATGTTAAATACAGAGCCTGGTTTTTGAACTGCACTTTCCCAATATATATTCTATCATTGACCTTTTTTAATAAAACAGTCAAAGTATTTTCTTATAGTGGATTCTCGGCCTGCTAGCCTGAAGTGAAGCTTCCTCATTACAATATGCTATCCTTCTGCCCGATGTCTGTCAGGCAATTTGTGAAACTGGCCACAGATATAAGCAGAGGAACACAACCAAACAACGGAACATCAGCAATTCAAGTCCATTCTGTATGCAATAAGATGATAAAGACAATTGGTTTGATGCTTGCGTCTGATGGAATTCCCAGTGCTCCAAACCCCTTAAACACCCACGCTCTGCCTTATTAACCCTTCATGAAGCCACTGCTTTTAAACCCCTTTTTTGTTACTGCACTCAGAAGACACACCTGAAGGAGGCAATTATGATCAAATGAATAAGTTAACACAATATCAACCTCCAATTTGCTTGAATAATGCATACCTTTCATAATGGATTCACAGGGAAAATGTTCGCGTTTCATCTTTCCTCATTCTTCTCTTTTGTACGTAAAGCCACCACCTCAGAAAAACTCACAAAAAGCATATAATTAGAACAAATCCCTCTAGAATTTGGCAAGCTCACAACCCTAAAACAGGTGTTTCGAAAGATGGATGCTGGAGATAATCCACGTAGGCTAAAATATACGGTTCGTATCAGAGCCATTAAGCCATGGCGATCCGACAGGGAACAACGCTTCTCTTTCCCAATCAATCAATTTGAACAAAATACATAAAGAGGGCAAACACCAGCATGGCCGTGGTAAGAGAACCAGGGATTTGCGGGGGGAAATAAATAAGAATATCCCCATGACGAGACACAGGGAGAGGGTACCCTCTAGAACGCAGGGGAGCTCTGCCGACAGATCCTGATTAAGCTCCACAGCCCTGATATTTCCCCCACCGTTCCTATAGGGCACAGAAGACCGGGGGGGGGGGGGGGGGGCATTATATAGAACCTCTGAAGATAACCAGGGGCCACAGGCTGTGACGACCAGAATTGACAAAAAGCGATGGCACAGACCAGGGCCGCGACCGCGCACACGGCCCCTACAAAATTAAACCTCATCCTTCACCATTATGAAGAGATAATCCTCCCATCGCTTGGTTTTGCTAGAAAGGATACAGTCAGTGAGGAGCTGTCTTACTTTGAAGTGTTTTTGATGGATGCAAGCCCCTGGGGAGCGGGATTTTGGGTAACACGGCTACACTATCTAGTTGACCGTCAGTCAGTCTGTCTGCTTGTCCCGCCCGGTAACAGGGTGTCAGTTGAGCACTCAGTCTACACTACACAGCCCCAGCCCTGTTTGATACAAGTGAGACGCAGGCTCTACATGTCTAGTGGTGCCTGAAGGAGCTTTATGCACTCTAGGAGGGGAAAAGAGAGAGAAAAAAAAAGAAAGACAAAGAAAGTCAACTCAAGCCAGTATCTTTAATTGGTTTTCTTCTGCTTTCAAGTTGTCAATGTCACACAAACAAGAGAGTGGTGGTGAGGCACCATCAATTCTCCACGCCGGTTAGCGAAAATAACTCCAGTAATGACTCCAAGAGCTCATTATAGAACGGAAAGTAGTGGTAGAAAATACATTTGATGGTTTTGATCATTCGATAAAACAATCAACGGGCACAGAACAGTAACACACATTGTAGACAAACACGAGAGATGCTAGCGAAGAATTCTTCAAGTTTTCACCTTAAAAGGTTCATCCTCATATATTTTTCAACAACATTAAAAGAGTCTCAACAGCAAAGGAGCAGTTTTTTTTCACACCAAATGATTGAGGCGGAATCCATTGTCTCAAACTGACATTCCTCAGCACTTAGATTTGAGTGGGATAAGAGTTGTTTTGGATGTCAATGGAGAAGGGCAGCTATCCTCTCTCCAGTGGTACTGAGTACGGCAATCCTTATATTTCTCCTGGGGAAGCTAGGGTGGTTCCTCCGCTTCGTTAGCCTTTTACTTACATCTGGAGAGTCTGAACTAAAGGTTCCTAATCATATCAGAGGTCCACACCCGTCCACATATGGACTCACAGCACACTCTGGTCCACAGAGGCTGGCAGATGTCTGCGGTTGAAAGGAAACGGCAGGATATAGTGCTTTGGCTGCCAGCTAATTCCTTTTGCATTCCATTAGCCAGTCATAGACGCATAATTACTTCCTGATGCTAAGCGACTCAGTAAGCCTTTCGACGATGCCACAATAAGGCAATAAGGTGTCATTGAACTGGTTTTGTGGGCTGATTTGCCCTCATGCTTAGTGGGGATTTAATATGGTAAGCAGAAGGTAAAGACTTGAAACCCTGTTCGACCTTGAGGCCCATGTTACATGTGCTGTAACATGGGCCATTCTGGAAATCCTTTGTCCTTGTTCAAGTTTTCAACTGAAAACTGCTCATTACAGAATTTAGTTGCACGAGGGAAATTTATTTCTGTCGCACTGTGAGCTCAGATGACTCGGATACAGCAATGAAGTCTATATTAAGAAGATGGTCCGATACTGCATTGGCCTAGTCTGACAATGCCATATGTTGGATCTCACATCCTATTGCATATCAGATTCAGTGCTGTCCCTCCACATCCTGTGAAAAGGGTTTGAGAGAAAAGTTCAAGGACCAAGCTGTTGTCGTCTCACCCAGTGGCTAACAAAATCGTATCACCAGCCACTAATTACAGGCCAGGTATCTTATCAGTTATAGCCAATTAGAGCCCAGTGACCTAGTTGGGGGAAATGTCAACAGCTCAGTGAACTCCCCGTGGGTCTTGCTCTGGCATGCTGCATCCACACCGCCGAGTGTTTTGTCACACTGATGGGATATTGTGCCGAGATGTTTGCAGGAGATTCTCCAAAGAGTAAAATCTCCTTAACAGGCCTTCGGCATAATCAGAGACGCTAATTTATACAAAGACATTGAATCCTGCATAGAAGGCTATACATGAGGCTACATTGCCCAAACAGAACGTAACATTTTTTCAATACAATTTAAGGTAAAAAAATATAATTTGTTGATTGTCTATATCAAATTAGTGGTTTGACACTTTATGTATGCTTCATTGTGCATAGACTTGCCAAGACTTTAGAAAAATGTTTTGATTCATTTTACTATGGGAGGTTTGACAATTATGCACAAGACATCTGTTGTTTGCTGCATATGGAAAGCCTGTGAAAACCATCACTAAAGAGAAACACATTTTATTGTGGTAGTTCTTTGCATTGTTGACAGGCGATCACTTGTTTGAGGCAGCCGTTTAAGCACTGTGGAAGAGGATAAACGGGCACTGTTATTTTGGGACACATGGCGTGGCAAAAGAAATGAATACAATTGTATATATATATATATATATATATATATATATATATATATATATATATATATATTCTCCGAGATTTGGATAGACTAGCACAGTCCCCAAACAGAACGTGCCCATTTAAAATGTGTCTGTGAGGAACAGGCCAATTGCTTGGCCCCTTTTTCGGGATCTTTCTAGAGAACCGCTCATCCAAACAATTTCACACTCAACACTGAACCTCCTTTGCTCATCAGCAATACGTCTGGCGAGTGTGCAGTTGATCGGAAGGACGCTAGTGGAGAAAATCTAAGGAGAGCAAGACATTAGATACAGACGACCTCGATCGTGTTTTCTTAACTCCATATTGCCCCTTTTGTTTACATGCATGTTTCTTTACATAAAGGTCCTTTTACATTGAACAGGATTGTTTGGGATCCATTTTCTCCCAACGTGAATAAAATAATAAAATCATCAAGCTGAATGGGAGTGTACAAATATGAAGCTATTTCAATTTTTTCCTCATAGCAACATACATTATTAAGTTACCAATGTAATTTGGTAACTTTTGGAAGGCCCAAAAAAATGAAACTCTGGGATCATCCTCTTAACACAGTCTATTTCGGGGATAGGCCCGAGCTTAAGCTGGTCTGCACTGGTTACACAAGGTCGCGGGTTGGATGTCTTTTCAACTGCCGCAATTCTTATTGGAAATAGACACATACTAATATAATGTAAATAATGGATGTAAATACTTGATCCCATTTAGTTTGTCTGATCTTTCTGTTTTTCTCCCGATTTACGTGTTGTTTATTCATTATGTGCCTGATGTAACAGGGCCTCAACAATGAATTTCACCACTGTTTTAGCCAGTCTCGCTGCATGTGTCCTCTCTTCTTCTCCCAACAGTCGGAGTGGGAGAGAATGTGTTACTAAAGGCTAAGAGGTGTTTTAATAGGTGTTTTAACTGATAAATGGACAACTCCAGGGAAAACGTTAACATTTATGGCATCTTCAATCGCTGAATATTCCTAAGAACTAATAGTGAATTGCTCTTTGATAGGGTAAGCTTGCATGATTATTATATTAAATTAGTGGCATAAAATGATCTTCCAACAAAAGTAGTAATGGTGACAGTGCCTAGTTGTTGCAATTTGCATGTCTTGATTCTGGTTTGTTTCTGTTTCTGCCAACACCTGTCCTCCTTAACCTCCTTAAATGAAAAGGCTCCCTAGTACCACACGTTCTTCGACAGAAGCATTGTAAAGTGTGTATAAATGTCGATGACGACAGTAGATGACGATGACAAACTAATTTACACTGTAACTCGGAGAGACTGCCAAGAACATTTTAAAATGCTTCTGGCAGACTAAGTCACCCATCAACAGTCCTTCAGAGACCTGGCCTACAACCGTCAATAGATGGCAGTCAAAAGAGACTCACCGAGCATGAGATTCAACCAACGAGGTAAGAGGACACTCAACGGATCATTTCACATCAGTGAAGCTTTCACCGTGACCATCACTGCCGTTTTTCTAATAGCTCATCTTTCCTTTTAATGACGGAATGGTAGACCGGAGACCTGAAACATACCTGCAATAGCTGAGTACCAGACAGACTCCGTCAGATGGCTTGAGTAGGCAGAGGTCTGGCAGAAACTTGGATGGAGACGTAGGGTTTTAAAGTAAAACCAGAGTTCAAAAGAGCTAGGTCGCGAAAGCCGCTGAAAGTAAAGTTGTTTAAACCCAGGCTTCCCCCCCTCCGCGGCTTTCCCTGACAACTGGTTCAAACACCTTGTTCCAGCTCTGTGCCATTACGACAATACACTTTGCCACGTTATCACCCTAATGATTTGGTATGGTGATTCAAGATGAAACCCGTTTAAGCCCTCTTTGCAAAAACACCTGCAGGGGAAGTCGTCCAGGGGTTTGAAAAGCATGTTAAAAGGGCCTTTATCAAAGACACTGCTGCACTGGTATAAACATGATCATGTAAATAATGTAATGCCCCGAGGCCCCTTGATGTATATTGTTGATTCAACGTGAACTGACAACCTCAAAAAGATCAGTAACTGGTCACACAGCTTAACCGTTGCATCCGAGTGTCGGATAAATACAAAGACTGTCTTTCTGTCGACACTTATCTTTGCCTCCATAGGTGTATATTATCAGATCACACCAAGCCATAGCTTGCTATACTAGGCCCTTGTATGAAATATACTAGGCCCAAAAATGAATGAATTAAGTCTATTAGACAGAACAATGACAAATTACGATTGGTGAGATGCTGGACTTGCAGGAACTAAGATCCAGAGGTATGGCCATTTGTTGGTCAAAAAAGATGAATGCTTAATGTATAATTTCATTTTCCCTGTGCAGCCTTTTTTATTTAGTTTGTCCTGGTTACCGGTCAAGCAGAGGCAGCAGCTCAGGAGGGAAATGGAGAGGCACAGGAAGACAACTAGAATTGATTTTGTCTCTCCATCATGATCTCCAAACTGCTTAAAACACTTTCCTCTTTGGGGCGATTCTGAATGTTGGCACGCAATCGATGAACGCTCTCCAAGACTAGTAAGAATGATGCTTTGGGGAAAGTTTCTTCAAGCTCGATCCAACTACCCACCCATCTACGTAGGTCTGTAGGTTGAATAAGGGGCGCTCAGGCCTATGTGAAGACAATTCACTGAGGCTCCTCCGACCGCAGAGATATATGGGAGGCAAGCGGTCCAAGTTGGGCGCAAACCCCAATTAATCTTGGGCAGGCAATCTGTGAGTTAAGCCGTCCAGAAACAGTGTTCTCTAATGCAATGCAAAGGCAGTGGAACACTGCAGGCAACGGAGGGATTACAGGGGTCTTGAGGTCAGATATAAAACACCATAGATTACTTTGCGGGGGGCAGTCACTGTGGAATAAGCAAAAAGGTTTCACAGTCAACTTGAATCACAATTGGGTAAAGCGAAATTTCACCTTCCTGCTTCTGAAATAAATTATAAAAACACATCTTATAACCATGTTGATGAGTCAGTATTTCATGGAAATGACTTGTGTCAAAGTCTTGCCAACTGGTGAATCTATTAATTTTGGTAGGACAAACAATTTGGTTATAGCTAAATAAAGCCACCCTAAAACCAGAATAGATAAATCAGATGAGAACATGATTACAAATGTTCCCCCCTAAGTCGCATGCGTAATTTAATCGCTCTTTTTAGAAGGGTGCAAATAACATGCATCACACCTAAAAGCACCAAGTCAGCGACCATCTCAACCGTTTATTCCAATGTTCAACGTTCTGCCATCTGGAAACCGCACATCGAGTCGCTGCAGCACACGCCTCTGAAGCTGTGAAGGCTCCGTCTGCGTGGACAGCATCTCCAACGCCAAATCTAAACTCTGAAGAGCGCGGCGCGATCGATGGAAAGAAAGGCGTCGTAATGAATTCCTCGCTACTGCTCCCCATCTCCCAGCCATCACCTGTGTGTGTGTGTGTGTGTGTGTGTGTGTGTGTGTGCGTGTGTGCGCTCTCCTCTCACAGATAGAGCGGGGGCAGGGTGGGCGTCGGGGAGATGGCAGGAGGATGATGAGCAGGGGAGAGGGGCTGTGGGGGCGAGTAGCGCCTTGTTAAAGCACCGCGGTGACAGCCACAAGAGAGGCAGCTACTGGTGGACCCAGAGCTGGCTGCTGCTGCTGGAGGGAGGGAGGGAGCCGGGAGAGATGGCTAGTGGCAGCGAGGAATCGGAGGGAAGGTGGTAATGTATGAAGGATGAGGCCGAGAGGCAGTCTTTGATGTACGTGGGGGAGTGTGTAGCGCTGGGCTCAATCATCCGGACGACAACAGCCTCTCGTCGGAGTAAGTGATGACAGCCAGAGAGCCAGGATTAACTAGGAAGATACAATGCAACAATAAAAATCAGGAGGGGAGAAAAAAGTATATTCGTATTTTTCATTTTCTGCCCGTGGACACTTGATTGAAGGAGGCTATTTTTCAAGGAAACCTTAGCTAAAGTTGGTCTGTGTTAGAAAAAGCATTTAGACTGTCATTTTATCCCATGCGATGCCACCGGGACAGTGTGAATGTCACCATTAAAGTATCTTGGTGCATCCTCTGTTGGGATCGGATTGAGAAAGCTGTCCAAGAATAGGGGCTACCTCTTTACTGTTGCCAGTGGCTGTTGGAGCACAATATTTTCGGTTAAAAGCTGTAAAGTTATGTGAATCTTATTCGAAACACTGAATGTGGGTTGATCGCTGAATAAAAGCACCCATGCCTAGTAGCCAGGCCGTGGGTTGCAATGAGTGTGCTAACATCTAATCATCTTCTGCTTTGTGTTAAATGTCAAAAGTACCATGGGGCTAGGTTTGAACAGTGTGTGAACCTCATACTGCACGTTACGTTTATTTCTAAACATAAACCAACCCATGGTTTTAAATGCAGCTAATGAATGCCCCCATAAGGTTCTAGCCTGTGCCCATACGCAATAACCTGATTAAAAATCAATCAATGAGATTGATATGTACTCCGACGGCATTTAAAGAAGAAAACGAGGAAAGGTTTCGGTCGGCGCTGCGGGGAAGAAACAAATCATTTGGATTGAGTTCTCGGTGGACAGCCGTGTTCCTCCAGGCTGATGGATGAGGGCAGAAAATCATCTGAGAGCTAATTGTTTGTCTTCCCTCCGGTGTTTGGTGGCTGGCTAACTGGCGGGCAGCTGCAGAGACGGTGGATGGAGGCCGCGAGCAACAAAACAACACAGCCCCTCCTTCAGCTTTGATCAAGCAGAAAACAAACTGGGGATCAAGGAGCCAGAGTCGACCGGGGTCTCTCGGCTCATCCCCCGGCCCCCGGCCCGCGCCATTAGCGTTAGCCAGAGTCAGGGGAGCGAGTCGCCCTTGCCATCTCCATTATGCAGACCCCACTTGCTCGGAGGCAACACAGGACGGGGAAATGTTGCTCGGGGGGGGGGGGGGGGGCCTGAAGTGCCGAAGCCCGACCGTGGAGGGACGTGGAGGGAGAAAGTAAAGAATATACAAGTGGCCGCGGGCCCGAGACCGAGACGGTCCACTCTGATGTGACCGTGTGATGGACACTTCAGCTGTCCTGCAGGAAGGAAGGCGAGGCTTGGGGAGTGAAGGTTTCACTCTGCGAATAACAGATTGGAAGGAAATGTCTGAGGGATCTGGCCGCAGTTGAAATGTTTCTTCAGGCCACCGTTCCTAAGGGTACTTTTGTCTGACCGGACAGATGGGAAAGGTTGCTTTGACCGGAGTTTCTTGTCCCCCCACGGATGAAAGTCCCTCCTACTTTTTCAGGCAGAGAGTAGGGGACTTGAAACTATGAGTTTACTATGAGATCCAGATGCTCGCCGCTAACCTCCATCGTGTGGGGAAGGGTTACACAAGTGGCAGATAGAGCAGTCATATGTATTATTTATGGATCCATATTAATGTATGTATGTATGCATGCATATGTATTCCCTCCGCTACATCACATGAAGCCGTAAACAAGCGCTCAGCAATTTGGCCCACTAATCTGGCATTGCCGGAATAACTCCCTGGCACAGAGTAACACTGACTTACAGCACACCTAAACCCCCACATGCATTAACGCACATGGGAAATCAAGCATCCGAGGAGTCTGGTGAAGGCAAGCGACCGGTGAATTGGATTAAATGCTGCCCAGCACATTGATAAACGCTAGCTTTTATGCACGGTTTCATACATAACTAAGCACGGAACTACGCTATCTTCCTGTCCCTTTCATCTGACTCTCTAAGACACACACACACACACACACACACACACACACACACACATACACAGTAGGTGGTGCATGGTTCTGAAGCCAAGCTTCCCAAAGGAGAATTGAAAGCAAACCTCTTCATAACAGATTAATTTTTTACATTCAGCACCCACACGCTAATGCCCAAGCACACCCACGGAAAGTACTTTTCATTTCGCCTTATTAAATCAAATATCCAAATATGCCCAAAAAACATCCATCAAACCCAGACATCGCTAGACGTCATTAAAAATGCACCAAAGTGTACCTTGTCAATTGCACCTCGGCAAAATGCATTAGCAAATGCGTAGCTCTTGTGTAGCATTTGTTTACCTACTTTGCTCCCCATCTCCCCAGTCTCAATTCAAAGCCAGGCTGTCACTCCAAAGCCTCCCTTGTCAGATACAGTATACATACACATGTCGCCATCAAGCTTTACATCCCCCGCAGTCAGGGGAGTGCAACGCCCCGCCCTGTTTGAATAACTCAACACCACCACGGGGCCGACCGCGATGGGAGGCGGCTGGCACACAGACACGTCTTCCCCGTGAATTAACGGATGGATGGCGGAACGGATACGCTTTCCTGCCTGCGCACCCTTCGACAAAGTCACAAACGTTGATTAACTAAACAGATGCTCGAGATCCTGCATGAGTCATCATGCGGGAGCAGAGCGGACCAGCAACAATAGGCGAGGAATCCCAAGGGGTGGGCGAACGCATCATACACACAATTTGCAGAAGGCCATCTTTCTCCTCTGCGGCCCCATGTGGGTGTGCATGTCGAACGGAAAAAGCAAACCATCGCAGAACGCGGCGCTCCCACTTGCTTCAACCAGGCATCTGCATCTTATGTGTATGCAAAAGTTTTACTTGGGCAGTGACAGACGACGGGCAATAGCGCATTGATTGAAGCGTCAAAGTGGATTCATAAATAAACACGGTGCGTGGACCGGAGACAGCACACATCCCAGTCTGAGGACCCAGTCAGCCGTGATTTATACAGTCAGTGAGTGTCCTCACTTTACTGATACATCATGAAGTCAATACAACTCAGGGAGATAAGGAGACTGTTCTGTCAGACGGACCCATCGGGAAACGCGTTGGTTCATCGCCAGAAGCCTAAACAAACCGTAAGGAACATACGCCACACACCCACACGCAGACACACCGCCCCCCCAGAGGATAGCAGGCTGTCTGACAACCTGTCTTTTGAACATCAACAGATATACACCGAGGATCACATTGCTTCACTAACTTTACCTTCAAACATCCTGCAGCTGCAGCGAGAGGTCCCATATGTCAGCCGCCTCCCCATGCTTATGCTAGTAGCCCAGCTCATTATTTTGCAGTGAGAGAATGCCTGTGTGTGTGTGTCATGAGACAATATCCATGGATTTCAACACCCGTGTGTTCCAGAGACATATGGTCTGAAAAAAACATTATAGTCAGCGATCGCTATAACAAGCGCGAGCATGTAGGCCTTTAATCCAGATATAAACTGTAGCAGATACAAGCTAATAGTAATGCTTTGCCCTGGTTAGCATGAACCCGCCTAAACAGCGAGGGGAACCAATACCACTTGGTGCCGTTGCCGTGCATGAGATTCAATGGGGAAGAAAGAAAAAAGCGGTTCATAGTGAACACAATAGAAGTAGTCAAGACAAGATGGGAAACCGCTATTTAAAAAAATGTAGATCAACTTTGCACACAATTTCATAAACATTATTTGTTTTGTCAGCCTGACACCTTTGAAACCCATTCAGCCAAGGCCAGTCTATTACAAAAGGGTGTTATTTTTCCTTATGTTTACATAAACATAATGCATGAACTGTGTTATGAGGTCTACAACACATTGTACGCAATAATTTCTGATAATGTAAATATTAGGGGGAGCACGTATTACAGGTTTTCGTCTGAACAACAGAACCTACCTTACCATATCAGATATACGATATCAGATATAATTCAAAACCACATCAATACATAGCAGAACAGGCTACGACTTCAAAAAGCTTTGAAGGATTTCCAGCAATGTTCTAGTGCACAATGAACGAGTGCATCTAGGAGGGCAAATGCACGGTGCGTATAACAATAAATTGTTGGTGTGAAAAAGGAGGCAGGCAGAGTCAGGCAAGAAGAGAGACAAAATGAAAACCGTGGCAGAGCCATTGAAATCTGTATTCATAAAAGGGGGAAAAAGCCCCCCAGATAGACCCCCCTGGCGTTTTACCTCCTCATTCTGCTCACCCCCTGCAGCTCAAAGCGGCAGAGATAGAGGAGCAGGATCCAACTCGGCAGTAGAAACTGATAACAAAAAGAATTACTAAACTAAAATCCTGAATAAAGAACGGAAAACTAATACAGAATTCCCTGTGGCCCGGGGGCCTTGTTTATAATGCAGACACACACACACACACACACACACACACACACACACACACACACACACACACACACACACACACACACACACACACACACACAGTAAGGGCGGTAGAAAGTGATAAGACACCAAGTAAATAAGATAAGCCCATTATTTATCTAACTCTATATGATCCAAAATTGCAAGGCAATGAAATATTCATTGCCTCCATACCCCCAAAACAACAACAGAGAGGCCACACCCACAGCAGACAGCTACATTCATGGCCATAAATACGCTGCTAAAACAGGAGAAAGACTCATGCATTGCTCAAGGGACACGGCAGGGTCCATCTCTTTCCAGGTGTTGCGAGTTCTGGAAAATGCTGGGGAACTAGAAACAACAGCCTTTCCTGCTGGGCTGGAATGTTGAGTTGGCTGGAAGAGGTGATGATATACCTCCCCCACACCGCACACAAATCCATTTTAAACTAACTTGGAACACTAAGTTTGGCCTTTCGCGATAAACTTTTAATTATAGCGATTTAAATTTTAGATTTAAGATTCACGCTTGGACGACTGAAGAAATAATTGTTTGACTCCAGGTGTGATTTGGTTTTGTGCGGTGCATGTGTGCGTGTTTGTGTGTGTTTGTGTTTGTGCATGCACGGCTACATGTGTAATGGGTTAGCAGGGAGCATTGCGGCGCGTTATGAGATGAATCTATCTCATTAGGGTTACACTAACGAGGCTAAATCCGCGCGGCTGTTCATGATTTGGTGCTCCATCAAGTGTCCTCCTCCGAGGCACTGGCAGGAGTGAGCCAGAGCCTGGTGAGGCACACTGGCAACCTGCAGACAGCACCACCGATCCCAGCCTGGAAAACCGGCGGAGCTACAGGTCCCCAGATGTTCTGGGTTGGGCTTTGGACTGGGATGCTGGGACTTGAGGGCATGGCTGCAACTGGCAGACTCCCGCAGCTGAGCAGAGGGAGAGCCACAGCAGGTCAGTGGTCCTTAATCCTACACTCAGATTTTCCAATACTGGAAAATACTTCATGAGGGTATTGTACACCGCTTGTGCAAGCCTAGGATTGGCTTGCCTTGCTTTGCTTGCCTCTGCCGTGCAGTACATAGGCTCTTTGTGTTGATAGGGCTTCATTATGATTCGCCGAAGCGCACGCACCAAGTGACTGGAAGGCAGATATCACATTGGGTGCAACCACTTTAAAGAGACTGGTTGATGCCAGTATAAAGTCAACGCTCACACATCACACTCACAGCAGGACTAACCCAGAAACTACACCGATAGTTGAAGTTATGCAAATTACATATTTAGATTGCAGTAATGTCAACTCTCCCACAGCACTCTTGATATAGTGTTACATTTCAATACATGCAAGGTATTTATACACAGTGCGGAAATAAAATATATATTCGTCATCAAGTCACATCAAATTTGAATCTCGCGGCAATATCAAAGGTCTGGTGTCATAAAGCCTTTGACAACATCATGCATAACGCTGATGTCATCTTGATTTCCACATATTTAATTAAAAATGAGCAGGCTGGACCTGACCACTAGACCTAATGGGACAAAGTTGATATAGTATATCATATATATTCATATATTCAAATGATTCGATTGGAATAAAACTGTTACTTTAAATAAGTGAAGAACCCTGCCCATTACAAAATCCTCAATCACCAATTCAATCACCGTGCGCTCATTTGTTCAATATGTTTGTCGAACCACTGGACTTTCCATTAATTCTGTACATTCATAATTTCGAACTCATGCAAATTGGTAAATAACGGTTCAATTTTCCAGCTTTCAGCTCAAGTGATGTATCTGTATGTGACATTGCATCAATCCATACATCTCAACAACATGAATTATGCAATAACATTCACGATTAGTTCCAAGTGGGATTCCATGCAAGATCCACGTATATAAATTAAGTATCGAGTTAGGGAAATTGCAGAGTGGACTACTGCTTAATTAACACCAATTCTACCATCACACTGCAAACAGAGTCAGCAACAACACCCCTATCTAAATGGCCATGTTACTTCTCCTCCTCATAATGAAATTAATTGGACAGTCCTTCTTCAGTTTGACATGTAATTAAAAGCCACAACCACACTGATTAAAACTTAGTCCTCACATAACACACTCTCTCACACAGACACGCACACCTTTCTAAACACGTCAGAGTGCCCGGCTGGTGATTGTGATTTACACACAGACCAACACCCCCACCCCAACACCCCCCCCCCCCCCCCCGACAAACACACACACACAAACACACACACACACACACGGCTGAGAGCAGCTGCCTGACCTAAAAATAAAAAAAAAAAGCCTTAACCAAGCTTAATTTATAAAACCACCGATCTGATGTCATATATTTATGACATCAGGGCGGAGAGCATCAATCCAAGAAGAGCAAAGAACAGGGCCATTCTATGACTCTTACTACTATGACTACTTTAACTACTGTACGCCTCATCTCTGCCACACGTTTTGCCGTTGCCGATGTGGCAACGGGGCCAGGCTCGCACGGTTAAGCCTCAGCACTGTTGCGTACCACAGCGACCACGGGACAGCGGCCTGTGTGAAGCCTGCAGGAGGGGGGCGTAGGTACCGTACCTTGGGGCAGGCTGACCCGCTTCCTCTTCTTGCTGTTCTCCGCTCCGTTCTCCAGGGGAGGGACACAGTCCGTCACCAGCGGAGCCCCGGCGCCACCGCCGAACTGGAGGGGCTCGTTGTTGCTGGATGGGTCAAAGGTCAGCGCGTTGAGGCCTGACGGAGAGAGAAAAGGGCGATGAGACATTACAGATTGGGTTTTGGTGGGTCACGACCCGGTGAGTGGTGCACAGTAGGAGACAGAGTCGGGTTGCAGGATGCGTGCATTCCTGCGTTATCCGTTTCATTGGATCATTGGTGTGTTCAGAGACTGAAAAGGGGAACAATGGATTGATTGGCAAAAAACTTAAATAGTTTTGCTTGTGCAACACCAAACGTCTACAATCCTTTGGGACCCCTGCGTAAGAGGACACACAGAAGGGAAATGCGAAGGTCGGAAAACAGAAAGCAGACCAGTGACTGTGGAGATTGGAGAGCCATCTCACCCCTAGTCTGTCCCTGGTTTGTAACTTTAAACAGAGCCTCACAGCCCGTTATTTTCTCGTCTCTCCCTGCATATCCATGGACGTTCGCATAGCCTGTGCATACTGCAATTGTGTAAAGACTTGTTATGCCTCCTCTTTCCATGCAAGGCCAGAGCAAAGTACTCTCCGTTCCAGAGAAACATCCCAAGGTTGGAAAGAAAAAAACGCTGGATGTTTGTATTCAACAGCAACCCCGAAAATGCTATCCTCGAAATGACTAGCCACCAACAAAAGGTGAAGGCAGGATGGTTCGAGAGAGGTAGAGTGGGGGATATTACGTAAAATCTATTTAGCTGATGCTTTTGTGCACAGCTACTCCAAATAAGTGAAGATGTGGTCAAAAAAGAGACGATTCAAAATCATTTAATTTAATAATGTATTCAGGTATGGGTAGTTATGATCCAGTGGTTTCATCTGAATGCAGTTCTGTGCAGAGATGGGCAAAGAAAGGGCAAAAGAATAGGATGCGCACAATAACGCAGCAGTAACTGGAAAAACAACAGGGTTAAGGAGCACACATGAATGTAAGACGCATTCAGTTAAAGTGACAGAATTCTTCTTTACACAATACCACACCAGATGGTATTTACCAATGCATCCATGGAGACAGTATGTTCCTCTGAGCCCTGATAGGCAGACAGACTCAAAACATTGCAATACGTGACATCACATATTAATAATTAAAACCACCATAATTGGGATCTTGAATTTCTCAGGAAATAATGTTTTGATGTGATTCCTGTCAAACTATCAAATATGCTCCTAAACGCTAATAAACTCTCACCAAAAGTTTCTTATTGACAGCATTCGTAACAGGGTTGCCCAAAGTGAGACAGAATTCATGAAAAATGCATGCTACTTGTTTTGGGCCTGGGTGTGTTGTCTCCATGAGAAACCAGATCTGAAGCCTTCCCAGACCCAAGACTTTCCATCAATAAGTAATACATTCAGGGAAGTCACCCTTTCCCAAGAAGTCTTACTTTTGATGAACACCATGGTTCACATATAATCATTTACTATGTGTTTATTTGAGGGATATCCCTTTATTTACGCACAATCCAATTCTTAGCCAATACCCCGGTTAGCTGCCAGATTGTAATTAAATACACTGGGTAGTAGAATATTGTTGTGAGCTGCACGGATATTAGTGCATTTATTCATTTCTACGTATTTCCGTCCAAATTCAACATAGTCACTACGATTTAAGAGAAACTCATTTTTTTATAGATACAAAGGAAATAAGGACAGTTATTTTCCATTGCAGATGTTGGGCGTCGACTCTGGTTCTTTCCGTACCAAAGTCTACCCGGTCCCATATTTTATTCATGATAATTTTCTCCGATATAAAAAAAACATCACAAGGCTCCCTATTACACAATCTCTTGTGTGCCAAGGTAAACAGAAAAATTGCATAAACAATTGTATTCCTATGAAACCCACATTCCCATTTCCATGAAAATGTGATTTTTACCCATTCAGCATCAATCATAAAGGGTGATTTTTCCATGTACAGGAATAGACTATACAAAACAAATGTCTCTAAAGAGGGGTACGTTCACAGTAGAGCCCTGGCATAGGCCGTGTCTAAACCCTGAGGCCGGGCCTTATCTGGGGAAATAAAGGCTGAGCATTTCGCCTGGATGTGGCTGATCCATTCGGGATAGGTTCAGACAGCACGTTTTTCTGCACGGTCAGTCTCACTCGATGTTGGGTTAGGGCTCATACACACACGCAAGCACACACTTTCCCGGGGACATCGTCGGACCACTTTCTTTCCATACGACAACAATTCTCACCCCAACCAAAATCACATCTATTCCCGCGGTGCTCGCCTTCAACTGTCCCAGAGTAAAATACTGAACAAGCAGTACAAATACAGGGCAGCATGAGGAGCCACTCATGGGCCATAGGTAACACATGCCCGGCTATTTCACACAGTCATCAGCGCCCTCCTCCTGGTGCAGTAAACCTCTTGTTTAGTACACTTCCCATATTCGCCCGTTTTCCTATCCCCCTCCGTTGCATGAGTGTTTCAGTTTATGTACACTGTGTAATGGAGTGTGTTCAGAGTCAATGCTGGGTCATTGCCCTCCTATCTGCTCCTGGTGCGTCGGCAGCCTGACTGACGATGTGTTTGGGTTGCGAGTTCAACAGCTGGCGGCAGGGAGGGAGATTGTCAGCGGGTGTCGATATGGGATGGGAGTGAAGGAACCAGGAGGGCTGGTTGGAATCAGGAGGAAGACAGGGAGGGGAGGGTAAACAGAGCAGGAAAAACGCTGAACTCGACACATTAGGCTAAGGAGCTGCGGCTCAGAGTAAGTGGCGTGCTCTGAAGGAAACAGGCATACACTTACGTATATGCCATCCTGTGAAGGATACATTAACAAGAACGCCCCATTGATGGCATAGCGAGGCGAGAAGCAATGAGAATATCAGCAAAGGTCTCATCAGATTTGCTGGGTCATTACATTGCCATCCAGCCGCATTGGACACAAAAACCCCTTGAATCAATGAATCAATAGTACACAGTGCATTGAAGATTGCTGGGCTAATGTGCGGTGAATATGATACCAAACACTACCGGTAACAAATGTCAATACAGACAGATGCCCAACTATCATGCTGTGAAGCTTGTGGCAGAAGGACAAAGTAGCACTCTAAAGTGCATGATTGGATTTATGGTGATTTAAATACTCATGTACGAGCTCTGACAACAAATGGAGAGGCTGCTGCTGGAAATAAACACATGTCCAAGATATGCAGACACATGTTCCCCGCATGCTAATACTATGCTCTCATGAACGTTTCCTGTAATGACACAAAAGATTTGTAATCAAAAAACTTAGGTAGGGGTTTGCTGACATTAGAATAATAATCCTTTACTCATGTGTAAGTAATCTATAGATGCTGCATTAAGTCAGTACAGTACAGTATCCATCAACCGTTTATACATCTATAAATGATGCATAAACTGCATGCATGTAGGTTAACACACACAATACAACACAATCCAATGACAGACTGGAGCGAGAACGAAAACGCCACGAGAGAAAACCAGGGTCCCTTCCGGAGGGAGTAGAAATAAATCAGATAACCGTGCAAAAGTTAAACAAACTAAATGTGGCCTGACCTCAATCCAACATATTGACAGGGACTACACCCATTGCTGAGGCAGTGCCAGAGGTTTCTGCTCCACGGTGTATAGCAAGGCCCTGAGTTGTTGAAGCCAGCCGCCCGGCATCGGGGTGATGATGGCTGGGGAGGTTTGTCATTAATCAAGTACCGGAGGCAATGAGGGGAGTGGAGGGGGGAAGGGGAGGGGGGGGCTGGGACTTATTCAAAGTCAAAAGGGAAGGTCATGGTCTACCTTAAGACACCGCAGAATGGACCAGGCAGCGCTTTATTCATTGAGCGGGCAGACAGGTATAGTGACAAGCAGGTGGGTCTGTCGTCCTCCTTTTAATTGCATTTCCATTAACGTCTGTAGTCACATTTGATGAATTTATATGCTAAGCATGGCAGGAGTGATTAAAAGGAATAAGTAGGAAGTAGATACCGAGATAGGTTTCTCGCCAAGGCTTCTTTGAATCCACCACTGTAATTAAACATTGACTTACAGATTGTGGTAAGTGCCCTTGTTAACGCTATTAGAGCATGGCTTTGTTTCAACATTGCACGAGGGCCTGTTTTTGCTTGTGATATTTATACATGGTCCATTTCTGTAACATAACATAATTAGATTAATTATTATTATTAGACTTATACTGCTAGTGCTAATTAGGTTAATAATCTAAAAGCTAGCCAGAATAGTTCTAATGGTTGCAATAAATCCGGAGGAGGTGTTACAACTATTTGCCAATATGATTCTGTTTTTAGCAATTCTACTACAAGACACAAGCTTACAACAGCGTTGAAGTAGTATATTGCAACCATCAACTATCCCGCAGAAGGATACGGCCAAAATGCTGACAGCATCGAGTAGCTGTCAAACGAGGATGTTCCATAGACAGATTCATCAATTGTATTTAGTTATTTAGACAGTAAAACTATAGGTCATCGCTTACAAGTAAGATAGCGATCATGATACAAAATAATAATAAGTGTTCTCTATAGAGCCAGTTGTCCATTCTGCTCTACTGTGGCGGCATGCCAGGCTCCGGGAGGAGTACCCCTCCCTATGTAGATATAAAAGGGCTCATTCTGAGGCTTATGATACTTATCAATATTATAATCCATTTCTGTCAAGTCCGTTCCGCTTCATGCCCTTCAATTCTAGACACTGCACATTTACATGGTGCACAAGTCATCAATAAAGTGTCCATCAGTAAAGTCATTAGATTGAACATAACATAAGGTTGTTCATTATTATTTTAATATATTGATTTTCATAAATATTCACTGTACACATCTGAATTTGTATCATAAAATGAACCAAAAATAAAATAAGTATATAAGAAGAAACTAGGGAAAGTGAAAAAGACGAACCGCATAAACTAATAGTCCTTGACGCAAACAATTAATGTCCGCTAGTTCTGAAACGCCAACTGAGATTTCTGCCAGCAAAAAAAACATATTCAAATCCTACGCTGCAGTAAATTGCTAAGAGAAACCAAATGGATAGAAATAAGACCAGTTAAAATGAAATTGCTCTATGCAGATTCATGTTACCACCCCATCTGGCCAACAGTCAGAACCCACACAATAATGCGATTGCATCCACAATGAGACACATTCATATTAAAATAACAGGAGCAATTACATTTTTAGAGGTCATGATCTGGCAGTTGGTCTCCGTGGAACCAACACTGTTTAATGAAAACATTTATTCACAATAATCTATTTAAATGTGGCAGAGGGATCAGGAAGTCCCAATACTGTTGTCCAATTAGAAATGATAAAACCATGGGGTTCACCAGTTATCCATTTTGTGCTGAAAAAATACCAAGATTTTAGTGCACAGTCACAGTTTGTTTCATTCCAACCCAGTCTATACCCCGGGAAGCCTGAACCAACTGACAGCAGAAATGTTGGTGAATATAAGACATGATAAGAAAGCATTCGCTAGTGAAAGATTTGTTCAAAAAGTTATGAAATTCTTTCGACTAAATAAACTCTTAAGCCTCCAGGGCACATGGGTTGCTCAGTTTACTCAGGAGTCAGCAACTTCCTGTCCAGTGAACCGTTGTTTGTCATCTAATGGTGAGCGAAAAACAAGGCAGAGAAGTGCAAAAAAGGAGACAAGGAGTGCATGTTTAGCTACAGATCCATCAATGATGTCAAGAGTCACATTCCAATTGTCACTTGGAGGCATAGCGTATTCCGACCACTCAACGAATTTAAGATCAATAAATAGTTTTCGGCTTGGCCGAACATCAGGTCAAAGGCGGGGTGAATGCTTAAAATACATTGAAATCTGTCTTGGCTGGTGACAGTTGACATGTCAAGTGGAATTATTTAAAAATGACCTCTCTTGACACCTGACAAGGGACCAATGATTCACAGATCCACCATGGAGGTGGTGGCTGGATGGTTCGGCCAGATAAGACAACATCTCTTTTCATAGCCAGGAGCAAAACGAATAACGTCAGGCCTCATCTGCATCATGCGCGCTATAAAAGGTAAGGAAATAGCAGATGAACACACCAGTAGTCATCGTACTTATATGGCTTAGTGGTGGAAGGGGAAATGTGCCAGGCAGCTGAGGAATTTCCTTGATGCTTATTATCCCTGCGTGGCTCTCCCTGTGTATTTATAAGTACGAGTGGAGGGGAGTGACCCCCCCCCCCAGGGCTCCCCTGAAAATGCAGCGTCACCATCGCTGTCATATGCTCCACGCGGCACGTCACAAACTGTTTATTTCTACATTCAAAACCGTTCATGTTCAAATGGTGATGACATCCTTCATGAGTGAAGGGGTTGTGTCTAACCTTCGCCATCGAGAAATGAAGTCTGGTGATGTTCTCAGTTTGGACGGAGCTAGGCGATGACTAGGCGAACTACGTGCCTTGGCTCTGCAGCGTCTGCCGTTGTTGATTGTGGCAGCATTTCACAACCAAATTAAGGGTTCGACAGTAAGTAGTTAAAATGACTTGCAGTGGCTGTAACTTTTGGGAAAATTGTATTGCCTAATTAGTCTGGCACAAGGCCTCGACTTTATTTCACAAAGAGTGGCTGGGACTCCTTGGATTGTATCGTTGTCAGATATGTGGACTTTTTTCGAGGGGATTTTGTTATGCATAGCACATTCTCTTTCACAGCCTTCATTCCCCACATGAGGTCGGCCACGTCTCATGTAATGCTCCTTTATTTCTGAAAATGCTCTACATGTTTAACTTTCCTGCTCACACACTTGTGTGATCCTGCCCTTTACAAATAAATCTACTTGAAGATGAAAATGCTGCTTCTGCCCAGACCCACTGGAGACGGTTAAGGTACACAGTTTAGTGTGTGGCAGATGGATTGATGACTGAAAGTTATTTTAAAAATGGCAACATGATATATGATGGAATATCTCATACGTGATATGAAGTATGAATTAAGTTTGTTAATGTTACCCTGACTAAGGACAGATCTTACAACAGATAGGAGTAAAAACATATTTCCAACTAAATCGTATAAACTTTCCCAAGTTTCACATTTGGTCAGAATTAGTCTATTTCACCACAAACAGCCATCATTATGATTAGCCTTTTTTTTTGCAATAATATAAATGTCAGACACCAATCAAAGTTTGTATCATAAATAGGAAAGGTCAAATATTTTACACCAAATGCTCAAACTGCAAGAGCTTGGGTAAAGGTTAATCAATTCTCTGTTAAAAATGTATGCCGGAAAGAATAGTCCCCTTTAAGAATGGCTTATACCTACAAATGATCCTGCTTTGCAAATCATACCAATTTGGCCTATCAATCATCGAGGGCAAATTCAAACATGAAAACACAGAGGGTGTCCAACACAGTTGGAGTTTCACAGCTTGATGTCCACTATTGTTTCAGTAGGTTTGGGTGTTCTTTGTAAAAGTCCCCCGAATCCTACTTGAAAGCTAGATTCCACAGCTCTAGTGGAGATTCAATACACACTGGTTTACTTGTAGGTTGGCTGGTAACAGAGTGCTCTCTCAGCCCAGAAACATGTCACATCTGTATTCACTACATCAGCAACACGAGGAGAATCTCCCCACCCCCTTGTCATTCCTCAGGCCTCGAGGGATTCGCTGAAGGTTAATTTATTTAAATCTCCTATTCCACTCATCTCCATGCCAATAAACGCTACAAATGAATCCTTGGTTTGGTGTCTAATCTTCTCTCCACTGTCAAAAGCACATATCCTGTGTGTGCGTGCGCGCGTGCGTGCGTGTGTGTGTTTAGAGTGGTTGATAAGGTCATGTTGGCCTTGTGCAGCACTTGCAGTGGGAGCACAGTAGTGCACCTAAACGGGCAGTGCCCTTTAACCACAGCATGGCGCCATGGTTGACAGCCTTTGATCTTTCTATGATGGGTGAAGAGGAGGTCAAAAGGTGGAAAACCCTCACATGCACTTCAGTCCAGGATTTCACATGGAATCCAAGGTCCTGTCAAATCTATGCTGTGGCACCGAAACACTTTGCCATCGCTGCACTGTTTCCAAACAAACCACGATGTGCCTGTCCATCTCTAAGAGAAAGGCACACAAAAAGTCAATTCAGGCCTTCTCTGTGTATTCCAAGTGCTCGTGTCTGATCAGGGGACGGTGCTTGAATGCATCCACTTCTAAGAATGCTTTTTGGCCCAAATAAACAGCCCCAACCTACTTAGCAGTGAATTGTTGTGGCAGGATATCTGTCGACCGAATGCCGTTCACATTGAGCTAACAGAGGGTGCAGTGACACATAGTGTTCTGACATTGACAGCATTTCAAAAGGATAGGTCGGGAAAGTGGGTGATCGGATCAAGAACTTCCTGATTGATTGAAATGGGACAGCGTTAACTATCTTTTTAAACATTTCTATGCGTATCTATTTCAGGACACACATATACGATATTACAATCTGGAGTTGGAATTGCAAAAAAATAGACATCATATTCTTTCTAGTTATTTTCTTTTCTGCAAGTCTACCCCAGATCGAATAACATTCAACAAAGCCATCTTGAGACCCATTGTGTGCCTGACTAACCCATCATCAAAGGATTTTCTCATCACCATACATTGCAATCTGAAGGTACACAATCACTCCCGAGTCCCATCACAAAAGGAGCATTGCCAATTATGGTGAGCATTTATATTCCACATAATGTAGGATGTCACATTGCCGTGGCAACATGCAGGAGCAGTGAACAGCAGGCATAATTGCAAAATTACACTACATACCGGCAACACACAGCCTAGACGTGGCGAGAATCATCCCATGTGTATGAATGCAATGAACGTAACAATGCACCACATTGACAAACTACAGTTTTGAAAACAACAGACTTAAAGGTGAGTCTTCCAGACTCAAAATTACAGAAGCCTAAAAATACCAACAGCATGTGTCAGAACTAGTACTTTGCTTTGACTAAAGCGCCAAAGTAATAACAGCCTGGATCATAACTAGTATTTTGCTTTAAGTACACTTCAAGATTCCAGACCAAACACTGCAGCTCAGCAGTCTGAGTTCTCTTTTAATTGTTGATACACCATTGTTTCGCTTTGTGAGAATATTCGTTATTTGAATACATAGAATAATAATGTCCTGATAAGTGACGATTAATTAAAAAGAGAAAGTGTCCAACTGAACAGGACACTTCATTGGACTACCAAACAGTAAACAAACCAAGGGCGAGAAAGAAACAGCTTTTTGATAGCTGATTTCCTGCACTGGTTGCAAAAAGTCCCAAATTAGCAAACCTGGTAAATGTCAACCGAAAGATAAATGTCTGTTTGTTAATATTTATCAGACTCAGCTTCTGTCACGAAATACAGCTTAGCTAGCAGCAAAAACTACACCAACCCCAAATTTTCTCATTCTATCTCAATTCACTACATAAATATAAATACATATTTCATCGGCATGATGTCTCTAATTATCATTAAAGGAACTGAAAACTTTTCAGCCTATTTTTTTTTTTTTTGCAGTCTGTAGAAGTGACCGATAACAATTTTGTGAGAAACAAATATTAAACTATTTTCTTATGGAAGATGAGCCACATTATGTATTGTGACTTGATCCACATACTGCGAAGGAAACAAGTATGATTGGCGAAGATGAAGTACTGATAGTGAAATGGCCATGGATAGGGACAGAGTAGAAATCGAGCGAAAAAGCAAAATAGGCAGAAAATCATGGATCCAGAGCAACCAGCACACGGTCCGCTAAGTGTCTGATGTCGTACTGGCTTACAGCTTCTCCCTGAGGGGATCAGAACAGTGCTATCCAATATAATTTAAGACACTAGACAAGACCATTCGAAGGATTGAAGAAAGGTTGGACGAAATGCAAGTGCGAAGAGCCATTACAAAGAATCTGTCTGACTCAAGAGTTTTCGTCAGTGGGCTAAAGATGTATTTAATATGCACACCTACACCAAGTCAGTAGACTTCAGCACATCAATCAGACCATGCTGAAATGCTTCTTCTTGGAGAGTCATATTCCCCGGCGTGATTATTAACACTTCTAAGAGAAGGGCCTTGTTGTTTGCATTGTTTATCCCAAGCATCTCTTTCACTTTCTCTCAAACGAGTGTTGGGTAAATGATGTCTCCAAAATGCTTCAGGCATCCCATTGTGCAATATCAATATCAGTGCTCTGGATACAAAATATGACCTTCAAATGAAGATGTTCTGCTTTGAAGCTATTTCAGGATGTAGTTATTACTTGGAGAAGGATAATTTCAACATTGGCATGTCATTCTACAAACCAATAGCAGGAGTCTAGGATCTCAAATCCATCAAAACACAACACAAACTGGTTCTGAAACTGACTCTGAGATTGGGCTTTCTTTTTATAACTATTCTGATTGGTTGTAGTGGGTTAATTTGTGGTTGTTATCAGTGGAGGTCAGTGCAAACAAGCGATAGCAATCCATTTCAACCAAGTATCTAATATTCCGTTGATACAGGTGAATTACCTGGGACATTATCCTAGATTTCAAGAGCATCTAATAGAATTCTTATCCATACATTTTTTAACTGAATTTAGAGCCTCTTCATCACGAAACAAGAAAGTACCAGGAATAATGGACTTTCAAAATGTGTGCTATTCTGGTTACTGTTGGCAAGGGAGGAGGAGGCAGAAAGAGAGGGCAGATTTGAGGAAAGCAAAGCAGTTATGTAGTGATTCAACATTAGTTGGATAGACAGTGACTCTAGCAGCAGCTGCAGCATGAGAAACAATTACAGCTTTGTCTTAACGTTTCATGTTCCAAATGTTCCAAACTGGCTTTTATTTCATGGTAATTCTGGAAAGCCTTTATGATTATGCTTGCTGATTTTATTTAATTTGATTCAGCTTCACCTCTACCCTTCGTTGGACCTAAAAATCAAGGCTTAAAGTTTGAAGTTTATACAGTTACGCAGAGGACTGAACAATACAGATAACGCTCCTATAAGGGATGCTTATTCAGAAACTTTTTCTGACCAATAACAAACTCGTTAACTGGTCATTGAGGGTTAACCAATAAGAAATACATGTGCTATAAAAACGTTTTCTACTGTAAAGGAGTGATGGCCTCGAATGCATTTCCTCACATTTTTAGATTCCGATGATTGTTTAGTTTCCGAAGTTATATCCAAATAGTTAAACACCTAAACCTGTTCAAATCCAGTTTTGTCATGGGCCACTGGCTTTATGAAGCCTGTGTGAGGCATGTGCCCACAGCATTATTAAATAAAACAGATTATTACTAAGGCTTTTATTACAACTAACTAATTATATCAGCTATGAAAGCACTTGGTTACAATTAGCATCTGGCAGACTGACATGCTATCGGTTAGTTTATAGTGCTCCCAGGGACAACAGACCTTGACAGCACCATTGGTCTTGTGTTTCTCAATGTGGTACAATGTAGTACTAGTGAATGTGGTGGGTTAACACTGGAGAAACAAAATCTCAGTTGAGGAAAAAAGCGAAAGCTTAACACTTGGATGTATATGGCTTAAAACACCTTACCATTACAAGAACTTTGTCACTGACGTCAGTTTTTAAAGTTAACAGTGTTCTTAATGAAAGTAACTTCAACAGAATGTATCTAGTAAGAAAGCTCCTGTATGATACCATTGACTCACTTGTATTTGGTTGGTTACACTTACTCATAGACCAATATTGTAAGCTAGCACAAATGGTTAAATAGGAATTACGCCATCCTCTCATCATCTCTGTTAAGTGACTAATTACAGTAACCCACGGTGTTACAAATAAATTGTATAAATTCCCTTGTTTCTCATTGGGTGTTTCAGGGACCCAGCATGACCCTTTTGGATATTTACTTTATTTATGCTGCAGATCTCACTGTGGCCATATTGAAATATATTTCCTTCTTGTCGTCTCCGAGAGAATTAAGTGAAATTATTAATTTGATTATTTGAATGACAAAGAAAATCCACTTTCAGATACATATCTTATAAAAAGGTGGGAATTTGTTTGGAAACTATAAAAAAGGTCAAAGGTAGTAAAAAAAGGTTTACAGTCATGTCCTCATACAGTCGAAAGTTCACTTAAAATGTATTCCCAATTTTAGTGCATTACAGCCCGTCTGGGATTAATTGTTCTCCAATAAGTCAAAGGTAAACCACTGTAATCCTCTGAGGCAGAGCTCCAAACACAGACCCTGTTTCTACCAGCACGCAACACCTCATCAACACATACCAATGAGGGGGTTAGAATTTTCTTTGGTAGCTACCTCTGAATTTGTGTCAAACACCTCTGAGGGCTGAGATGGGCCTGACTTCATAGATATTCTTCTTGTGTGCTGCAAGATCAATAAACAAAACTTTGCGGCACAGATTCAGCACAGCCCTCCTGAGTGTCCAGATA
The DNA here is from genome assembly GCF_949987615.1 of Pollachius pollachius. Lineage (NCBI taxonomy): Eukaryota > Metazoa > Chordata > Actinopteri > Gadiformes > Gadidae > Pollachius > Pollachius pollachius. The sequence goes on from NC_136943.1 coordinate 6,104,304, forward strand.
GCCATCTGTTGGCTCCGGTTAAATTAATAGTACATTCCCAGCTGTTGGCACTTGCCATGTTCACATCCAGGAAATTGGCATTAGGAGTTTATGGATTAAAACAAATGGTATTAACACATGGTTGGAACACATGCCTTAATGCTGATAGCAAGTCTTTAAAAGGTTAATGCCCTCTCCTGGCTGCAATTGGTGTTGTGATGTACTTCATTATAGTTGTTCATAAATTACCCAGTTACCAATACAAAGTTAATTGGAAAGTGTGCAACCGGGATTGAGATATTTTCCAATTAACCAATACAAAGTTAATTGGAAACCAGGATTGAGATAATTTAACATTGCATTTTTTCCAAAGCTAGTGTATCAGAATACAGATAATCATTGTGCATCATAGCATAATATTGAGGAGGATCAGAAGGTGTTCAATACAATACACAATACACTAGAAAGGTTAAGGTTCAGCACAATGTGTCCAGTCGGACAGCACCTGGGATTTGTGTAGAAATATTGCTGGTGATATTGCAGCATTAGGGGCGGCCCTCACTCTGACACTTAATATCCCGATAGCCAGTTCATATTTTGTACCCTTCAGCTGACAGCCGGAGACCTACCTTGGGAAATTCAGATAATGTCGCTCTGTCCACCAAGGTGGCCTTTACCATGTACACATAAATAATAACTGAACACTTAACCTTTATGATATGGAAGATGTACATCAGAATCTGGCTATGTTATTGTACAATAAAGGTTTAATCATAGAGCCTAATATAGATTTCAGCCATTATAAACTGGCAAAAAAAAATAAAAAATACCCACTCATCCTTTTATATCATGTGGTTTGATATGTTGCACCTTTGATTCAATCAAAAGGAAAAACATATTTAAAATGGATATGCTATAGCAATTTTATGGTGGCTTCAACATGAATGAAGGAGCCCTCTGAACTGTAATTTAAGAAGCTCATTCTGGGCTACGCGGTCCGGAGGAGTTATGATTACCAATGCAAATGAATGTAGCATTGATTTATGGCCGGGGTCTAACATTGACATCCTTTGTGTCATTTTACAACTGTAATAAACCATGATCTCTAGATGACATACCAATGTAGGCTGTATGATACAAGGAATGCAATATGCTACAGAAATATTGTGTAGGATAGTGACCTTACTCAAATACATCGAAATAAACATAAATGTACTTTTGCAATCCTCTAATCAACATTCAGGACCTAATATACAGTGGGGCAAAAACATATTTAGTCAGCCACCAATTGTGCAAGTTCTCCCACTTAAAAAGATGAGAGAGGCCTGTAATTATCATCATAGGTATAACTCAGCTATGAGAGACAAAATGAAAAAAAAAAATCTAGAAAATCACATTGTCTGATTTTTAAAGAATGTATTTGCAAATTATGGTGGAAAATAAGTATTTGGTCAATTACAAAAGGTCATCTCAATACTCTGTTACATGCCCTTTGTTGGCAATGACAGAGGTCAAACGTTTTCTTTAAGTCTTTACAAGGTTTTCACACACTGCTGCTGTTATTTTGGCCCATTCCTCCATGCAGATCTCCTCTAGAGCAGTGATGTTTTTGGGCCTTCGCTGGGCAACACAGACTTTCAACTCCCTCCAAAGATTTTCTATGGGGTTGAGATCTGGAGACTGGCTAGGCCACTCCAGGACCTTGAAATGCTTCTTACGAAGCCACTCCTTCGTTGCCCGGGCGGTGTGTTTGGGGTCATTGTCATGCTGAAAGACCCAGCCACGTTTCATCTTCAGTGCCCTTGCTGATGGAAGGAGGTTTTCACTCAAAATCTCACGATCCATGGCCCCATTCATTCTTTCCGTCACACGGATCAGACGTCCTGGTCCTTTGGCAGAAAAACAGCCCCAAAGCATGATGTTTCCACCCCCATGCTTCACTGTAGGTATGGTGTTCTTTGGATGCAACTTAGCATTCTTTCTCCTCGAAACACGACGAGTTGAGTTTTTACCAAAAAGTTCTATTTTGGTTTCATCTGACAATATATGACATTCTCCCAATCCTGTTCTGGATCATCCAAATGCTCTCTAGCAAACTTCAAACGGGCCCGGACATGCACTGGCTTAAGCAGGGGGACACGTCTGGCACTGCAGGATTTGAGTCCCTGGCGGCGTAGTGTGTTAGTGATGGTAGCCTTTGTTACTTTGGTCCCAGCTCTCTGGAGGTCATTCACTAGGTCCCCCCGTGTGGTTCTGGGATTTTTGTTCACCGTTCTTGTGATCATTTTGACCCCACAGGGTGAGATCTTGCGTGGAGCCCCAGATCGAGGGAGATTATCAGTGGTCTTGTATGTATTCCATTTCCTAATAATTGCTCCCACAGTTGATTTCTTCACACCAAGCTGCTTACCTATTGCAGATTCAGACTTCCCAGCCTGGTGCAGGTCTACAATTGTGTTTCTGGTGTCCTTTGACAGCTCTTTGGTCTTGGCCATAGTAGAGTTTGGAGTGTGACTGTTTGAGGTTGTGGACAGGTGTCTTTTGTACTGATAAGGAGTTCAAACATGTGCCATTAATACAGGTAAACAGCCTCTTAAAGAAGAAGTTACAGGTCTGTTACAGCCAGAAATCTTGCTGGTTTGTAGGTGACCAAATACTTATTTTCCACCATAATTTGCAATCAAATTCTTAAAAAATCAGACAATGTGATTTTCTGGATTTTTTTTTTTCATTTTGCATCTCATAGCTGAGGTTTACCTATGATGAAAATTACAGCCCTCTCTCGTCTTTTTAAGTGGGAGAACTTGCACAATTGGTGGCTGACTAAATACTTTTTTGCCCCACTGTACGTACAGTGTATAAGTACAATGACAACTGTCAACCTAGACACACACCAGCCCGTGACAAAATCCATGGTACTCATTCATACCAGACCATTATAAAAAACCTGCAGGAGGTCAAACTCATAGTATGTGAGAAACAGAGCTCACCATATCATTCTCATAGCAGCAAGTCAGGGTGGGTCACTCGCACAGAAGACAAACCACTCCATTAGGACAAAGGGTCCCCTCATTACTCTCAGCCAGTCGACCCCTCCTCTACATTCGTCGGCTGTCAGAAAAACATTCTCTCGAGTGTGATTCGGGGGGAGTTGCCATCTTCTCTCACTGTTTGCCTGCATTGTTGTTGGTTAATGAGGGCCTGGTTAGGAGGCTGACACAGACAGCTTCTCACTTAACAAGCCTTTGTCAAAATCTTGCTCTTGGGGGAATTTGAACAGCAAGCTGTCGGAATGGATCTGCCATGGGCATACTTCACATCTCCAGACCGGTCTGTTTACCTGTAGGGTACATGTCCAACTGTTTAAGAACTGAGCCTTGCCACTTAAAGTCAATAAATATTGTTAGAATATATTAATGCCAGAAATATGTGCATGGGTTGCAGCACTATGTGCAAAGTATAGGCTTAATCCTCTATGGCTCAGTGATGAACAATCAAGCTGTATGGTATATGATTAGGTTTGTCTCTCGAATGAGGCACACTCTGAAAGTGCACGTTCGGATCGAAATAACACATTTCGAATACAATTTTCAATTGTTAAATCTGGAAGAACAAACAGCTCCTGAAACCACTCTCTAATTGCTTGTTGAGTGTTGACACACATTTCTGCTTTTCCATTTATTGAATGAGAACGGGATTGCCTCCACAAACAGTGATTAGAATACCTAGCTACATTGTGGAGAATAAATCCTATCATCCCCATCAGTTTACATTGAGCAAGATCATTGTCTCCCATTTGTCTGCATACAATGCCGAGGTCTGCAGTGTTGGCTTTGTTCAGAGGACCACTTTGGGAGACGCCATATATTTCCCTCCCTTCTCAGCCTGGCCGACGACCTAGCGTAGTACCCAATAAGAACACAGCAGGACAAGGAGAATGGAGAGTAAACAAGTCGACCGCCTGACATTGATGCAAGGACTGTGGGCTCCACACCCTATCCAGCCATTAATTACCCCATTTTCAAGAAAGATATGATGAAAGGAATCACGCAAGCAACCAGACCTCACTCGTGGGGCATCTCCTGTTTAATTAACATAAGCACACAAACAGATGCATGGAGCATGTTGAAGGAGAGTGCTGGCCGCGCTGAGCTCGTCTATTGGCTTCTTGTTCCTTTCCTCCTACCTAACTCCTCGTACCATTCATCCATCTATCCATCTGTCTCTGTTGCACCATCAAGCCAAGCTGGGACTGTCTCATGCTGTTAACTAATGGACAGTGGGCTGGAGAGGAGTGTGGGAGGAGGGTGATGGAAGAGGGGCAGAGAAGGAGGGAGGTTGACAGTGACTGAAGTCTGTGAAGGCGTGTGGGCATAATAAACACTCAGTTGTATGATTTATAGGCACCTCGATAGGTTATGCTGAGTCCTGCCATCACCGTGTACTTGCCTTTTTTTCCTATAGAGTAGAGTTTAGGTCTTCCGTTACACCTGCATACCGTATGTTATGATGGGCCACAGGATAACCATCTCACAGACACATATTGTGTAGATTACCACTCAGAACACTGTTATTGCACCATGACAACCGGACACCAGGCTATCACACTTGCTGCAATATAATATATTAAGACGGCTGCAGGGATACATTCCTTTCAGTGTCAACCATTCCGCTGTTATTTAGCTTTTATCTCTCAACCCAGGAGAGGAAAATGTGTATTTGATTGCAGCAGACATGATTGTTCTGATGCTGTCACCATCTCAGCAGAAAAAACATCCAATATGAGGAGAACTACAGTTGTGCACACGGTGTGAGGCCCACACAGCGCTTGAAGAAGGTGCCGGCCTGAGCAACGCTGCAGTGTGCAATACCTGGAGCAAATCCAGATTCTGCCTTGCAGCCCATGGAGATACATGAAAAGGTGAACCCTCTGCAAGAGTAAAAAAGCACAGAATCCAGGAGACCCTAAACTCGCTGGAGGCCCACATAAAAGGCTACCCGTTAATGTAGAAGAGTGTATCGGAACCAAAAGGGTAAATTTGCATTTCTTCAACGAAAATGTAATGCTTGTTTAGATTGAATGCTCTGGGATGAAAAATGGAGGATAAGCCTATAGATTCACTTTAGCTACTTAACCCACCCACACTCCCTCGCCAACAACCTAGTTTTTAGTCCATAACAAATGCCTCCCTGAAAGGATGTCACCAAATGTATACATTGTGAAGAGTAAACCGGATGTAAAATACACACATCCAATACATTTAAATTCCAGAAAGGCCTTAACAAAGGGGCAACAGTGAGGTAGAGGGAAAGACGAGTAAGGAGCAGATTGGAAAAAGATTTTCTGTAGTAAAAAAAGGAAAGTACATTCAGCCAAAAGAAAATACTTTGTTGTGCCCTGTATTCTACTGATTCTCCCTAAACCAGCAGTTCAAATCTTTAGTTCTAGTCATTCTCTACAATATCAATTTCTTTAAGGAACTTTGTCAAGGACAATAATCAAAAATATTTTGTGTCAAGGACAAAAACGACAAAATTCTCACTCTGGGGGTTTTCTGAAAACATTTCAGTTTTGTAGAGGTGAAAGTTCTATGTTGATGGGCTATTCTGATCTACAGATACAGTTCCTCCCCAGTCAACGGCAGCAGAACAGGCTAACATAATGCCAGCCATTCCTTGAATTATGATACATAGACCTGTATACCAAGAAAAGTCCAGTGATTTGTGATTCCAATTACCTACCCATATGTAATGGCTGTGTTCAGTACCACCAACATTAAGAGTCAGCCACTGTCAACATCTGTCCTCAAAATCCCAGGACAAATCCCTTCCGTTGTGTGCATCAAGTTTTCCTTGGGGGAACCCTATTTACACTGTTATCACAAAAACATTTGTCAAAAGATACCAAACTCCAAGTTCGAGTGGAATCATTGGACTCCCAAGTTGAAGGCTCTTCAGAGGAAGATGTCCTGAAATGGTTTGATGGAGTTAAAGAATACTGCCAAAGAGTTAGATGAGGAAATATCATGTAGGTCCAGCACAAGAGAGCAAACTATGGGGTGATTGCACATGGATATTTATAGCTTGACAAAGCAAATTCACTGTGAGATGAAAATTACAACATGGAAATGTCTAAAGCCAGTTGAGTTGCAGAACTGTATGCCAATTAGATGATCAGAAATACAAAGTTAAGACATTATATTTCAACTATGAAAGGGAATATGTGTTATGTGCTACTTTCAGATTAACTTTATGTGACCGACATAATAAACTTAAATGCATTTGCTGTGTATTCCTATCCTGTATAGCAGACTTCTACTCTGCCTCCTTACTTAATACTTAACAATTAAAGTAATAATGGCAAACTTGGTTAACCATGTTCTTAAAAACATCTGATATGGTTTATAAAATGTATCTAGGTCTCCCTGCTATTCAGACATGAAAATAGTGATCAAAAAGTGAGCAAACTGCATGTTGACATATATGTGGTTCATATGGGTGATACAAAAAGTAAAAAAATTGCCATGGGACCTTGTTATCTCCTAATTCAATTCAAACATGAATGATCCATATGATGAGGTATGAATTTGAACTCCAGCAAAAAAAAATAGACACGTTAAAAAGAAAAAATTACAATGATGATGTCTCAGTTCCCCATAAATCCCAACTCTCTCAGTGCACAAGCGGACCTCTTAAATAGTACCGGAACAAATATTGGTCAGTACAAGGCCATGCCGTTTTCCAATAGCAACTGACTCTAGCCAAGCTCAATGGGGTAAACAGTGGCCCTTTTGAGCCAATATACTGAGCCCTTCACAGCCAAAATGAAGGGCTAAATGACATATGACAGATAGGACTTATTCTGTGTTATGAAAGGTTCCGCAGAGTAGAAATCTATGACAGGGATTTTATTTATGTCACATGGAGAGAAACTGAACAAGGTAAGATTTACCAGAAATAATTTATAAATCCATACAAGTTTCTGTTTTCTTGATCTGTGAACTGTACCATTTTCCTTAACGTTAGGCCTGTATAAATCTGGCCTCTCAGTCTCTATTACCTGTGATGGGTGCTTCCTAGACAAGCTATATCGATGCACAAGACTGTTCCCTGGACAAAACCATTGAACCAAAACTTTTGCTTCCAATAGTCCTTCAATGAGGAAAAAGCTTAAAATGTGAGCCAAAAAAAGACCCGTACTAAGCCATTAAGATTTCATGACAACAGCACAAATGTGAAGAACAGTTTCGAGTGCCATAAGAACATAATAATAACTTTGCAAAAAACCTATGCAAACCTATTTGTTTCAGCCATGAGGCTATAAAATACACTATTTTGTAAAAAATTCAAACAAAGGTAAAACATGACATTTCCACAAGACGTTTTCGTTCTAAATCAGGGTATCATTTGATCTTCTTGGCATGTGTGTCAGAGTCCCATTATCTTATTAGCATTTGGACTCATTATTAAGTGAGTCAGTGCACCACACTAATGTGTGTGTGTGTGTGTGTGTGTCTCTGTGTGTGTGTGTGTGTGTGTGTGTATGTGTGTGTGCGTGTGTGTGTGTGTGTGTGTGTGTGTGTGTGTGAGAGAGACAACATTGTAATGTGTGATATAATGTTATCATCGCATGTAGAATTTTACCCTTCAACCGTCTTTGGCCAAGCCTGTCCAATTACCAGCCATAATGTTCTATGGATGTGCTGAGGTCAATATCTTTAATTGGGAAGTGGAAATGGAAATGTAGCCAAAGGTTCTTAAAAGGAAAATGAATCCAAACCAACTGTCTCCTCCTGTCTTCACCAGCTCAAACCCACCTGGCAGGCTTGCCAGTTGGGTTTACATACATAACATAAAATGATCCACAGCTTTGATCACGATACATTCCATTGCTAGAGCAAGCAAAGAATAAGTCATGACATCCCCTTCTACACACATGCAACTCCAGTGCTGACAGCTGGAAAGCATTGAGGGGAAATACTGTCAGTTGGTTGGTACCCAGTGAGATCTAGAGTTGGTCCTGAGATGCTTTAAGGCAGTTAGGCTCTCTGTGCTGCTTTTAACCAGATTTCCCCCGTTGCATCATCTTGTTATACCAAAGAGGTATCAACAATATACTTAGGAGCATGCTAAATCTAAGAATCCTTTTAATAAAATACGAGCATATCTCTTATAAATATGTTATTATTTACTCTGCTATAAATCAAACCAGGATCCACGGATTTCTTGAATCCAAATTATGCCCATGAAAAAAATAAATCCTGGGTTAAGTTAATGTTTAAAGTTGGTTCAGAAAACAGCACATACATACAAGCGTTAAGGCAGAAAAAGAGTATGAAGCAAGTTACCACCAGAGGGAAAAAAGCAAAGCCAAGCATTTTGCAATATTTATCTTCCAAGTGATTTATAACACATCCACCATTGGGAATCTATAATAGACAGGTAGTTGGTATCTGTTGAATTGGTAGGGGAAACCAGCGCTGCCAGTACTGTCCAATATCATGAATCTTTAAATGATTGTCCTTGTTCTGTATTTAGCTCATGTTTAAGTGGATTCTGAACAGCTCAGTGCTCATCATCTTTCAGAATCATTTTGGGCAACAGAAGCTGGTGTTATCATGAGCAGTAATCATGTGGAGCACTTTCAAATCTGGACTTTTCATGGTCTGAAAAATGGGAGAATAAACATGAGGGACTCATTGCCATAGAGTGGCAAAGCTTGGCAGTTGACGCACAGAAACAGTTTAAACCACAGGGTACTGGATTTATACTGCATTAGTCAAATTTTCTAGACAGGAGTGGAAATTCAATGAGAAAATGATTACGTTTTTTCCAACAGATGTTACCAAATTGCATCTTGCTTCTAAAAATAGTACTCGAAAAGGTCCCTCAAAGCCTCTGAAACAATCAGAGGTGCTCTTGTGCTGCCAATGTAGCAACACATTGTACCTTAGAGAATGCTGAGAGCACCTATGGTTCTGTGTCAAAACTCAATTTCTCTAAATCCAAATACTCCCTCTAATCCTTGACATCCACGCTGTTAAAAATAGCCATGGTCTTAAACCGCAATAAGGCAAACCGCACAGCTTCAATAGAAATGAGACTTAGTGTTTTTTATGGAAAACTCTGCTGCTTGCCTCTGCATTCCCTGCTCTGATGAACGATGCTTAGCCAATACACTTCAGTACACCTCCTTCTTGAAGCAGTTTGTACTCAACTCATCCTTTTGATAACTAATTGTAACACTACTGTAAGCGGCATGTATTTTCCCCAAAGGCATTGCTACATGAGCTCTAAATGTTGAAATGTTAATAAGAACTCAGCGATGCTACGTCCAATTACAAAGAGATTTCCCAAAGCTGCCAAATACAATGTTCCACAATGCTGAACTCTGCATAAGGGCTTGCATTATTTTACTCTGCGGTTCTTTCACTTCATAGCCAAAGTGAACAAAAATGTTCCACCTCCCCCTCAAGTGGGGGCATTTACATCCGACAATCACTCTCCTCTCAATCCTCTCTCCCGTTTCCTCACCAGAGATAATCTACAGATGTCTGCCCCTATTGATCAGGGCCATGCAACTGAGCGTGGGGCAAAGCGCCTGTCAAAAGGAGTCTGATAGACGTTTCTCACCCCAGCACAACCAAACTCACTCCCATTCACACTCAATATTATCATTCGTATAATGTAGACCAATAACAAAACAAAAAACCCTCACACTCTAAGCTGAGCAGGACCTAAATTTAACGTAAGCCACAATTATAATTATATGCGTTTCTATTCAGTCTGATCTATATATAGTTGAATGAATAGCAAATAAATTTAACCCCTTGCTGATTTCAATCACATAAGTTAGTCACACAATGCATATTAACAGCGACTTAACATGTCGCTGTTCTTTCAACATGCATTAACATCATCCATCAAGAAACAGTTACACTTAAGATGATTAATTAAACTTCTGTTCATTTCTATTTTACTTTGGTTAACATGCTGTAATTTCAACCATATTCCTCATCCACTAAGAGCAAGATTATCGCAAAGACCAATCGTGACCATCATCCCATGCAATGGAAAACAGCCAGCCCAAAATATACGAGAAGATAAGAGAGTAATTGCTATATGTACACAAAAGAGGAAGCTAGAATCAGTCAAAACTGTCAGTAAAGCAAAGCATTCCAGGTTAGTACGTGGGCTGGCACCGGGTGCCCATTAAATCAGAGCCTGTGAATAAGGTTAATTTAAATGGAGCTTTGTATGGACCCCGGCGATAAGGAAAACGGTGTCCAAACGGAGATCTCTGGAGATGTGCTCCTAAAAAGCTATACGCACTGGAACTGACACGTTATAAAACGCAGCCTGTGTATGATCTCAAACATCTGCATCAGTGGCTGGTCTGAAACAGTGTCTTTCGCCAGGCTTGAATCTGTTGGTTCAACATATTCTCACAACTGTATTTCAACGACGGATTCATTCACAACACCGTGGGTCAAAATCAATTCTCTAAAAACTTAAACGAAGAAGAACTGCGGCAGTAGACTTATCTTTTCTGTTAACGCGATGTGAGAATAACGTTCGAGATTCATATCCCCGCGAAAGAAAATAAATGCTGATACAAGGGCTAAAATAACCGACTTCCACTGTGCCACTGGACGGATGAACACGAGCTTCTCTGCGACCTCCTCAACAGCCGGTTTACGCCCGACAACCAAGCACTGGGAAAGACCGAGGACAAACACATCACTTGTGATACACAATGCACGATACGGAATTTAAAAAACACGAAAAACCAACCGATGTGTGAACCAAACACCCGCAAGCAGCACACAAAAACGTCCACTGTATCGTCGGTCCTTCCCGCTTCACGGAGAGAGACAAGACCGGGCGGTCACACACGCGTGAAAGTGGTGGATAACTTGAAATCTCTACCTGTGTATTGCAAGAGAAACATTGTCCTCAGGAGGTGGATAGAAAAAAACACGGGCCGTCCGCTACCGTAGAACGAATTGCACTAAGTAATTTCCTTGAATGGAGAAGAGGGGAGGCTCGTCTTCGGGGCGGTGTGCTCTCTGCCGCTCCGCTCGGCAGACAGGGCTGCAATGAGCCCCGGTGGTGGAGGTGGGACCTTTTAGCTGCTGTTGGAGAACTCGCGTTCACGTCGTCGTTTGCTCAGGAGGTGGTGGTGGTGCACACGGGCTCGCCTCTGAACGGGATGGATAGCCCTGTCTCCGGTTCGACGTGAGGGTTAGGGTGATGTGCCTGAACGGGTGTCAGTTGCAGTTACAGTCAGTACTGGTAAAGTCCTTATCTTGTTGGTTGGTTTTAAGTACTGGAGAGGGATAGGGTTGTCGACGAAGTGGCGGTACAGTCCGCGCAGGTGACGGCTCTGTTGGGAGCTGTCCGTGCTTATTTGACACGTTGGTTTAATAAAAGGATGGTGCAAGTGTAATTTTGAGTAAGATAACAAGGAAAACAATGGAGGAGTGACCGTAAGCAGCCTGTAAAACAAATCCAGTTGAACTGCATGGAAACGGACCACGCATATGCGCATGTGCCTGTAGGGATGTTGCGATTGTATTTGGATATCGGACAAGTAATTGCTTTCTGGAAGCATGGTGGTTATCGGTGATCTCTGGAAGCCTTGCTTTGAAATAAACAAGCTCCAATACTATGGTTTACGATCGGCTGATGTACAAGAGCTCCAGAAAGCATAATGTAGACGCACTGGTCTCAGATAGGCTTAGATGTGATGAATAAGCAACCAATGCCCTTGAGATAGAACATTTGTGTTTTGTTTATCACACAATGAGATATATTTCTAGCGGTTTCAGACCAGAATATATGTTCTCAAGGTAACACCATGATACAATCACAAAATTAATGAGAATGCATGCCCTCAATGTCTCTACGAAAAAAATCATTCTAGCAAAAATGTGGTTTCAATATTAATATTTCCAAAAGCATTGGGACTGTAAAGTTTAGGGAAAGCAATCGTGCCGTGTTCTTTTCTTTATTTTTTTTGCCCTATGACAACTCTGATTCCACTGCAATCCAAAAACAGTGTTGAAGGTAAATACAACCATTTGCCAAAGGCCAAAGCACTATTTCCAGTGCACAATCGGAACCAAAGAAAGAGAATTTGAGAATTGGTCTACAGAGCTACAATTTCCAAAAGGTGAAGTCAGGCTGATTCAAAGGGGTTTCTGACAATATTGTTTGTGTTTGTCTGATTGTTGCTTGTTTCCCTTCAACAACAACCAATTAGAACATCAAGCAGAGTTATTAATAATTAATAATGAACAAGGCAAAGGCGCCATCCTCTCACTCCAACAAATCTAAAAGGTGAGGCTAATCTATAATCTTAGGATTTCTGTGTATACGGAACACACAAACAAAAAATGAGGACTTTGTGAGTGGTTGTAGGAGATGACATTGCAGATGCAGGAAAATGACCCAGAAGGACACCCCGTTTAATAATCATCATGTGGAAAGATGAAAGTGCAGGTGAGCTCGTAAAAGCCTCAATAGTTTGGCGGGGGCTTTGAGTGTAATGAAACAATTAGTTGGCTTTTTCACAGTCCATGTTCTTTTTTTACCAGAGAGTTTTTTCATAAATAAACTAAATGCTTTCCAGGCTGAATTCAATTACTCTACTCGGCTGAAACTAATAAGTAACAGCCAGCGCATGCTCTCATTCAATTTGCTTTCCCTGAGGAACAATATTTGTATATCTCTTAATATAAGACTTTCTTTCCATTGTCTGTTTTGTAACCACACTTTCAAATCAAACACTAATTTGACGTTAAGCCTCAACAGATGAAAGCATCCTACCTTTGCTTTGATGGCAGGAATGGGTGCCAGTCCATTAGTGACATTACAGCCACAAACTGCCAGAGTTGAAATTAAGGTTGGATTAAATCAAAGTCATTCTAGCTGGGATATTATTTTTAACATTTATTTTCAATTGTGGCTTGAAAAAAAACATGCAATATCTGAGGAAATATGCTGTACCAAATTTTTCAATCATCTAGTCATGGAAAGCTGCTTAACTGGATGACAGCTAACTAGTTTAGGTTTGAGATTTTGCAGCCAAAATCTACAGTTGACCATCTATAGACCCTCTCTAGATCCACTGCAGTGACAAATGAGTTCAGTTAACAAGGAGCATTGCATTAATTATTGAAAATAAATTACTGCATATTAAATGAAATATGGACCTCAAGGACATGTTTACATCATAGCAGAGTAATGGATGTACTCTAACCAAGTCTAAAATGATTTTGCATTCCTCATTCCTACCAACACACCCTCAAGTTGACTACCATTATGCACACACCCTTGTACTCAAATTTATACAATGCGTTGGAGATTCATATTTTACCAAGTACAGATGTGTACACTAGTGACTGACAGTGAGAAGCTTCAAGATGGAAGGATCAAAGCCGGAGCAGGGTTTTTATTGTACTATATAGTTTAAAATCTGTCCCATCTAGCTTTTCACTACAGACATCCCTTTTTATGGGAATATTTGAAATCACAAGTCTTTAAAGAATAAACCCTTCCACCCATGGCTTAATAAATCCATGTTTTTTTTCTCTCCAAACCAATTTGGCTGTGGAAAAGAGGATACATGGGCCCCTCTTGATGCAAGCTTGGATGCACAGGGCATTGCATCAAGAATTGATAGGTTTTATTGCCATTATGCATCTTTTCTCATTATTTGGAAAAGTGATGGCCGCAGTTAAAACTTGCACAGCATGTGCAGGTTTAAGTAGTGGAAACCTCGAGAAATGTAAAACCTACATACTTTAACCTGAGCATTCCCATCTTAAAGACATACTGCAGGGTATTATACCAGTCCACCCTTTCAATAAAACAAGCAGTTTATTGCTCGCTTTGAAGAGGGCTGATATTTAAAAGGTTCTTTCTCAGGGGAAAACCTGACAGTTTAAAGGGCTACAGGGGTGTTTAGTATTGTGCATGTTGAGATCAGTCAGCATTGAAAATGTCACAGCTGAAGACTTATGGTGTTCCAATAACTGCTGCCCTCTTATGATGAGAAGCACATCCCAGCAGATGATAAATTGTGTGTCACTGCAGCAAACACTTTTCAGTTGCTCTCTGGTTATCTCCTGACCTCTATCTCACTTAATTCTGTATGTTGCAATTACCCACCTGTTATATGGTCATTTTATTGTGCCTTCCACCTTACTGGATTGTTTCCTCTCCTTGACTTACGGTTAGCAGGCGATCATCTGGACGGTGAAGGTTGGATGGTTCCCTAGCCAGAGTCACGGCTCGTTAACTGTGCTATGTCCCAGTACACAACCTGGGTTGTTGCTTGTTGGAACAATTTAGTGATGGAGGCATAATGGAGGGTTGAGAGTATATAACGAGTGGGCGAGGTATTGTAAACCCTGTTCTGGAAGAAGAGCGGTAACGTGGCAATGTGTTTTATTAGGGTACAAACAAATGATGCCAAATTCATCTCTGGAGAATGTCCCCCAAGCGGAATTATTGTTGATGGAAATGAGGTTTGCATGGTGGAAAAACGTATATTAACCGCCTTGCTGGGGTTGGAACCTGGATAAAAGCATGGCCAAATCTTCTTAATCTCTACACAGAAAAGTCCAATGGCTTTGAAGCAATGTTCAGACATAACACTATCAATGAGCCCACTCAAGGGGAAAAAAGCTGTCTCAAAGTCGCCACATTCTCGCTCAGAAGCCTCAGGTATTCTGTTACAGACAAGCGCTCCATGTGGCCAAGCATGAACCTTAACGTATGTTGACAGCTGATATGCACATCTAGGCGCTCATAATCCTTGGCACCAAATGTGCAATCAATCTAGATGAACATCCAACAGACTGGTCTCTCTTCAACACCTGGTAAAGCTCTTGCCATACTTGTCTTCATGTTTCTAAGCCTTGTAGTTAGAGATGCAGTTTTCTTTCTTTATGGTATTGTGTGTATTGTATTACAACTATAACAAAGCATTTATTCATTTTTTTTCATTTCCAGTGTTGAGACGCTCTCATTGCAACATTTAGAAAATAGATTGTTCCTTTGTGTGTCTTAATCTGCAGTAGGAAGGGAGATTTACCACTGAGGTGGTAAACAGTTTCAGGTGTATTTTTGTATCGAGTCATTCAATTCATTTGGGCGCTAGTATACCCTTCCATCAAACAGGGTTAATACAGTATTTCCAGTTAATCCTATACACCAAATAAACACTGCAATATCTGCACACTGATACATAATCACGCTAACAGCTTATAGACTCAAAAGGCAAATTATTCACTTGTGTGTACATTCATATTTGTATTCATCTCTTCCAGGGCTTCGTATTCGCACATCTGTGTATATGCAAAAATCCATTTTGTGTCCCTGTTCCGTGCTGCTGTCTGTATTTTCTACATTAAAGTATTCATAATGCCTTAATCTAGAGTTTCTAAAACACCCCCTAGACATGCAGACAGCCAATTATTTCCAGCTTTACCATATTAAAACCTGTATCCTCCCCCTGCATGATCATTTTGCAGTCAATACACATCAAACCACGTCATTCAGCATTACGTTTATACTCCCACCATTCCTATGCTAGTCACATCTCTGGTGGCAACCACATAGGCATTGCAAATCCTGCCCGGCGCACTTTTTCCCTGGCCTTTCAATTCACAAACTCTCCAACTGAGAGGGTGGGGCGAAAAGCCCTGATCTTAAACACTTGGCTAGAAATAAGTAGGTGGAGGAGATTATGGGAATTAAAAGGAGCCTAATGCATGAAGAAAGACTGAAATACAGTCAGACTTGACTGACATCCTAATAACCTTGGGTCCCTGCTATTTTTCTGGATGGAGAAGGCAAAGACTTCTGGGTAATAGAATAGCCAGGGTCCATGTGCAGAATATTGGGCGAGGAGAGTGGAAAGAGCAGAATAGAATGAGGAAACAGAGAGGAAGAAAACCGCTGCGAAGGAAGCGGGTTGAGCTATCAGATGGAGGATTCATTATCACCTGACCAAGCTGCACACAGCGCTGCGTGAGTGTAATAGAAAAGGACACACTCATCGCCCCAAGTCCAGCTAGAAATGAGCCTCCTTCACCCCTCCTGTCTACCCTCTCTCATTTGCACTCTGTCAGACCCCTCCACTGTTCAAATTCTATTCAGATGGATATCCCTTATCTCCTTCTTTCATATAGGGGGCCTACTCCCCCCTGTCCTGGTGCTTCTCTGGTGGTTCCAGGCATCTCCGGCCACCAGCTATAAAATCCTGTGAGGATACTAAACATGAATTATAAACTATTCATAACGTTATCATTTGTTGTTGTTTTTGAACGCAAACAATACTGTCATAAACCTAGGTTAATAACCTATACTCTGAGCAAAGATCTTGATGAAGATTATGAGTGCAATGTAGGCCACATAAAGGACATGGAAAGGCAGACTCTTTTTCTTCCCTTGTCTTTTTCCTCTGCTTAAGGGAGGTTTCAGCCAACTGAATTCCCCCCACGACCCTTCAATTTCTAACGACACTGGAGAAGCTACGGTGGCCTGTAAGGGGCCAGGAGGTGCAACCACATCGAGTAGTGATGATACACCTTGATAGATGTTTAATTTGTTTGAGCTATTTAGTCTGTAAAACTAAAGTTTATAAGTAGGATAGAGATTATGATTAAAATATATTATACGTCCTCTAGAGCCATTTGTCGAGTCAACATTTCCGCCATGTCCGTTCCGCTAGATGCCACTAAATTCTACACAACGCTCCTTTAAGATAATAGACCCTCTAAAGACATTTCTTTGAGAACTGCGGCCAATCATACCGAAATACATATTGTAGGAAACGCAAAGAGAAAGGGTTCCTCTAAATCAAAAGGTTACTTCCTATGACTGGGATGCTTTTGGGACACACACGCTGTATCTCTGCTCCGGTCTGAGTGCTGTTGGAATCACACCTGAGCTGGATAAGCCAGCTCAAACCAGGGACTGTTACAGAAATACAGAAATATATAAATACACAAACAAATGCAACTTTGCAGCCGTTGTTGAAGTTTGCCTGAATACAAATCTGAAAGAAACGTAAGAAAACGATATAATCGAAAGTATATCATTTATGATTTTGAAAAGAGGACAAAGGACAGCGGCAGCCTAGATGAAGTAAATGTTTTGTCCACAAATAGAAGCGCCTCAAACACAACCCTCCACAGTCGCAAACATGGAAGAACCACTGTGTGAAATGAGGCCCACACAATCAAATATCGACACACGCGCTTCTTACCTGACGTTCGGCATGATCTGAATTCTTTGTACATCGCTGAGATGTGTGGTCAGTCTCCGGTCTCGCTGCGATTCTGTTTTGGAGAAACAACAGCATGGGAAATAATGGTGAGAGATGAGACTTTGTTGTGAAGCTTCTGAAAGAAAACCAACACCCGCACGCAGACCGCAAACACTGCCAACCCTAAATGATCTATTCTGTAGTATGTTCAAGGACACCTGCTGGGAAGGGAAATAGGTGCCACAGTGAAAAGGGTCTCAGCTTTCAATGGAGAGTGAGGGGGGGGGGGCCGGTGGGAGCGAATGCAACCCATCCACGTCTCTTGAACGGCACACAACTTCCCTGCTTTGTGGAGCAGCAGCTAATCCGAAGCCAAGGAGAGTTCTGAGGCACGGGAGGGTCCCATTCACTTGCATTATTAACACTCAAACTGGAGCAAACGCTAACAGCAAATACAGGGAGCTGCCTAAGAGACTTGCAGAGAAATGTGTAATGCATTATATCTGGGCAAGAGGGGCCTGAGGCGTTCCTGATGACCAAACTAATTGGCTTGCCCCAGCTATTATGATAATAATATGCTTATGTCACACCATGCAAAAACACTGTCAGGACTGCAGTGACTCCATAACATCCCTCAAATTCCAGACCTAACCCTTTGGATTTTGATAAGCAGGTACATCTGGTTAATTAAGTGATTAGTTTAAATGGTAAATGGACTGAATTTATATAGCACTGTTATAATATAGTGGCCACTCAAAGGGCTTTACAATATTGCCTTACATTCACCTATTCACACACACATTCACACACCGAAATCGGTGTCAACCATGGAGCTGCTAGGGTTAGGAGTCTTGCTCAGGGAGAGCTCGACACTCACCTGGGAAGAGCCGGGGATCGAACTAGCAACCTTCCGGTTACCAGTCAACCCACTCTATCTCCTGAACCAATCTTAAATCATGGTACCAATTTTACCGTACATGTAAAGGAAAATTATTCTACCTACTTCTGAGTGAGATGTCATTTGTATGTATACATTTCCACACTCCTAAAAATAGTAATAATAAACCTCCAATGATCCTCCTAAGCCAATAACTCCCCTAGAGCCAAACTTATAGTTCAGCTCCAGCACAGTCACACAAAAGAAATGTTCATTTCTTCCATACCCGTCAAAGTGAATAATGACCTGCAGGCCGGAAACAACTGTAGTGTTGTCCTCACTCCCATCTCTAAACAACTTTCCTCTGTATTGACTTTTCCCCATCAGTATGAAGGTTAAAACTGGCCAAAATCACTGACCAAGGTAGTCACCAAAAAGCCATTCTAATGGAGATAGGGATAGCCTTAGATAAACCCCTAGCCCTTAAAAGTTAACAAGTGGATTCTGCCGCCTGTTTCATCCTCAGTCTGGAGAATGGAACAAAAAAAACCTCCATTTGGATGGTTCCGGGGGAACTGGTATAGACTGTGCGCCAAACGAAGTGGACACTTGTCCTAAAAGAAAACAACAAGATTAAATAAACATCCTATCCATGAATAGCACCTTTCGCCTTAGCACAACAGCCCAGGGTTCGGCTTTGCCCACATAACGGTAGGGACATCTTCGCAAAGATCCAAAGGGATGAACCGAATAATTAAAGAGGCCACAGAGTTAATCTTCAACAAAGTGTGACTTATAAATCAAATACATTCCTGGGTTTCAAAATCGGGTAGAGTACACCAGATGAGGGCTATTTTTCTTCCCTAATGCCTCTCATAAGTGTGGCGCTCACAGATGAATTATGTCTTGACCTTGTAACTGTGCACCAAATTAGCACAGCATAACCATGGAGGCAGGCTCAATGTCGATCTGCAGAAAGGTCTTAAAACATTGAGCTGGGATTAAACGCCTCCGATTCAGCAGTGAATGTGCCAGAAAATAAGGTCAGGTTGGCCAAATGGTGCTACTGCCAAAAATGGTTGCATTGAAGAATATGCATGTTACTTTACTTGGGATTCAAAATCTGAACTAGGAGGACCATGCAACAGTGGGGGCTCAACACACTAGCACAGCTAAAATATTCATAGTGAGAAAGGAACACAGAAATCCCATTTTGCACACACTTGGTAGTAACGAATTACAATCCCAGAATACAAATAAGCATGACATTATGATTCAAATACATGCATTCAATAGCCTCTTCAAGGAAGACGTGCTGTGCAGAAGTTGCCCTGATTGAAACTATGGACATCAGGTAAGATTAGCTCCCGCAAAAGGTAGTAAATTTAGAGATTTATGCATTTGTATGGCCACCCAAAGCCCTTTACAATTATTGCCTAACATTCAGCCTTCAAACATTCAAACAGCAATGGCGGTAGTTAAAGGGATGCTATGCATTGAGAGTTTGTAGGTATATAAATGGTGCACAGTTGAACAGATTCTCCTCAACATATAATGTACGCAAAATATACACATGGAAATTTTCGCTGTGCACCATTAACTAAATTAATGTGCAAATCATCATTTAGTGTTGATGTTCCAGATTTACGGGTTGAATATGATTAAAAACAAATGATTTACAAGATAAACATGTACTCAGTGCCCCTCCTCCTGCATTGGAGCCAAGTCCCCAAAGATGGACCACATGCATGATCTAAAACACTTCGGGTGATTGCTCATCTTGATTCATTCCAAATGACACCGCACACGCCCGGAGCCCGACTGCGATCCGAGATTGGCCCGCGCGTTGAGGGAGATTATCAGAGTTAACTGGCCTGCAATGTGATAGAGAAGAGGGATACCGAACAGCCGGATGTGGACCCTCATTCATCTTTTGGCCCAGCAGCTGGAGAGAGGCTGCCTAGACGAGGCATAGACCGGCGGAGACCGCATTTGTTCGCTTGCATTGAATTCA
The DNA here is from genome assembly GCF_949987615.1 of Pollachius pollachius. Lineage (NCBI taxonomy): Eukaryota > Metazoa > Chordata > Actinopteri > Gadiformes > Gadidae > Pollachius > Pollachius pollachius. Next base: position 6,124,455 of record NC_136943.1, read on the forward strand.
TCACAGTGACTTTACTGGAACTGATCCATACTTCACAAGCATCTCTCGCGTCCCTTTTCCTCTTCTTGTAGCTGTGACTTTGCCAGAATGCTTATCTCTATGATGCAGTACCTCATCTCCTGCAGAGGCGACAGAGGAAAAAAAAAAATGCTTTGGGGTCCTGGGAATTTCGAGGAAATGCGTAGGAAGATGTACGTGTTTGAGAAAGATGACATAAGTAAAACTCAATGTTGTATAGCTATGTGGCTTTGAGAATAAAGTATGTACACATGTAGAACTGCTTTCGTTAGGTCAATGAAGACCTACCAATACATATTTACTATTAAAAAATGCTGCACTCAACTCAAATTATTACTTTTAATCCAAACAAATGAGAAGTTTCAGTTTAAGATCATTTTATTTCAAAATGCACTTCTCAGCCAATTGTCTCTTCTCTAAATTATTAAGCTTAGTTTTTATTTATTTTTATTATTAAATTGAAAACAGACTGGATTCTGTTGAAAGGCAACTGTTTTTATGAGAGGCAATGGATAAAAAAAAGGACAGGGCTGCGACTGGCGTGTTGGACCCAACACCACTCGCCCTGGTAATGAGCAGCATGGCCCACAGCTTGACATCCTCTAACCCTACACCCCATTGTAAAAATTGTACTTAAGGCAACAATGTCAAACCGTAAAAGTGAATGAGGAAAACACTCCACCAATAGCTATGTAATGTCAACATCACTGAACTCCAATGCTGCGCATCAATAAAACAGATGTTAACCAGCATGCATGTTGAGTGAATTTCTAGTGGGGCCTTTTAATGTCCTCTGATTGCAGGATCAGTGCTTGTTAACGGAAAGGGACATGCTTGAGATTGTTTGTATGTCTTCATTGGTGGTGAGGATAGGATGCCCATGGCAACGCCATGGTAACAGCTGCCACAGAGAAACACAATGCTGGCTTATGAATACAGCATTGTAATATGAATATCTTTCTCGTTGGATATGTTTTAGTATAATAAAAAAAAAAAAGCAGGTCGATTTTACATCCCCAAAAAGGAAATAAATGATGTTGTTTACTGGCCATGTTGCCTTATTTTATTATTTTGTCTGAGGTCTAATTTGACCAAGCCTTTGTTGTGGCTGGGAATTCTGGGGATATGTGGGCGGCCTTACAAGTCTGCATTAATTGCCATACTGATAACTAGATGTATAAGAAAAACTATTGGCTATGAGTAAAGTTATTGCAAGAACTTAGTCCATTCTCTTTTCTCCAGATGTCTCCACAGATAGAAGCAAAAACGTGTATTCCAACGCTGCATAGAATCCATATTTCCATGTGTGAGTCAATGTATGGTTGTATTTAATACTCTTTGATCTTGATTCATCCGTTCGTATTAAGGGGTCTAAAAAGGTATTCAACATGGTTTATGGCGACAGTGAGCTGCCAGTGCAATCCTTTCTTTAAGTACAAGGACAACCTATCCCTACAAACAGAGATGGTGATGTAACCACTGGCACTGTAGTTGAATAAATGTCTACAAGTGTACCGCTTGGAATGGACATGTTTGAAAATTGATGAAGAACATTTTTTTGATTGTATTGTACTAAATGTCAATTAACAATGGATCTAACAACAGTATCCTATGGATAGGCAAATTGTTAGCATCGGTGGATTGGATATCACCCAGGTGGAATAAGTTCATATAAAAAAGGTGAGGTGGAAGCTCATAAATATTAATCTGTTATTGCAGCAAATATACAATAACATACAAATATTGTGATGCAACAAGCTCTTGGGGAAATTATATCATAAAATGAGTTTGTTGGGGTCGCCACAATCTCTTGACCAGAGGCATCACTTTTGGCCTATATCACACAGGTAGCTTATTATTGCCTGCTTTTGAGTTTGTTTGGAATGGATATAGCGCAACAAAAAGTAAGAGGGACAAAACTGAATCAAAAACGAAGGCCAAAGTTGGCAGACAGGTTAGACATGCGAGTATGTAGAACAGGTGCCAGGCCCTCAGCATTGGCACAAGGTTCGACTTCACAGAAAAAAAAGATTTCTGGGGTGATATAAAAACATAATTTCATGTATCACCTGGACATGAAAACACAAGGATTTCCACACAATGGCGATATACTAGGGCACATTGGAAGTGGGGCTCTATAGGTCCAGGTTTTGATAAAGCAAGATTCAGACAAATCGAACAATTAACAAGTCATCGTCAACAGGATGTAGCCTCACTCATCAAAGTGTATTCCCAAAAGTCTTTAAGCACTTTAAAACTATTTACCATAAGCATTTTAACAGCATGAACTTGACATTCTACATTTTAGCTGAACTGCCCTCCCAGATCTCTGCAGCGGCCTGACCTTGAGTCTGACAGCGGCTGGGCTGAAGGGGCCATATTATGTGCCATAATAAGAGGGGATAAACGACTTAATGATGCAGACCCGGTCTCTTTTCATTGTCTTTTTTTTTAAACTCTACCAAGGGTTTCTGAGCCACAAAGTTACTGCCTCTGTAGTGTTAAGACGGAGGAAGAGCCTCACCTCCTTGACAGAGCATCACCACTGAAGGCTAGCTTGGAAGGACCTCTCTCTCGCTCTCTCTCTTCCCCCCCCTTGTTATTTACGAGTTGGGTGTGGGCCAGTCCATCTTGTTCAACAGCCATAACCTGGTGTACTCTTCATGTCCATGGCCAATGAAGAGGCAAGGTGAATTATTCTCCCCCCCCCCCCCCCCCCCGCTCTCTCTCTCTACCTCTACCTCTAAAATTCTGGGTTTCTGCTGCAGGTTCATTTTATTAATGGCAAAAGGCAAGCGAGAAGAAAGCAAAGTCGGCCTATTAAGACCTGTAGCACAGGAGAAATTGGCAAACAAACCAAAGAAAATGTGTTTTGGCAAAAAACTAAAGAATAACAGTAATCCAACTGTCACCTGGTGTCCCTACACTGATAGGCAAAGGCATCTCAAATAGTAGCAAGAAAACACTGACACAAGAAAATCCCAGCATCTTCTGGCCTTCACTTGCATCGACTAGGGAGGGACTCAAATCTCAAACCTCCAGTGACGTTTTCCAGTTAGAGAGAGAGAGAGAGAGAGAGAGAGAGAGAGAGAGAGAGAGAGAGAGAGAGAGAGAGAGAGAGAGAGAGAGAGAGAGAGAGAGAGAGAGAGTGAGTGAGTGTGAGCCCTATTCGGTGACAGTGTCTAGGGCACGGGTTGAAAAGAGAAGAGGTTTGGCAGCTTTGGAAAGTGCAAAGATGCAGCCTTGCGTAGGAACCAAGGGAGGGTTCTGGCTGCTTTTGAGTGCTTCTGACAGGAGATGCCGAGGTAGGAACCAAGGCATGTAGGACATGTACGGTCGGGAAATAATAGAACAGGACCAATGAGCTACACCTCCCCCTCATCTTTTTCTCATGTGATCCTGAAATAAATTCACAGACGTGCTATCAAAGTTAATTAGACTGCTGTCAGTTATGACATCCTAATCACTACCTACCAACATGCATAACATCACGATTTCAGTTGGCTTTATGAAATGGAGGATAAAAACGCAACCGCAAGCTTGGTTGTGTATCTGTTGTGTGTGTTCTCTGCAACCCCCCCCCCGGCTCTAATGGGCAAGCTTTGATGCAAAAGCTGACAAGCCTCTTCTGCTCCTCATTGTGGTCGTTAATCTTAAAAGGCTAATTACCTTCTTCTCTTCTGAAGCCTTCCCCCTAAAAGGAAGAGGAGTGCTGTGGCTATTACGGCAGAGACATGGGAGAAAAAAATACCATAACCAAGATGAATATGTGGGACTCCTGGACAGACCGAATTTAAACTAACTGAACATTTTTGAAGACGAGAGGAAGTTGAGCACATAGTGATGTATTCAAATTCATTCAGACTTCTGAGATTTCCATTTTCGTAGTCAAGCCAAACTGAAAGTGTCCTGCTGGACTCTCAGCATTTCACCCCATATTAACATAATTTCACATCGACATAATGTTGTCTGAGCACTGAACAGCAGTGTACAAACAGTGAAATCAACCCGCTTATGAAGCAAAGATATAAAGCTGGAATACTAACGAAGATGACCCATAACCTCTAACAATTGTTGAATTGTTTACCAGTTTGACGAAAGATGCTACCATGCGTAGAAGAATATGCAAAACACTATTTCTCCTTTAACCTTGTTCCATTTCTCCACCACTTAGCTCACTGCAATCATTCCTCCCCCCTTACCAAACTCAACGCTAGCTCCAAGCAAGCATCAATAATTCATTGTTTGAAACGGATACAATGAATACCAATTCCCTCATATTGTCCAGCCCCGTCATCAAAGCTGATTGCACAACCTGAAGATATTACCATCGGTGGCGGCGGCAACGCGCCTGACATTTCGACCAGTCAGGCAGGACCGACGATGAGGCAGGGGACAATTAAGAGCCTGTTGCCTTTGGACATCGGTCCAAAGGCAAAAAATAAAAAAATTTAAAAAGTATAATAATACGTTGTTTGGTTTCAAATTATCCAAGCTGAGTTCCTGATATAAAAAGGATACAGGGCAAGGCGCCGTTTCAATGGGCAGGTGAAGTCATCATGGAGGTGTTTGTAGTATAGTAATGTGTGGCTTATCAAGACAAAGATAATCACAAGAACAGTTCTTAGCCTTTATAATGCTCTAATTTATTGGACTAAAATGTATGCAACAGCTTAGAAGTGCATTTTGAATTCAAACAAATGAATTGCTTTGAATCAAATTTTTTTGCAGACTGTAATTAAGTATCAGTGAAGTCGTTAATCTTATTTGGCAGACGACGGTTCCTACGTGGGCATATGTATGCATGCAAATATGCAAATGTGTCTAATTAACAGTTAAGTGGCCCTCCCAGATTATAGGTCATGAAAACAACTTGTCCACTTCCTTACTGGCCACAGCGCTTTGCAGACTGCACTCATCCCTTCCAGGCTGAATTTACTGATGGATATCCAAACTCGGAATCAGCCGACACTATTAAGAGGTCTACTGGAGCGCTGCGTCTTAACTGTTCCCAAAGTGCTGAAATTGGCTTGGCAATTCATGCCTGCTATTGTCTGGGGCCACCGTGACCAAGTTAATTTCTTGCCAGACAAGCGCAAACAATTATGCAGACACACAATCAAAAATAAAGGAGAAATTGAATCATCTGAAAAAGATGTTTGCTTTTTGCTTTTTCCGCATAGAGGAAGGTTACAGGAAGTGACCCGTGCTAAATGAGCGCTACCAGATTAAATTACAGCAAATCGCCTCTTGCCTACGATTTTCGTATTATCTATAAATAATAAAATAAATGCCTGTAAGAAACTGATAATAATGAAGTCCAACAGAAAATGCAAATGTAATCAACTATTTGCTGGCCCACCGCTCCAACTTGGGTTTTTGAACTTCACCAAACACAAGTGAAAGGAGTGAAAGGCCACTGCTTCTGCCCCCACCTGCCTATTTTAGTACTGGATTATTCCTGGTAATATTAGAGTCTGACGAGATAAGTCTTCTCTCTATATTCATGGCAGCAGGCTGGATGAACCAGACATCATGTGGTACTATGTCTTTTAGGTTTGCCTGTCATGGTTGGTCAAACAAGGGACAGAATGCATGGTCCAAGACCGTGGCTGTGGCTATTTCATGGAAGGTCTTCGAGGATGTATTGAAAATTCAGAACAAATTATGTAGTCTCAGAACATACTATATCCATTTTAGAGATAAGAAGTTGACGGTCTTCGGGTTAAATCTCTGCTCTAAATCCATGACAGAATCCACTAAATCAACCAACCTCTCTATCGCTGTATGCCTGGAATAACGGTGCAAGCTGTAGTATTTGAATATATATAAATATACATAGAAATTCTCATCATATCAAATCATCCCAACTATTTAGCAAAAAGGTTTTTAGAAATAACAAAATCTGTACTTTTTATTTTCCTGCAAATCAACAGTTTATCAAATATATATACTGAACCGATTGGGATGCAAACCACTATCTCAGCATCACAGACACATCACTGTCCCGTACTGTGATGTGTCCCCCCCCCCCCGCACCCCAATCCATTGTAGCCAGCTGGGTCTGGCTGCAGCCCTGCTACCTGCTGGCCTTATCGGACTGTGTTGCTTCATGGAGCTCTGTGCTGCTGTCTCTATTGGCATAATGATGGACCGAAGGCCTGCCTCCCCAGATAAACACCTCCCCTGTTCCCCTTCCTGGCCAGTCTTGCTGCAAGCGTTAAAAGGATAAAGTGACTCTGCCTCAGACGTTAGACCACAAAATGGCCGTCGGGGACAAGTCTGCAAAGGATACTGGATACGGTCCAGGATATGTGGAAGTGATGGGTTAGGTCGGTGGCGATGGGAGGTGATGGAGAGAGAGTAGGAACATATTAAGGGCTTTTGTGCCTCGACAGGCGTGATTAACACCCAGGATACTTGCTGAGAACTGAAATCAAGAATTAGAGCATTATCCCATCAATATGAAAAAGTCAATACTAAAAAGGAAAGCCAAAGTTATCAGCTGTTTTAAAGCAAAAGTAGATTAAAAGATAAAAGGGACCATTTACAATTCTGAACTATTAGGGAAGGATAATATCCAGTAAAGGAGAGCATGATCAAAAATCGAATTAACAAATGGTGTAAAAAGAAGAAAGAAGAAATCTCCAGTGGTGCCTTAAATTAAAAATATGTTTTATAATTGTATTCCCAGAGGCAGTTTGAAGAGGACATACTAGAGAGAACGGGGTATAGAGTACAAGGAATTTTAAATGGAGTGAAATGAATGCTGCGAAAAGCCCCAGTATACTGATGGTAGTCACTGAAAGCACACTATGGCACCTTCATGTTATTCAGGAAAAAGCGTGCTTTCTTGCTACACATTGTTCAGCTAATATTATCTCTGGAATACATGAGATTGGTTAATGGTGTAATGGAACCGAGGACATTTTGACTTTGCTTAAGAACAATCTTCATAAGGCAGAAAACACAAAATCGAAAAAGGGGGGAATTGTTCCTTCTCATATTGTATATTATTACTTATCATTATAAAATCAATTAGTCATATTTATTATCATTATTCACTCCGAAGGCCATGTAATTTACTCTGAAGTATACGATAGGATCTATTGATTAAAGGTTGGGGCACTGCTGCGCATGAAAGCAAATAAATTGGCCTTGCAAGGCAGCCGTTCATCAGCAGACCTAGGTACAAGCGTGCCAGGGCGAAAATAGCCATCTGTAGCTGTCACACATGCAAGGCATGTGCCCCCTCCACCTCCGTGCTACCACCAGTTCGCCAGCCAATAAAAAAAAAAAAAAGAAACCACAGCAACAGATTACACCACCTGGCCTTTCCACATTGTCAGTCTATGAGTACACCAGACAATAAATGAAAGGTGACTGCCTGGGCCCAGCCAACCTGGACAGAACCCCGTGCTCAGGGGCCCAAGAGGGGGATATGGAGTTTCAAAGGCTACCTTTCGGGTCACACTTTTGGGAAGCTGTAATTGGAAAGCTTTTGGAGCCTCTTTATAGGCTTAGCTTATGGATTTCCCTGACATTTGTGAACCAATCACGTATTGCATTGTTCCCCTTACGATAACTGCCTGACAGGTGCCTGGTAAATAAACATCTGGGTCATTGTAGGTAAAAATATTTGTTTGTATGCATCCATATTCACCGAATACAATCTGATATTGTACACCAACTGTTTGTGATTGTTCAACTTTCTTAGTTTGACTCTGCATAACTCTTTGCAAAAGCTAGTTTAAGGAACCATTTCAAGATGAGCTGGACGTAGGCCTATTATTTTTCAACTATTTGCAGGAGTGACATATATAGATGCACCACAGATGGCAACAAAGCCTTTGATTAGAGCTTGACTTGTCAGACTGTCAAGCTGGGACGAGGCATCAAACACACGACGCATCAAGAGCGGATTCTCATCAAATCCAGGCCACACAATACAGGTCTAACAATGACAATTGGGAGGAGGAAAATCAGGCTCCTTTACACATTGTGGTAAACCTAAAATGGATACGCATCCTATTTAGTCAACAGTGGACCCTTAGGAACACAAAGGAATGGAATGTAAACTAGTTTTGCTGGGGGGGGGTTACATATTGTTCCAGACACGCTGGACCCGCTCAATAAATTATCCCAGGGACATATTTAATAACAGCCAGACAGCCACACTGTCTGGTTTGCTCTGCTTGTTTACCCTACCTTTAGCTTGATGAAAATGGAACCAAATGCGTCAGTTCGTCAAAACCGATGAAATACATGTAAAATAACAAATTAAAAAGACTATGGGAGATATGCAAGCAGACTGTAGAGAAATGGCAACGTACGATAAGCAAGAGTCATCAGACTGACTATTTTAAAGATAGTGACTCGTCAATGAAATGTCGAGCATTGTGTGCTCACAGAGTCAAAACGATTAAGTTGTACCAGTCTTATAAAAAAAAAAACGGTAAAGCGGTGTTGCTGTGAGGGTATTTTGGCAGTAATGCCAGTCATGCAGTGGTGTGATGGAGGGCTTAGAATTGAGCCCTCGAAACAGGTGTCTGTATCTGTGGGGTCCTGAATGGTGTGGGCCCCACTGAGGGAAAGGCGCTCAGCAATTGCTAAGGAGAGAGTCATGCAGCAAGCTACTAATCACTATGCTCAGGTTTTCCTTTTCTGGATGACGGCTTGCTCTGGTGAGTAATGCCTTCAGGAAGCTACACTGGTGGGGGTTAAGGAAAACTACAGAATTCCCTTACAGTGCTCTCTTTCACAACGTACGTGCAAACACGCAATAAACCAGACTAATGTGACTATATGGTTGTAGTGGATGAGGTACACACACACACAAGAAAAAAAATTAATCTATTTTATCTATAATGTTCCATTTTACTTTTTTGTAAAAGTGTAAATAATTAAAATAAATAAATGGAGAAATATCCTGCCCTGAATCCCATATCCTGCTATTTGATATCATAAATAAATACAACACACATTTACATACATACATACATACATACATACATACATACATACATACATACATACATACATACAGAGACATAACAATTTGACAGGTTGACAAGAAATGGAAACCAGAATATAAGTAATGGCGGCCACACCGGATCTTGAAAGCAGAGAAGGTATTAGGCCTCTATGGTCTTTAATAGGCCCACTTCGCTGGGGTAAAGTTGCATACAGATTCAATCAAAAGGTAAATGAAGAAAGGCCCTCATTTTCCAGTCCACTGCAATAGTTTGAATTAGGAACGCTTTCATTATAAAAAGGGAAATGTCAGATTCTCCGGAGAGAAAAAAATATCAAATTTATCTATGGTTACACTGAAATTAATAACGTGTAGTAGGATTGTACGATCCAAAAGAAACCACGGATGGAAGACGGGAGCTGAATCTCACCCAGGAGCACCAATTTAAACACAGACACGGAGAAACGGCCCGGATGGAGGCATTATATTATAAATCATCTATTGCTAGGGATATCTTTAAATGGGAGCGCTCTCAAGACGTGTCTCCCAGAAGGGTGTCTGCTTTCCCATACTCTTTAATAAAACATTGCCTCTCGAACAATAATCAAACCGAAAAGGCAGTATCGTCAGAAAGCCAAAGAATTGAACACTGGCATGGGGAAACTCATGGAACATCAGTCCATGGGTAGAATCAAACAGCTGAGTTTGATCGAGGGGAAATTGAAACTAAATGTTCAAATCCTAAACAGCGTCTACATGGGTACCGGCCTACTAAATAGTGGTGTGTGTGTGTGTGTGTGTGTGTGTGTGTGTGTGTGTGTGTGTGTGTGTGTGTGTGTGTGTGTACACTGCGGGTGACTTCAGCAGGCCCATAACCACTTATATTTAGTAACCACGGCGGCAGGAAGAAGATACTCGGAGCCATTAAGACAGTGACAAATGGGTTCTTCTCGGGACACACAGACTGGAGGCTCCAGAAAAACGGATTTCACCTGTGATGCTGTTGCCGTTTGTTAGACAAATCTACAAGCAGTGTGACCAAAGTTTACGTACAAACCCCTTAGTGCACTCTCTGAAAGGTAATGACATATCTGGGACTCTCAGACCCGTTTTGTTACATAAGGCCACACAAATCACTGCACAACTGCATTGAGAATCCAAGCGAGTTCAGATAATTGCCCTTTACTGCAGGTTGGCTGGAAGCCCTGGAAACGGTATTAAAATGATCAGTCTCAGATGGGTTTGCGATAATCCATGAGCCAGAGACAGGGAAAAAAGGGCGGGGAGATATAACGAATACAATGAAAGTTTTAAGTGCGGGACGTTTGACAGTTCATGCTTTCACTCGGCCTGGTGGCTTAGCAGGGAGCCTGTCCGTTGTGTCTGAGGACAGCATGCCTTTGACCGATGTCTTTGCCACCATTAGCTGCTACCGGGAGGTCAGCCAAGCCGACGGATGCCAAGATTCTGGGGTCATGGTGAATAAAAGTCTGGCCAAACGGCATTGAACGTGAACGCGGTGGCGGGCCGTGCAACACACGCCCACGCCGTGCTTTCCTTCAGGGACTGTCCCTGAGCTTCTGAGGTAATTCTCCATGAAAGGGGCATTGCACAATACAGGACCTCCCGCTGAGTGTTTGCACTGATTTATTCTGCTTTGGGTGAACTGTATACTAATTCCTTCAAGAACATGGTGGAGGAAAAATAAAAGTCTAGAAGGTACAAGCTGAGGAAGCCCTGATGCTGAGGAGGTTCTTTTTTAAAACAGCCCAAAATAGATTTCTAAACTTTAGGCATTGACTTGCTTGTTCCTGTTAAATAAGTCTGACAACTTTAGAAGCATAATTCTGAAAACAGTGAAACACCCATGTTTTTCTAAGGATGGCTCTCAAAGTCCAACTGAAATATCCTCCACTGTTAACAGTTATTGGACTAAAAACTGCTATCCATCATCAGCCAGCACCAACCATTCATACCATGTAGTGCAGACGCTTTAGCAGTATTGTCTGCTATGAAATGTTTTTCATAGGACTTACTATTCCAAATCAAACTAGGTGGCTATCCAAGACACACTGAAGGCTTAACTCGAGTAGGCAGCTTTTTTTGTGTTTATGCTCAGTTTTTTTCCTTGTTTCAGAACAATTTGAAATGTGTCTGTAAGATTGATGCAACGCAGGAAATAGCAAGATGATATTCAATAAAATTATTTTTCGCAATAACCCTAAGCTTGCACCAGTAAAGGTTCAAGACAAAATACATGCTTACAATTTCATTTCAAAAGGCGTCAGAGAAAAAAACGATCAAATAACCAATGCCACATTTGAAGAATGACCTGAATTAGACTTCCGGTGTCATCACCAAACAAGCAAAGTTCCAACTCCTAGCCCTTTCTTTCTCACCCCTGGGTTATGTGATTTATCTGGGACCCAGGGCCTGCCTACAGCAACTGGGGGTTCAGGGCAGGTTTTTAGTTCTGAAGAGCTGCACTACAATGCTATGCAGAAAATTTCAATAAAAACATTGCAAACCAGCCAGGAAAGCAAATTGAGTCAAGCGATTTAAAAATGGTTCGGACATATTCCATCATTCCCTGTGTGCAGGACGTAAATACTGAAATTTTCATTGTGAGAATTTTTGCCCCCATTTCAATAAGGGAAGCCCTGGACAGCAATTCAATAACATAAATACTTTTTCAAGTACCTGGAGGAAATTGCTTCCATCCTCTTTTTCTACAAAAATGTGCATGTCAAGCCACATATCAACATGTTGTGTACTTTGATGAAACTATTCTATGCTGTACAGCAGTGCACATTTATGCATCAGTTGTGTTCACCTCAATTGAAGTCACATGAGAATGGAGTACTACCACAATTGGCCAGCTAAACCAAGCTTTGTCAACTAATCTCCCAATGGCTATTATCACGTTTCGTTTCAAAACTGATCTCCAACCTAAAACGACAGAATAGGTAGTTTGTCAATATCACCCTAAACTACACATAGAAAGAAATAGGAAATGTTATCAAGGTTTTGTCAGTTAAAACAAATGGATGACATTCGTTATGTTCTCAGTGGAAAATGCAACATTTTAAGATAGTTTCGGCATTAAATAGTTTTGATGTTTCTTGGGCCAGGCGATGGGGGTCATACGGATCTCCATTGTTCATATGGACAAACGACCTTTTCTGTTGTTTTGGTCGGAGATCACGTTTGCCAACGCTGTCATCCAAGTTGGCATCAGATGACTGAAATGAAAGCACTAAAATAGGACACCCGCATCATTGATATTTGATCTGCAAAGCTGGTGTCAAGGCCTGGACACTGATACAGACAGATTTATTAAAAACACATCCAATCCAAAAAATAAGGTCTTTGAAATGCCTTATAGTCTACAGATCCTAATCCTCTGCTGAAACAAAAAATGTTTTTCTGTAATTTGTTGCATTGAAAGTACATTCAAAAATAAATTCTCTACCACCACAGTTTCTCCAAGTACTAAAATATATAGACAATTCTAAAATCAATACAAAGCCTATATGATGACTTCCAAGGATAGAGATGATCAAAATGTGAACTTGTTGCTCTAAAAGCAGAAAAAGACCAATCAGACATCCCCATTGAAACAACAAAGTCTGGCTGCAAAATAATAAGAGGCAGGGGACAAAATTGAGCACTTACAATCAGGCAAAGACACAGAGCCACCTATTGCAAAAATGAGTGGGAGAAGTGCATGAATTGCTGTAGACGCGACAGTGAAGATTTGGAGAATGGAGAATTAAAACAGTTTTCTTTTCCTCTCGAACACCCTGATGCAGTCAACCCGATGGGCGTGGGAGAGGAGAAGAGCTATCTGGATTTGATCATCATAAATATAAATATGCACGCTTATTTTGCAATATCTGCAAGTCAGGGATCACATTAATATTTTGCAGGCTTATCCTTCATCTCCATTATTGACTGTTATAGTTACTCACCACAGGGGGAAACGCGAGGCAGGGCATACCATGCATTGCGTTACTCTTTGTGTTGAGAGAGGCGATGAACAGTGACCCTAACCCCGATGAGCACATAATTACTTCAGAATCAAGGTGGTTTTAACAATTACGCTTCCATATTCTCAAATTGTCTCCAAATTATCTTTGAACCCTGCTTTTTGAAACAGCGAGGCTATAACGGGATATTTTGTTCTTCTTCTTGAAATCGTTGAATCAAAAGGTCATCCAGTCCACCAGCTGGGGTCAAAACAAGCATACCTGGCTGTTTTTAGATCTAAATACAAACGCCTCTCTGTCAGTGTGGTTTAGAGTGGCAAAGAAAACATTGACAGTACAACGAAGTGATCTCTAAAAGAATATAAGCTCGAGCCAAGCTCCCTCAACTCGTCTCTTTACTAGTTAAGGAAGAGTGTCGGTCCCCAACATGCCAGCTCTGGAAAGGAGTAGAATTATCAGAAGGTCAGGGCGGAGGAACCCAGCTCTTTAATTGTCTGTGTCACTCCTCATTTTGCCTCCCAACAGCTGTCAATTAGAGCCCAGCTATACCACGCCAGCATTTTTCACAGCAGGCCACAGACTGAATACCAGCGACACACCAGCAGTGTGCCATCACCGCAGTTACAGGAGTCTGCAGTCCCATTTCTCTTCCCTCACATACCAACGAAGAATACAGAAATATTGTCTCGAAAATACCCTCCGAACACCTGTGTAATCTTTAACAATTCTACATTCTTCAGTACCTTCTTACAAAAAATACAATTCGACAGCACGGACCAGTGCCATACACCTCAAATTAGCACTGCTTCTCGTTTGTCCACCTTATTGAAAATATGGAAAGGCAAGCGTTTTTATAATCAATACACTTTCCTCTTTCATGTAGCAATGAAACGTTACACTTGTGGGCTATTGTGTTTCTCCTCGGTTTGGATGCAGCAGACTAATGCACCGCCACTGAGGCCAGCCGACGAGTCACTCTCCTCTAAATCAATGTACCTGATCCTGCAGGGCTGCCATGGGTTCACTAATAACACCGGAGAGCGATCCGAAAGAGCATTGCCCTTTCTGATGCTCAGTGATCCTTATGCCCACCCAAAAATAATTAAACATTGCTTCAACAATGCAGTTATTGCACTCAAAAGCACCCGGTTAATAAGGCCATCAACCGTTTTAATACCATTTCCATTTGTGTTAAGCAGCGTTCAACCGCTTCAGACTTATTTTGCGCACAGAAATTAAACATTTCACAGTAACTACAGAAAGGACTATATACGCGAATCACTTATTGCCTTGGGATTTCCATCCTTCTGCCTTCCTCCTTGAGGAGCAGCTGGCCTCCTCTTTTGGGAAGAAGGCCCGTGGAGGGAGTTTCCTGGCCCTCACGCCAGAACAGACGGGATGTGTCCACTGCCCGCAGTAAATGAGAGACATATGATGTTTGTGTCAGTCCACCCGACCCTGGCTTCAACATGCGCTCTTAGGAAGGAGAACAACTTAAAATCGCTTTTTATTTTCGCACATTAATCCAGATGTCTTGGCAGCTTTGTGCGTGAGCCTCGAATAGCGATCGTTCTCATGTTGCAGAATGAACGCCAATGTCTCAGCAACCCATCTGCAACCTTCCATAAATCACATCTGACACGTCTAGGTCCATCTTTCCAAAAATATCTGATTTGGTGTAGGTTAAAGTGCTGGGACCCAATGGAATGTTTGGGCCTATGCATTTTGATGCAACTGCAGAACTAGATATAGTGTAGGCAATTAAGACCAGAGTGTATTGCCATGAATTGAATCATCTTCCATTTAAAAAAAAAAGAAAAGAAAAAAAAGGACACATCCAACATATAGCGCAATAAATAATGCATGTCCGCGTTGACAATCAATATTGAGAATCCATTTCAATCTATACCATAAAAACACCTTATAAATCAGTTTGACCAATTATAGAATTCAGAATGAGGGATAAAAAAAACAACATAACACTCTCCACATAAGAAGCATGAGAAATGTCCCACGCTGAAGTGAGTGAAGTGAGAACCGCCAGCATGTTTGGGTGTGGCAGTGCTGCACAGAGGTATCCGCTGAGCTTCAACTGGAACAGGGCAGGCTGCAGAAGCTCTTAGCTCACTTATCAACTTCAGTAGGAGAGGTAGTTTAGCCAAAGAGAAATATTTTTGATTTATTGGGTTATGCAAATCATTTGGCCCCGATTCCACATCTTTTTCTGACTTCATCCCAGATTGTCGTACAATTCAGTCCAGACATAAAGTGCTCTCCGGTTGAAAGCCCGAGCAGCCATGCTGCACACACCAGAATGCCGATATGAGATACTGGTTTGAAATACTGATTTTGAGATGGACACTTTGCAGGGCACTCTGCTGCCGTTTCCCAGAAATTGTTCATCAATAGAGAATCAACCAAGGGGTAGGTGGATCATGGCGGGTCTATAGCCTAAAATAAATGTAATACTATCAAGGACAACAATGTCCTGAAAAACAATGTCATATGTACATGGTTTCAAGTATTATTTTGAACCTGGTGCTGTTTAAGTCAAGGTCAATATGACTAAGGAGGACCCTCCCAAACAGTCAATAGTATATTTCCAAGATGCTGCTTGAAGTGTAGGTGAGCCTCGTATGAGCCTTTATGTATCCCTGGGTAATCAGACCATATTTTGTATATATTTTTTATAATGCATTGCTGTTCTGTGCCGCCAGATAGAGGCTGATACTTTGACAGATTAACTTGTGGTAAGCAAGTAAAACAACTAAACAATTGGAGCAGATGTTGGCTCAAACACTGAACTGTGAAAAGTAGCCATGAATATTTACAACTCAATGATTAAACCATAATTAAATCGTTACTTGCAAAAATGTTGACATTGAGGTTGAATTTAAAGTAATCAGGATTACTGATGACATTTAATAAGAGATATGAACTAATGAAATAGCACAGCATCGTCAGCCAACTAGCTGTCAAACCATGCATGAAGCACTTGCAATTGAACACAATTTTGATTGATTTCATAGTAGTTTACCGAGCTTGGTAATTTTGCCATTGCCACTTCTTACACTGCAATAAAAAATGGTATAGCAACGACATCATGTAATCTTGACCTATAACAGAGCTCAGTTTATCCAATGTCATTTATTTTGCTTATCTGTTGAATCAAGGACACAAATTTATACGATGAAGGAAAACGTTATTTTTTTATTCAATAAAAATAAGTTGGGGGTTAGCCTTAGTTGTCTTTGGTTAAATCAGTTTTAGCAGATTAAGAAATTATTAACAATCAGTCAGCAAATCACAGGGCATTATTGTAAGGGATCACAATAAATATAATTAGACCCAGCAGACTGATACAATTACTTTAATTTATAAAAGAATGAAGATCAGCATTTGGATGGAGATTAAATATCTAGCCTTAAAATAGTCCCCTAAAATGTTATTCCTGAAAGCAAATAGTATCGATCCTGGCTATCTAAAGAAGACAAATCACTGATTCCCAGATATATTGATATGATTTCTGTAAACGTTTGCAGAAAGAGGACATTTGTCTGCTCATTTAATGGTGACTCACTGGGAAAGATAGGCCTATAACCTATTTATCGATTGGCGCGATGATGCAGCTCACTGAATGGCCTTTTTGTCTGTGTTCCCTATTCCTTTGAGGGTATATGAAGCATCCTATCATAAGAAATGCAAGCGTCTTCATTCCATGTGTTGAAAACTATTTTTCCAGCACACAAAATGTTTTTTAAAACGCTATCTGCCAAGCTATAAGTATTGCATGACAGACAAATCTGAAGAAAACTGAAATAAGCTTTGGCTAAATTTTTCTGAAGGAAAAACTAAAAAGTAAACTACCAAATAAAAAACCAAATTGTTTATACAAAACCCATACAGACAACATTGGCAATAAGGATCAAATGTCATATGCAATCCATTGTTGATAGCTCACAGCTATTAGTCCAGTATAATAATGGATAATAATCCATTCTGAATGCTTATTCAGCTGCCCCCGCACGAGAGAGGCATGCAATGTGGCCTATTGGGAGCCTATTAACCACTTAACAATTACTTATTTTAACCTAAATTCCATCATCAGCTGGATAGATCAGTCCAGGTTAAAGCTACCCTTTAACTTTGTCATCTGCTTTTATCAGCGTAAACAAAGACCATTTAATGGCTTTATATAATACTTTCCGACTTGGCTATATTTCTGAGAAAAACTGCATAAAGGGTCTGTGACAAAGAAAGCCTTTTCTTTCTGCAACAGGTCAAACAAGGCCAAATCTGGTCTCTCGGCATTGACTCTTTTCGGATATTGGCCAGCTTTCAGGGAAGGCTCAAGTTATATTCTGAATTGGTGTGATTTGCAAGTTGAACAGCAAGCTGACAGGGGGCAGTGAACCAGGTACTAAGTTGTCCAAGAACCTTGGTAAACTTCTGAAACTTCAGTGAAAAACATGAGAGAAA
Organism: Pollachius pollachius; assembly: GCF_949987615.1. Lineage (NCBI taxonomy): Eukaryota > Metazoa > Chordata > Actinopteri > Gadiformes > Gadidae > Pollachius > Pollachius pollachius. Next base: position 6,141,915 of record NC_136943.1, read on the forward strand.
TGTTATAGTTAAAGTAATATAGAAGCTTTCACATTATTGAATTGAATAACTTACGTAATACAAAAAATATTTTAGGTCCGACCAGCACTTAAGTCAGTTAGTTTTTTAAACCAAAGACAAAGAAGTGATGGGAGTTGCAGCTCCAAACCCACATCCCCCTCTTCAATATGGGGGCTAAAGCATGAGGACTGAGAGCATGATTTGTATAGCTAGACAAGCAATCAAAGTCTGGTAGGTAGCTGCCTTTTTTCACACAATAATTATAGCTTAGCTACCTTTCACGCAGAGTAATAAGCCTACACACTAGCCACCCTCTTTCCACCTCACATACTCTATTATGGAAGTAGTACAGAGCTGCAGAGCAATTAGGGAGCTTGTTCTTTGTTTTGCTATAGCAAAAAAACAACTGCACTCTTTCCTTGCTAGATGTTGCCCTGAAGAGAGGTCCAGTAGCACTGCGGTGAGACCCTTACCCTGACCCTTTCTGGCCCAATATCTGAAATAAACTTAAAAAGGTGACATATTATACTCCCAGGTGTGAGTGTGATTAGCAGATTTTCAAAACGGCTTGTAACGGCTAATCACACTCACACATGGTGGTATAATATGTCACCTTTAAATAACCAATACCTTAATATAAACATTTAATTTCAGTTTTTGTTGAGCACCTGTGATTAGCACACCTGTCCATTTGGCTCTTGCCTTTGTCGTCCAAAACCGAAAAGGTTAGTCAATTATTACCATTAAGTGTTCTTTACTCAGTCTGAACTGTGGTCGGGATGGATAGGCCTTCTGGAAATATTTTGTCTTGGGCAGGGGAAGACAACAGCACTGATTAGCTGCATCAGCCTTAATCTTTGCCTAAGCTAGATTCACTGTTAAGGGATGGGGGCAGTGTTTACCTAAAAAGGCTGATGTCTTTTCCTGCTAAGCACATCCGGTTCATTTTTTAAAACAATAACAACGTTGAGCAGCTTGAAGAAAAATATATATGAGGAGATTTTCAAATATGTATACAACGCGTCAACACACATTATATTGCCGGTGTGCCAGTATCAGGCCTTATGGTTGACATAAACAACACAGTAGAATAAGTGATAGCAACATGGATGTCAGCCTTGTTTGTGTAGAGCAAGATGATAAATTGATCAATTGAACTGGTCAGATATGACCTGACCAGTTCAATTAGACATCGTTCTAACAGTACAGTTACAAACCACACTGAACTCCGTGACTAGTAAGTGTTTGGAGAAATCAGGCCTTATGGTTGCCATTAACAACACAGTAGAATAAGTTATGAAGCAACATGGATGTCAGCCTTGTTTGTGTAGAGCAATTAGACATCGTTCTAACAGTACAGTTACAAACCACACTGAACTCCGTGACTAGTAAGTGTTTGGAGAAAGAAGCCTCAAGAATAAATAAATTACTAATTTAAAATATAAACTTTCACATGAATCGAAACTGAAATATTAGGAACCATTGGAGCTTATCCAACTGAATTCTGTGTCAAAAATTATTGATAAAAGATGGATATAGCTAAGAATAATATGTTGGTGTTTCGTATTATATATTAAAAATAAAGATGTAATTTGAATGCAATAATTCTAATTAGCACAACAGTATCATCAGCACAGCATTCCAAAAATCCTAGAGGGGAAAAGTTGGCTCTGTGTTGTAAGACGGTTGTCCCTATACAAAACACACAGCTCAGTTACATACACCTCCACATTGGATTCATGGGTGGATCCAACGCTTCGCTGACGAGGTATAGTCCTGCACTATCCTGACAAGACTGACCTAGTCAAGGTTATAATAGGACACATCTAGCTCGGATTTTTGTAATGCTGTGAGGGAGAAGTTCCTCATTGATGCCAATAATACTGCTCCCAGTATCAACATCAGGTCCGCTTCATTTAGTTTGCAGAACATGAACATAAACTCAAACTACCTAATTGTCCCATTCCTGGATTATGATTAGCGTTTCTGACACCGTTAGTGCAGCCAGAATAAAAACGGTTAGGTTTTTAATCAATGGGAGGATTAACCTTGCCTATCAGTGGTGCTGCGGCTCGCAAAACAGGCAGTCCAAATTCAGGATAATACCTGTGGAGACACGTTTTAGCTCATTATTGGACTTAGTTCTCACGACCTCTTTGGCAGCCCATATATCACAAGCAATAGGTTAGCATTAACGACTCAATAATCCCTCAAATCTCTCAGTGGAAAAAATAATAGCCTTACTGCAAACGACTGTCCCTGCAGAGTCTGCTGAAGGTAATGATCCTCTGCATTTCCAATGCGTCGTAAGCTCATCGGCATCCTCATCAAAAGCTCATGTTTCGGACATTTAGAGCTCTGCCACAATGATATGCCCTATTATTTGCAGACCTCTGTCGTGGGTTATCGCTCTCCTTCACTTGAGATAAATAAAGGGACTTTCATTGACTTTCATCAACAATTTAGTGTAGGCCTAGAACACTGAACTATTTATTTCTTCTTGTTTTAAGCATGGAATTGACACCAAGTAAGACTGGGCGCTCTTGGCTATATGTTCATAAGTTAATAGTTAACCGAATAAAACTGATCAGCAACACACTTGGAAATGGAAAAGGACACAGGCGGCATATAAATTGATAGCATGAAAAGAAAGGCAAAATATTCCCTATGCCTAGGGTTTTGATTATTGTAATATTTGGCTGTATCTGGAGCGGCATCATAGTAAAGAGAGTGGATATTGAATTGACCAATGAAGGATGCACTTTTTAGCAAAGATAAAAGTTCTACGTAACTAAGAAGCTATCGTTTATTAGAGACTATAATTACATTTAAAAAAAACATCCACTTTAAAATACTGTCAGCAACGTAACATAATTTTTAAATGCGACTTAGGTACAACAACCTAAATAGCAATATTAGTCAGCCGAAGCCGTTAAAAAATCAAACATACAGAAGCTCTCTCACTTAGCTCTATCGTAACCATTTTATGTGACCAAACCTTTGCGAATATTAACAAAGTGGGAGGAAGAGATACGAGTCTCTCCTCAGCTTTCTGCGCTTCACACAGAAGGAGGAGAAAGACAAAGGAGGGGATTAACCACCACATGTTAGCTATCGACTAGGTTCAAATAAATACACGCATTAAATTGCTGTCCAGAATAGCTTTGCAGGGAATATGTGTCCACTCTATTTAAAGTTCACGGTGCAGATCAGACCTGATGGGACACATCGCCAGCCGACAGTATCGCTAACCACATACTCTGTAAGTAGGGTTGTGCTAACTGCAGCGACAACAGACAATTCATCATATGATGCACTTTGACTTCTGTTTACAAGTTAGATTAGCGAGTTAAATTATGCACTCACGCCGATCTTAAAACGTTTTTTTTGCGTGAAACTACCTTTGCACAAGGAAGTTGTTGCAAACTTCCTAATCAGCCAAGGCTAACTCATTAATCATGTGTTAGCATGATTTAAGTTCTTAGATAAAACGCACTAAGGGTAAAAATGGACTTTGTTGTCTATCTTTGCACTTACTTTTCATGTGATAGTTTTCAATGATGTCCGCGTAGACGTGTAAGGTGTATTTCTCTAATATATTCTGGTGAATGGGTTACTAGGATAGCCAGCTGTTAGCAACATAACCTGTCAACACTATGGCGGAAGAATCTACGGCAAGCCGAAAGCTACCACGTGCTCTTTGTTTTGGTTTTTACACAGTCCTAGAAAATATAATAGGAATAGGAATTTCAATATATATATCGATATATTATATATATATATATATGTTTATTTAGATTCCGTATATACATACATATTTGTGTATATATATATGTATATATAAATATATATGTAAACATATAAATGTATAAACACATATATATATATATATATATAAACATAGAACCAATTGGCTGAGTTTAACCCATGTGCAGTATATACCAAATGTTATAGTTTTCGGCCGTAGCTGTGAATATGATTGTAGCCTGCTATACAGTGTTTACGTTTTTCCTTGACAAAAAATGTAATTACAAATATTGTGATATTGGTGAGATTAAAGTTATGTTGTAAAGTATGAGTAATTTCCTTTATAAGCCAAATATCTAGCCCTATAGATTCCTGAATACTACTGAGGAAAGTTAATAATTATCAGTTTGGAAAAGGAGCCTTTTGCTGCCCCTGTATAAATGATGCAGAACAACCAAATTTAACAAAAAAAACACTTAAATTCCATTTAATTATGAAGAACCTCCCAGAAATCATTAATTATAAGATCACATTTGTTCGGAACTTTAATTGGGGTCAATGATTTCCTCTCCTCCATCTGGCCTGTACTGTAGCTTCGTCCTACTTTATGTTTTGTTATTTGATGTTGTTTTGGCTGCTAAGCTATTGGAGAGCTGATGGTGCATAAACAAAGCCAAGGCCATCTAGTGAATTCTCATTACACGAGGATTATCATGTGTGCCAGCAAGTATTTCAGTCCCACATCACTAAGTGTTTGGACCATTTACGAAAAAAGTCAGTCAGTCAGTCAGTCAGTCAGTCAGTCAGTCAGTCAGTCAGTCAGTCAGTCTGTCTGTCTGTCTGTCTGTCTGTCTGTCTGTCTGTCTGTCTGTCTGTCTGTCTGTCTGTCTGTCTGTCTGTCTGTCTGTCTGTCTGTCTGTCTGTCTGTCTGTCTGTCTGTCTGTCTGTCTGTCTGTCATCCGTGTTTTTACACTGTATTGGGATGTCTGTTTTGATTGGACATGCGTCTATTCAATAAAAAAAAAAAGCAAATATCAGAGACCTATCAGTAGGCTGATATGATGACTGATGAATCAGGTTGTCAGTTATGAAGGGTTGCCGCAGTGAAGCGGTGGCCGCAGAGTGTCGACTTCACAGTTGCAAAGGGATGCCTGATTACTGCTTACAAAGGGGCAAAATAATGCTCAATCATGCACCCGCATAGTCACTCACTACACCAACACACTAGTACCTATACAACTTATAAGTAACTGGATACACAATGCCTTCGAATGTATTTATTACATTAACCGCTTCCTCTCTCGGTGGGCCATTCTAAAGATTGATACAAATTGATGTGTTTTTGTATATAAAATGGCCTTGAGTAGAAATTCTTCTTTTTGTTACGAGAATTCTAAGCAGCTATAAGGGATAGAAGGCATTTATGAGGAAATGCAGAATGCTGGTAGGGGAACGTCATGCTTGCTTCTTTTCCCAAACATTTACTGAAGTGATTTTACAGTTTGCTACTGCAGGCCCTTCACAGTAAAACACCCGAGAAGAAGTCTGACAACAAGAGATTATCCACACCATGTGACTCTGACAACCCCAGAAAACCTGACACATTTCTCATCAGAAGTGTATGCAAGAGCATTCAATATCTGCTCTTCGGCAGACGTCCAAAATCTCCCCAAGCTTACTGTGTGTTTGACTCCTCCGCCAGGCTCCTTCAGCTTTTCTCATTAGATATAACATTCTTGTGCATCCCAAGTATTTGTGAAGTGCATAGTGTGTGTGTGATGGTGCCAAACACTCATGTGTCAAGCTTGCTCAAATCTCAGCACGACCCACGTTGATTCACGTGAAGGGACGGTGTGTAGCCTAGCAACCCAGGGTTCTCGAAAATGCATTGGCTGGCCGTAGCCAATTGGAACTGAGCTCTGTCGGGTGGAATTGCCTTTTCCGTGAGATGATCAGCAACTGTTGACAATTACACAAAATCAAAGCCATATATTGTGTCTGTATAACATGATCTTCTTTTCTTGTCCTGAGCAATGCTGAATGGGATACCACTTTGGTTTTCTTGATGTTGACAAGACTTCAGATTGCCGTGGTGGGTCAGGAATAACAGCAAAGCAGCTCTTTGCTGAATGAACTATTTCGCTGTCCTGCAAACAATAAAGCGGAAGAATTTCAGATGCATCTGTCTGCATTTAAGGACGTCTTGATTGCTTGTTTTTTTAACAAATTGTTGCACATTGTTGCTGTGTCTTCTACCGCAGTTTCCACCATTACAGGGTATGATGTAGTTATGTATTAAATATTCAAATGATTCCTTGTTAAACACTGAATTGAGGTTCATATTTGAGCATGTTGGCCTATTTATTTTCTCTATCAGCAGCACATTTAACAAAAGAGCAACTTCATAAGCCTCAAGTGAACATACCAGTATAGCTTCTAATGTGTCAGTGAGTGAGAAAAATGATTTAAATAGCACACTATCCTCATTCTAACTATTAAACTACTCAAGCAGTTTTCCTCCTTAAAGTCTAGGGCTAAACTCTAGAGACACTCTGTGGTGGAATTACTGTTCTAGGCTACGGGAAATTGAAAGTCCAAAGTAAGCATCTTACGTCAGTATTGATTTACTGTGCTTTCATTCCATGTCTTCTACCAGTAGCCTAGGCTTCACAGCATACAATTTTCTTTTATTAAAGAAAAGTCCTTTACTATAATTATGTGTTATTATACATGCAAAATATGACAAAATAATGTTATAGTAACAAGGTATAGTTTTGTAAATTGTGCAGAACTGAAATACTATTTTCATTGCAGGCGTATGAACACAACTGAATAGATGATCTCATAGTTTAATATGACTGCTCTGTTTCTTAAGTCTGTATTTTTCCATTTCATGTTCAAGTGGTTAAATGGTAAATTGTAACCTCAAAGGAACCACAAGGCAAACTTCCAACTTTCTCAAATTACTATTCCAGAGGGAGACATTTATTTTTCTGTGTTAACCAAATATAAGGTTGGGATATTTTTTAATTTTTAAAGGGCATTATAAATGTACAGCTTGAAGACAGAAACATTCTTCAACCAAGGAAAACAGTCAAAATATTTGTGTTTGAAGGGGAAATAAAGGAACCGTTGTAATAGTCAGCGAGATGTCGAAATTCAATTTGATTTTGCTATTTGCTTAGTTGGCTCCGTAGACAGATCTGGCCTGACATAGGTATGAGTGTTGACAATGCCTCGCTGGGTACATTTCCCAAACCCGGATTCAATTCAGTAAAACTGTGAACACATGACAACGCAAAACAAATATATAGGAATATGTATGCTACAACTGCTATCATTTTACCAAGCCTTACTATGCTGATGCAGCGTAAAGCCTCCTGTCATTGATTAAAGACACAGCTGAAAACATGCTGTGCTATAAATGCTGCATGCTACAACATGGTATACTGTTTCATGTGGAATCCTCCCCCAACATCATGCAAAGTTGTAATATTTTTTAAGGAAATGTAGAAATGCCTCCACATATCCTAATGTCAATAATGTTTTCTGTGAAGTAACAATAGGTTATTGTTTCTGACCTCTTTCTTGCGTGCTATGCTAAAATGAAAACTAGTACCTTATAATAAAGGTGAAATGTGAGTGCAATAGAATCAGTACAAAATTACATCAGGATATATTTTTTACATAGCGAGTCGTCCATCGGAAGAACAACAACATCAATAACATATTTCTAAGGAGGGTTCAGGGTAGAGCTTAGGCACAGAACGAGTAATGAGAACTGATGGTAACTTCTGCTCTTCTTTCTGGGACAATCTATAGATTGATAACCTCATCTCTGAGTGTAATCACCAAGAACCTTTTCTACCGACAAGCTTTCGTAGGGAACCGCCTGGAAGACTGGATGGAGACAGAATAGAAAGAGGAGTGCTTTGAAGAAGACTACTACTACTTCAGACATCTGGAAGACAATATTCTCATGGGTACACCCAGGCGATACCCCCCAACCCCCCAGCCCATAAGGCTTATTTTATCTTCACCCATGCTCTCAGCTAGGGAGGCCTTCATCTAAAGGTGAGCCTCTTCGGAGACTCCTTTCTGGCTAGAGATTTCAAGCCTTACTGAGTTATTGCTTGGAGGAATTTTGATGTTAGTGAAATGTGGGGGTCCACCCATCACTGTAGGTTTTGGGGGTTGTAATGAGTGTGTCATTTCCAGTCTGACTCCAATCTTGCCTCATCGTTTCGTTATTTGCATTGTCCCCGGGAGACTAATCTGTTTCCCTCCCCCCGTGTTAAATACGTTTGTTCTTGCCGTGTCACAAACTTGCGTTATGCCAGATCAACTCTAAAAGAATGTTTTTCATCTGGATTTCATCTATGTGGGTAACATATTAATGATCCAAAGAGAAGAAATGTGAATGAATTGACATGCATGTAAGCGAGATATTGATGTTGTTTATGCAGGGGATGAAGTTTAACACAAGAATATGTGCATGTTTAAACATGGCTAAACATATAGCATACAAAGCTGCCTGTCTTTGCAGGTTATTTGATCTCCGCTAAAAATGGAAAAGCAGAATACAGTTAGGAAGCAGTACTCTGTAAACAGAAACTAATTACTAATAGCATTTTGTGGTTTGTCTTGTGATCATTGATTTTGGTTTATAGATATATCCTTCTTGTTTATTTAGATGATGCTAATGCTGCATTACGGAATTAATATCTGATCGAAATAAAAACATCTATCATAATCAAACAACACAGGGAGGACTTTCCTGTTTGGCTGTGTATGCAATCTATTATAGTGTCAATAGTATGTAGTACATATTTCTAAATATGCTTAACTACAATTTAGCACACACACCTTTTGTGGAATAGTGTTGGGGAGAGGTATATGAGCAAAGGACCTTAGAAGGCTGATTACCATCTTTTTGTCACAATAGGTGAGGTAGGTCTGACAGTTGACAGTGATGCTGAGTCATATTATTCAAAACATATTATAGAGTTCATGAGATCAAAGCAGCCAATTTAACAAGCTCCTATTCAGCATGCAGAACACTACATACGCCTGCATTGTTGAGGGAGTGCAAACCAAGAGGATCTATTTTATGTATGTTTTTTGTAATGTTTCTCTGTTTCTTTACTGGGCTTGGTGATGGATGACTATTTGATGATTGAAGCTGTGTTTGTGAAATAGAGTGAAAATCAAAAGAAAACTAAAAATGTTGTGTTGCATTGTAGAGAATGTATTGCAGTGTGAATGTTCCTGTCAGGACAATGTTATTGATCCAGGTTATCTTCCTAGTGCCTATTCTTGCATTCACCATCGGCTAGTTTACCTCTCAAGGTTTATTCGAGGGCGAGAGATTTGTCAGAGACCAGCCTCTGTGTGCTAACATCTCTGATGCCAATGGCAACAACCCCCCCCACACATACAAATACACACACACACACACACTAACACACACACACTCACTAGCTCACTCACTCACTCAGTCACTCAGTCACTCACTCACACACACACACACACACACACACACACACACACACACACACACACTCACTCAGTCACTCACTCACTCAGTCACTCACTCACTCACTCACACACACACACACACACACACACATTTTATTAATATTTATTTAAAAATAAATCTCCCATTTATTACACATCTTGGCCCCAAATTGTACTTACCCTTCGGAGTGTGGGTCTTGGACATTGAAAAGATGAGAAAAAATGTAGATGCAAGAGGGGACCATCCTAGACGATCGATAAGCCTTCTTTCAACTTTGTGTCCCTGCCAGTCACACGACCAGCCGGATAAGACCCCTCTACACCTCATCGCTGGGTCCTCATATCTATGACTCGGGCTGTAGAAAACCTGAAAGCTCTTTCTGGTGTATCTTCACCTCTTCCTGTCATATGATGATATCAGGGAACCAGTCAACTGGATAAGATAGTACTCAATCCAGTTGTTGTTAAACGCGGTCGCCAACACAACTATTTTATAGTCTCTGGCCATGTCACTTTTCGAAAAATAGTTTGGAAGCAAAGATGGAGCAATTCTTTGTAAAAATCTGGAAGGACTGACCGGAAAATATGGTGACAAAATAAACAGGAAGGGTCTCCTTGGTGTGTGCACAGACATATTCACAAGCGCTATGAAAAATATTCAGCAAAATTCTCTTTCGTATAAATGTTAATGCAGTGTATGATCCAGGCTCTGGCACATAAGGCGAGGTATGTGTTTTGTCCAACACTACTTGTTGCAAAAATATAAGCTAATAATCTGGCTGTGGAGGCATTAGTCTAGCCTATTTACTGTAATGAGCGTTTTCTTCATACAACCTGTTGTGAACCTCTTGCACCTTAAGCACATATTAAGTGGGCTTACTCACTTACGCAGGCTATACCCTGTGTATTTATGGTGGAAGCGTAAGAGCTTCTCTAGTGCTTAATCTCTTGAGTACAAGAATAGGAAAACTGAACGGAAGCGTATTATCTTACATGACCGTCTGGTAATTTAAAACAAATATTAGATCCAAATTAAATTTGAAAATAGGCCTATATAAATAGACATGAGCTTTATTATATGATATTATGACTGGTTATACCACATATTAGTACAAGAGATATTTATATTTTATTGCATGCGCATGAAACACACGCACAGCATAGTGGCACTTAGTATCACTGTTTCAGACAAAGATTCCACATTTGCTCTGTGTTCAAATCTCAATAGAGCAAATTATGTGCAGACAATAGATGTCTTTGGCTGTATAGGTCAGCTCCATTAGCTGAGGGCAACATAACTGAATTTGTTGCGGGAGACACCATGTCCTTCAGTTCAACAGTACCTAATTTAAAATGTCTGAGAAGAAATGTAATGTAAATTATTTTTCTTACTTCACTAAGTGTAAAATCAGTGTAATGGCTGAACGGTTTCTCTGGCTGCGTATAGTGTATGGGATACATTAGCATGCCGAAGGGTTTGGGGTGATTCATATTTAGAATTACCAAATGCTGTAGGCTTTAAAAACGTAGATGGTGTTTGCAAAATTGACTAATATTGTATGAATAATGGGGTTTTATTGGCCTTATCCATCTATCTATCTATTTATCTATATTCTCAAATTCATCCAAACGTACATTGCTTCACTGAGATCCTCACTGAGCAAGCTAAAGAATATTTCCAGCGACTTCCACCTCAGGAAGTCATGTCTGCTGACTTTGGCTTCCTTCTACTCTGCCATTTTCATGACTACTAATGTCCTCTGTGTGGCAAACATTGACCCATAAAGCCCGCAGGGACAGTGGAGTATGATGAAGAGCTTCCTAAATGATTCAACCAGAAGAAGTGGGCCTTGACAGGTAATAGTTTCCACGGTCCTCGTGAGCTTCTCTCCCGAAGTGTCATATCCACTCACAATGTAGATGATCAAAACTCTCAACCCAATTTTCTGGTCTCTTTGTGCTCCGGAACTATCTTTTTCTCTCTTTCTTTCTGTCCCTGAAAGTTGTCCTGTCATCCCAGTGATAAGGCTGGCTAAGTAGGTTTGACTCTGTCTTCGCCTGGTCCTCGCTCCATCTCCATTCCCTTTTAGTGTCCCTAAGTGTTCTGGACTGCCGTTCCTCTTGATGTTTCATCATTCCTCCCTCTCTATGTATCTTTTTGAAGCTCTTCTGAGAAGATCTGACAAATCCTTATTCATCACACGTTGGATTTCGATCCATGCATTCGCACAGGCGTTGTTCTAGAGATGTGAGAGGTTCGCAGACCCTTGCATTGGTAGGTATGGATTCGATTTGCAAAGATCTTATTCTAAACAACATTGTCATGATACCAATCCTCCTTCCCGTTTCAATATAGGCTACCTGACAGTGATAGACATGCCTAGGTTGACGGGGGTTAACTAGCTGCATGGATATGGAGCTGAGAATTGTCTACCGTGAACACTTTCCAGCCCTGTTATCAAGTAACAAACAAAAGATCTCAGATAACTCATTCATTATTCATCCTTCATAACCCAATCCCATTTCTCATTTCATTTAAAAAGCTCAATGTTTTTCAAAATATAGCAATTTCTGGCGGCAACCTTATTATGTTGCTGATACGATGCCTTTTCTACCAGACAAACTGATGTCACAAAAAGACCTTTCGACCAATAGATGGGCTGGACCCGATAAGGCTCCCGAATTCCATGAGGTCGTAATCCTCATTTCAGCAGCATGACTCAAATAAGCACGGACTCTGAGGGGGCTTGGGGGAAATGTCAGGGAATAACAATGAGGCCTTTTGAAAATTCAACAGACGCCCATCTGGATTAACGTGAAGAGGCTTGATCCTGTTTTCCCTTCATCAGACAGAACCTCCGGGCTGAAAACGATGATTGACGCATCGCCGCGTGTCATCTTTTCCTCGTCTAACGCGAGCGGAAACAACATGGGTTGCCGTGGTGACCGAGAGGCATGTTCTCCGTGTGTAGTGTCTGCCTCCATCGGGGCGGAAACAAACAGCCATAGTGCGGTGGTGGCGGCGACGGTGTTTCACGCACCACGTGAGCGTGTTAGACACCGCCTTGTGTTGCTCCGGCCTATGGCCCAGCAGGACTGCATCGACTTCCGCTGCAGATCAAAAGAGGAGAACCGCATCGACGCAGGTCCGCAACATGGGCCTCAAGGTGGGAGACATAAACCCCCACAAGGGCGGCCACCTTGTGTACTGCCACGTATGCGGCTTCAGTTGAAACGGCTCAATCGAGAAGTTTCAGATCTATACCACAGCTCCATGGGTGTCTTTGCCCTAGTTGTCTTCACAGGAGTTAACTTAAGTTGTGTTATGAAGGAACTTCCGGAGGCTTTGTCCACATATACATCGCAAAGGCCCCATATTCAGCCGGCGGAGCGTTTGAAGGAGTCCATTGACGCCTGCGCAACGTACCAATCGAACGCTAGCCCGCCTGCCTTCAAAGCTGCAGGCTGCTCAGTGTGCGGCCCTCATCCAGAACGGCCGCTGCTGACCTTTGTAACTGGCAACATAATTGACAGCGGTGAGAAAGAGGAGTGACCCAGAATATCAGAGATCAGAATCCAACACAGACTTACCTGCTAATCAATTCGCTTCCATTTCTGGTACATCAGACCACAGCACCCGTGTAGTCCGATGTGACATCGTCATATTTTCATTTTTACGTCTTCCAAGATCTAGGTGTTTGGATCCTCACTGGTGTTTAACGATTGCCGCGTGACATGTATAAAGATGGCATTTCTTTATTCTTTAAAGAGCTGGTCCCAGAAAATACCAATCATGGATAGTTGGCTGTGATATTACATTACGGAATGCAGTGGATGCGGGGGAAACTCTCTACTGCCTGTCCTCTTCCACACCCTCCTCCAGGTTCAAGATGTTATTGATTATTCTCAGAAGTCTTGGCTGGAAATTGGACAAAATTGCACATTTGTATAATTATCCAAACAACATCTCCAAGCAACCCCCCTTCAGAGTTGTTGCCAAATCTGATAATCTAACTCAAATCGCCTACTCATTCTCAGAAGGAATTTCCCTTCCCCCTCAGTGAGTGGTAATACACTCTTGTTGCGCTCCTCTCCCCTACTGTAATAAATAGCTCTGCATAATTTATTGGTCTGTGTATTGGAGTTCACCCTTTGGCTGTAATTAGTGAACATTTGAGGGTGCAGAACGCAGTTAGTTTGGAGGCCACATGGTTCCTCTATGGCTCCTGGCTTCCGAGGAAAGAAAAATATGACAATCCTTTGTTATGGGCTCTTTTGGAGTTTTGTTTTTCATCTACTGCACTGTGACAAGGGATTACAAAAACCTTTTTAATTTGTGGCGTCGGGGTGCAGTGCAATTCATTCAGGGCACAACAGAACTGTTGGCATGTGCTTGTTTATAGAGCACATGAAATTAAAATAGACTTTTAGTTTTCTTTTTGTTGGCTCATGCTCACAGACCTTTTATTCATTTATTCAACAAAGTTGTACAAAGAAACAATAAGAAGTTATTACACAACATCTAATCTAATCAACGTAGCATATTCTACAGCCTCAAGCAGATTGTCGTGATTATTGTTTGCTTTAAATGTCTCACAATATCATGATGCATAAGGCCTGCTTGACTTGGACATACATCATGTTATTAAAATATGATACATTTGGAGGCCTTTAATGTGAAGTAATGTCATGGGTTTTACGAGATTTGTGGGAAGGCCTGAAAGAAACCACATGACCATATTCTTTTTAAGTAGATGAGACCAAAACAACCACATGATTAAATACTCTACGAGTATAAAGACGTGAAGTCAACCTAAGTCAATTGTATCAGTCCTAAATCACAGCTACAGTCTCCATGTCTCATTTTACAACACCCCATTACCCTCAGGAGAAACTCCCATGATTATCCAGGAAGAAAACTTTAGAAAGAACTCAAAAGGGTGGATCCCTTCTTCCAGAGACACTGAGGAGTGCAATAGGTGCTGACGTATCTCACTCTTCTGACATGCAATCAATGTATTTTTCAATCCACCGCCAACACATCTTCGAGTCAAAACCCTCAAATGAGAACCCCCCAGGCGGACTGTGGGGAGTCTCCCGTTGTGTGTGGGCCAGCAGACAGTCTCAGATGAATCACATCGCTAGAGGATGCAGAACACAAAGCGAGAGACTTGTTTAATGGAGACACGGGAGAACTAATTCAAGTTATTCATCAAACGTTGCTCCAGGCTGTGCGTGCTGGTGTTGTGGCATGACCTCAGCTGCACTAGCCAGCAATCACTTAGTTTCGACCAGCCTGACAGGCAGTAGCCTTGCATGGCAATCGGGGCCAAAAGGATAGGTTTCCCCTTGTGATGTTTATGTTTTGGTTTCGCCAATCAGACGCAATCAATGTGCTTTCCTATGTCTGAATGACATCAGCACACACATCTTAACCTTAGAGCAAACAAATTAAAAAGGAGTTTATATAGAAAACATTGTGCTTACTTGTGCATGCCTGCGTGAATGTCATTCACCTTTATCCAGGATCCACTCCTGAGATAAAAAAATATCTCTTTGCATCTGCACAGCTGGGAAATAGGATTTATGGGGTAAAACCCTTGAGATTAGAACCAGTTGCAAACAGATCAAGATTCATACAGTGATGAAAACCAGGATTATGGATTTGTTCCGGGGCTCTTGCGCATACCACAAGTGAGCAGTCTTGGATATGCTTGATGGAACATTATTTATCTCTACGAATGCCATTAGGTTATGTTGCTTTTATTAGTGCCCACTCCGGGCTTGTCAATCAGTCCTGTCTTGGTTGTAACCGCTTACCAATGTGCTACATAACTGAAGTGCTCGATTTCCTACGGGAGCGCCAGAAAAATGTGACCCTCACTCAAAGTGTTCCCAAATAAGAGTGAAGTCATCGCAATTTTTCTGAAACTGTCAGGTACTTCATTTCTTTGACAGTTGTTAGCTGTACGGCGTACATTTTCTGTATTTCCCGAGTATGAATTAAAGATTTCTTGGTGTTACCGTTGAATTCTACGGTATTCTGTCTCAGATAACAATGAGGAGGTACAAGATTTTCCTGGTAATGTTGAATAAACCAATTATTTTGCAAAAAGAAAAAAAAACTGTGGATCAGTGCCAAGCAAAGAGAATATTTATATTGAAAAGTAATATTATAAGGAGGGTTTTAAATGCACAATGTGGATGGAGGAAAAGCAAAGGCAGGTCAGTGAGTGGTTTATAATCAAAAAGGCATAATGATCCTGACTCATATCTCAGCTACAAGCTGCTTGGCCTAGCTTCATTTAGAATGCCTCAAATTCTAAGCCAAAACATTGTTTGCCCTATTACAGTTGTTATTATTAAAGTCCCACATATGAATGCTTCTTGCTATGCAGCATTGTTATTGAAAAACCCATTTAAGGTCAAAGATCAGCCTTCATGTCCTCTAACTCCGAGAGACTGACGAGAACCATTCTGTCCTCTAGATTTGTCACATTGACTCTCTCTCTCGCTGTCGTCTTATCTCTCTGTATTCCTCACTTGTGTTGCAGCATGAGTCAATATGATCCTCTTGGAACATCTCCAACTACACACACACACACACACACCAATACACGCACACACGCTCCCAAAGAGCAAAGGCTTGTTTATCTCATTTGACATTGGAGACAAACACACACAGCAGCCTTGCCTGTGTCGAGAGATGATATTATCTATTATCTACCATCAGTAGGCATATACACTTGACGACACAGCGTGAACTGCTGTCCATTTGTTTAGATGTATCAAACCTGTCATGCCATTTACTTCAGACACCTCCGCCTTTATCCACATGCATTATCCCAGCAGGAAGTAGATAAGAAAAAAAAACCTGGTTTGTGCTACCTGGTCCAACTTGGCTGGTTGACACCAAGCCTCCGGGTTAGGTCCTATAAGGGTTTAGTTGAGCAGTCAGTCCCACTGGCACAGATGGGCGGGGACAGCATGGCTGTCATGGCTCATCCAACAACACCAGCCACTCCTTCAGCCCGTCCTCCGCTCTTCCTCTTCTGCGATGGCCCCCACACAACAGATCAATCTGGAGATCAGTTAATAAAGGAGCCAGACTCCCAGGATCAGCGCCCTTTGGTGCAGCATGCCTTCTCCTCCCTCTGATTGATCCGATGCGTTGCAGAGGCGCGTTGTGAGTCTGTGCTGACGCAGCCAACCCCTCCCCAGGAGGTCTATGGTCGGTCTGCTGGCTGTTGAGGGAGACCACAGACATTTGTACTATTAGGTCAACCACTTTTTTTATACATTTCGACACACATGATATTCATTGCTTAAGCAAAACTAATCCTAAACTACCCCCCCCCCCCCCCCCCCACACACACACACACACAGATTAATGTGGCCATACAATTAAATAAACCACTTTGTTATCCTCAAGCAAGCGTACAAATGATCTGTGTGTTGAAATCCTCTCTGCCCCCATGACAAAGTAAACAGATTATCCACTTTATCACCGCTAGTGCAAGGTAATTTCAGAACTGCCCTCAAACAAATCGTCCTGGGAAGATTCCTTTATCTGGGGCATATCCAGAAAACTGTTTAAGATTAGCTACTGGCGAGAACATCTAGACTTGTAAGTTACAATCAGGAATTGACATGTATTCTATTAAAATGCATTGCAAATATGACAAAACAAACACGTTTTTAATGAAGTCCAAAGCAGCTCTGGAGAAGAGCTGAAACAAAGCAAAACAAGACATTTGACATGATAACTATATTACTAATCTCGCTGCTTTTAATCTCTAGCTGTGGGCGACGGGAACTGGCAGAGAGTCAGATGGCCTCACAACATTCCTCCCTGAGAGCAACCTTCAGCCACCAGGGAGACGGAAAGTTGACATGTATTAGTGGCATGCCCTGCGGCCAACTTTGCATATCTCTCTCCTTCGCACTCCATTGTGGGTATTTTTACACACACACACACACACACACAGGCGCACACACACACACACACACACGCAGGCGCACACCCACACACACACGCATGCACGCTCGCACACAAACACACACACACATGCACACAGTTACACTCACACAAACATAGACACACACAGACACACACACACACAGACACACACACACATACACACACATACACATGCACGCACCCACTCACACTCACACACATACAGACGCACACAGACACACACGCACGCACACACACACACAGAAACACAGACACACTCACACACACACACACACTCACATAGACACCCTCACACCCACACACACAGACACCTGTTCCCTCACCTCAGTATCACTGGTTTTGAGTAACCCACACCCGCTTGCCAAGGCGTTCCCCGAGCCACGCGGCGACATCACTCCACACAACATCACAGGAGTGAACCGCTCATTATGTGAAGCGCACACTACTCTGTTAATCACGCTAACGAGCTACTCCATCCTCACCGTCAAGTTTTTCCAGGTCTTTGAACACTCTAATAGGATGATTTCAGTGCCTCGTGTAATTACATAGGTACACGCGCTCTCATAATTAATGTCAATCTCACTCGGGCTGTTGTGGGACTCACAGACCTGACAATGCCATTAGCTAAATTGCTTAAGCCAGACAGCTTCGCGCGGTCTCAGATGTCCTGAGAGTCTCTTTGTATGCGGGCCGGTCGTCATAACGGCTAACGTTGTCCAGTGTGCAGTGAGCCCCTCCACGCCCACTCGATAACTAATTAAGTCCTCCTCCATTGCTCAGGGCTCCTGCTTTTGGGGAAGGCAGAATGACAGAAGGGCTATTGCTGAAAATGAGAGACTAATGGCTGAAACAGCCCCGCGCTTTTACTTTGACACATTAAGTAACTAGAAGTTGTCTGGCGTTTTCTGTGAAGTAAAGTGGCACAATTAACATTTTTTTAACCACAATAATGTTAAATGAGGGAGACAGTGATATAATGTTAGATGCACCCGTGGCGTGCACACACACGCAGAGCCACACACACGCAGAGCCACACACAGACGGACAGACACACACACACAAACACACAGACGGACAGACACAAACACACAGACTCACACACAGACGGACAGACGGACACACAGACGGACAGACGGACACACACACACACACACACACACACACACACACACACACACACACACACACACAGGCGGACACCCACAAAGGCCCACACCCAGATGGACAGACGGACACTCAGACAAACACACACACACACAGACTGAAAGAAGGACACACAGACACAAACACAAACACACTGACACACAAACACACTAACACACACACAGATGGACAGACACACAACCACACACAAACACACACACACACACACACAGATCCAGACAGACACAGTCACCAGGAAGGCATCTCTTTCTCATGCTGGTATTTTGTCTGAGCCGGCCGCAGACAGAAGGAGGAAGACTCTGTCATCGAAAGGCTCCCTTGGGGCTGAACCACTCACAAGGTCTACTATCTGTCCCCCGGGTGAAAACTAAGTTTCATCAAGCAGTTTATGAAGTTTACTTTCTGCCCGAGTCGGTGTACCCATAGCCATAAACTTCCTTAATGCTTGGCATAAGTCACTCCGACCAACTGTCACCTCCCCACATTTCTTTCTTCTTTTTCTATTTAACATATTTTTTTATCAGTTTCTTTTGCCAAAAAACAGCAGGTTGTTGAATTTATCTTTGACCTTCTGGCTAACTTCTTGACTAATTGCCCCATTTAGGTGTTTATGTTGAACTCCTTGTTAGAAATGTTTTATATTCATATCTTCTATCTTTATATCTATAATATATTCATGTTATTCATGGTGTTAATCTCAATTTTTTTTAATCTGTATTTCTTTGTGTAGCACCTAAGGGTTTCTGCGCGAGACTGCTTTATAATTGCTATATTTATATATTTATTTAGTAGGTTTTAAGTGCCTCGCTTGCTCTTCTGCGCTGAAGCCTTCCAAGGAACGGAAGGTCAAAGGTCACAAGCGTTCCTTTGACTATTTGTTTACCCTTATGAGGACAACTTTGTTGTGAGCTCCCTCCCTCTGGCCCAATGAACACAAGCTGCCAGGGAAGCCCGTCCATCTGTGCTCTAATGTACTGCCATGAGTATTAATAGACGATAGTCATTGCGTTGGGATCGTAGGCCCAACTAGGCAGATCCCTCATCACCGTGGTAGGGGTGTTGCCCGACGACGTGGATTTCACAGTCACCCAATGTTGTCCTTTGATAGAGCCCCCCAAGCCCTGCGGAAAATATCAGGGACTTCAACACAGACCTCTGTGTGCAAAGCATTGTGCAGGTTTCAAATACTATTTCAATGAGTTTGTGGAAGAGGTTGAATGACTAACCCGAATGCAGGATTTTGGGATGTTTGCTCTTTGCGGGAACCAGTAGCATGTAGTTGCCGATGCCTTTTCTCCGACTCACTCGACAACAAGGTGACCCTTTTATCCAGCTGAAGAAAGAATAAGTTGTGCCCTGAATTGATAGAGGCGGTGTGTAAAAATAAATATTTGGAAAAGTAATTACCAGCGGTGGATATGTTTTGCGAGTGCAAAGAGAATAAATAAACTTTATGCTTTGTGAGACGAAGGGTTCAAATCGATCTTTGTGAATATACGTTGTTAACTTTCTTTCCAACTCTTCTCTGCTTTCACCTTAAAATCAACACCACTTACTGCCTCCCTTTGACCCGTTTCTTCCATTCTTCGATTGCCTTTGTATTATCGATAGTCTTTGTCTGTTCTACGTTCTCCATTCCGGTCTCTGGTGTCTGTTTATTGTCTTTCTAACCTCTCAACACCTGTGTCTGGGGTCTTTCCCTCCACCCTTCCATTCCTTAGCTCCGTCCCCAAAAAGTCACGACTGTTGTCTTGTCCCCGCCGGCCATGCTGGAGTCTAACGTCTGAGTCTGAGTCTCTTTCCAGCGCTTGCAGCAAACCGGAGGCCCCAATGGGCATTGAGGGGAACAGGGGAGGTGTTTATCTGGCCAGGCAGGCCTTCGTTCCATCATTATGCCAATAGAGACAGCAGCACAGAGCTCCATGCCTGCCACACAGTCCGATAAGGCCAGCAGGTAGCATGGCTGCAGCCAGACCCAGCTGGCTACAATGGATGGGGTCAGACAATGTACACAGCTGACGCCTCACTTACCTTTACAGTTAAAGTGCTACTTAAAAAGTAAATGACCGGGCATGACCTAGGTTGTTTACTAGTCGTATATATATATATATATATATATATATATATATAGAGCTATATTTCACCAATAATACACTTCACTCCACGCAGGCCCTGTTTTGCCTTTCACTCATCCTTGTGTTTAGTACTTCCTGTGTCCCGCCATAGATCACCGGAGGGCTGGGGGCCCACCGTGTGTCCACAAGGTCCCCAGGGACGCGCTGGTGAGTCGGTGTGTTTTGGACCGGAGAGCACATCTCAGAGTTTGGTGGAGCGTGATGGACGCTCTTAAATCACAGAGGCCCTCCTTTCCCTTCGCCGGCTCCGGCTTGTCACCGTGAATATGAAATCAGGATTTATCTCTGGAGAATAAGAGATGGGCCCCCGTGGGGAACATGGGACGAGTGGTGAGTGGTTTTTAAAGGAGAGCCCCTTCCCCTGCTCTGGTCGGCCGCTAAATCACATTTCATGTCACTCCGCCGCGTCTGTCGTCAATTCTCCGTAACGGCAATGATCTTTATTTTCGGGTGGAATACGATATTTCTTTCGCCAGGGTTTGGTGTTTTCCTCCGTTAGCGGCCGCGTCTGGAGAGGACCCCCCTGACACACAAGTCGGAAACAATAGAGGGTGGGAAGGCTGGCTGAGTTGTGCTTTCTTTTTCCCAGCCGTAGTCATGATGAAGCCCTCTCGCCTCAGCTAACCACTTAATAGCTTTGACTCACACGGGGTTTGTGGTCCATTAGTCAGCCGGGCCGGACGCAGATGTGTCTCGTGACGTGCATGATTCCTGTACAGCGTGGAAAATTAAAGGACAGCAAAGAGAAAAACGAACGTCCCTCACCGCTTTAACTAATGGTGTGAAGGTACGACCCTTCTTCTCTTCACTTCTTTCGTGGCGCTTTCATTAAATGTAGCTACGAGTATCGTGTTCTTATCAACGTACAGTTTCAACACGTAGGCCTCTTCTCTCTCCCCCCACCTCCTCCTCCTTCTCCTCCTCCTCCTCCACCCCGTATCCATTTAAACTTTTGTTACAAGGCTAGCATGGCGGCAGTGATTGCTCCATGTCACCGGTCTGAAATCATGTACCTTAGCCGGTAAATCATGGTAGTTTTCATTCCAATCGCTGCACAAACTGACTCTGCTGATTGGCACTTTTTTCCCAGGGCCCTGGTCAAGGGAAATGGTTGCAGAGTTTACAACAGCAATTTCAGTGGCAGTCCTTTCCAGAATGTCTAAGACAGAGCAGTTTCTTCATTCTTTTGATGTGGACCCTTTTTCCCATGCTTTTGCCAAAAACCAAAATGTACAATGTCAAATCTACATGGGTTTCATAAAAAAACTTCTGTTACTTCTGTGTCTTATTCACTGTCCATATTCCATTCGCAATAGTAGATTACATAGTGTTTCTATGTTTGTCTTGTATTATTTTACACATAATTTATTTTCATTTGCTGGGACTGGCACATCGAGGAAGCCATAAAAAGAACCTCTTTATCTAGCTAGATTAACGACTCGCTCCCAGCCCCGTCTGGCTGTTGATGGCTGAAAAAGGGTTGTAGTTTGTTGGACTTCTGCTTAACCCCGGGGTCAGCAGCCGGGAATGAACCGAGAGAATTGTGAGCCCACTGCAACAGATGATGGTGATAGCCTCAGGTAGCCCAATCATCTGTAGTTGATGGTGCCGGCCACAATGAGAGTTTGTTTCAAAGGCTGAATTATTCATGCACGCTGCGGGCGAATATACTATGGATCTGGTCAAGAGAGAAATGGCCTTGCAGAGAGAAAGGGCTAATGTTGTAACAGAAAAATAGGACAACCTTCTGAGTAAAAACTTTTAACTTGTGGTACTGGAGCAGTGCTGGACAAATTGAGAAATTATATATATCTTTAAGAATAGTTAAAGGGTCCTTAGTTGGAATGGTAATCTGGCCAGCTGAGAGTTGAGAGTTCAGGAATTAAACAACGATGCGAAATTGAGTGTGATGTCTTCATTGGTTCAAAAGTGCAGTGTGCCTCCAGGTGTGAAAATAGGCCTAAAAGTCTTTTCAAGCATGTCCTAATCATTTGGCCAGGCATATCAGCAAACCGGGAGAGCATTCTGCATGTCTTATGACTATGGCCATAGTGAATTACCATGGACTTTGAAGTTGTAAGAATGACTTTAATGTACCATGGGCATGGGCCTTCCTAAAAACTATTATCGCAAAGTGCTCTTTAATGAATTGTTATCCTTTGTCTCATTTCTGTTCATTTAATTCAGTGCATGATGAGAGGAGTCATGAAAATGGGAACAGGACGAGCTTGCGCTTACTTGATGATACTACTGTTTTTTTGCCCATTGATTCCTGTGCTCCCATTGTATACTTTTACCATTTTGTTTCAACCAAATGTCATCCATCTGCCGTGCATTCGGTCCAAAAAGGCCCACAATTGTATTGGGTCTGGTGGGTTGAAGAGCCAGAGAAGCCATAGAGTTTATGAGTGTGAATTATGTTCATGCTATTGTCACAGGAAGAAGTCAGGCAGCCCTTGCAATTTGAGGTGATATTTAGTGACCTCAAACCACCACAGAGAGCCCGTCTCATGGCCTACAGCTTCACACCATTAGGCACATAATCTCATTAAGTATTTCTCTCATTTTCCTCAGTCTTATGAATAGCAGAGTGGTACAAAGACGTCCAACTCAATCTAAGCCCAAGGTCATGACAGCTTTCAGAACCTCACTTCAGTCAAGACACGTGCACAGCCAGTAAGTCGTAACGTGAGGATGACCCTGAACAGACCAGGGGGGGTCAGGGATGTCTAGTGCTGACATCGGCTTTAATATTAGATCATAAAAACATGTGTTACACATTTCTTTGAAAACTGCGGCCCTCACATATATATTTTATCGCCAGAGTGCAATTCTAAGTTGGAGTCATTTTCATAATAATCCACAAACTTGTTCAAAATGACTGTAATATAATTGTTTTAAAGAATGTTATATTACCACACAAAGTCAACCTCTTACAACATGTGTATTTTTATATTCCCTCTTGGGAATACGAAAAAATCTGCTACAGCTCTAGATAATACTCTCTTCCAAGTGTTTTAGTGGAGGAACAATAAATAGTTTTAGGGTGAGTCACAATAAATTGTTCACGGCGTGGCGTTGGTGTTGACAATTTCGAGTCAATAGACAAAATAATTTCCTGAGCCGGACGGCCAATTAGTCAGCCGTGACCAATGGCCACTCCAAAGTTTAGGAGTGTTCAAGGCTAGCAGAATGTGTGCACACTGCTCACCACTCCACTCATTGTTCAGACAAGTGAGAGAAGTGAACAGTGTCCTCAAAAAACCCCACTCCTTGCCGCATCATAGAGTTCATTTGGCAGTCTCTAATTGGAACTAAGTGAGAGCCAATAAGTCCTTGATGGTGGTTCATCATCATAGAAGGAGCCTTTGATTCTCATCGTCGCACAATCGTATTAGTTTACCTCCTTCATTAGATGCGGAGCAGGTCGCACTACATAGTGACAGTGGGGAAGTTGATTAGTCGTTGGTTTTCCAGCTCAAAATAATTAAAAGCTTGGGAGGTTTATCTGCCTTCGGGCCTGCGTTTATGGTTGTGTCATGCAGGCAATCACAAGCATTCACACGATTTATGCGTGAAAATGGATGTTTGTATTTTTAGTCTCGGTGACAAAACAACTAACAAAAGCAACAATGCTTAGTTTGATCTGTCTAGCAAATAGATTTGACGTTGACTTCTGTTGATTTCCAAATAAGGTACCTTTTGAGGTTTTTAATTGTTATCTTAACTTAATATAGCATTTGATAATTAAACTTTTGGTCATAGTTACAATACAATGCACTGAATGATGAGGATGGAAGTTCAGCAACTTTGATCTGAATGCTTTATCATCTGAAGATGTTGCCATTCTGTAAAACATAGTGACAAAATAATTTGGCACATTTTTTGCCCAGTTGAAAAAAATAAAAAATGTTCAGGAATACAATGTTTTATAAATGCATTTAAGAATCAAGACTTTAATAAACACAATCACATGAATTCTATCAATTTTATTCCAATTCCTCCAATAAAGGTATAATTTATAATTCCTGCAGCTGGGGGTTTCTCAATCAGAACAAAAACAAAAATCTTGTTGTGGACTGTGTGTGTGGATGATGGCTGGTTGAAGCAGCCTCACCTGGCATTAATCAGACTGAAGGACTCTGGGGCTGGGTGAGGCTACACACTTGTTGTACAATGAGAAAGCAATATTGCCAGGTACACTCAGAAAAGACTTGTCCATGGCAGCAAGGTTCACACAATCGTGTCCAGAGACATTTTGGTCTGCGCTTGTTGATAATGCCCCGTGGAAATGGAAAATTAACTGAGATGATAAACTATAACCATTTGCAAATTGATCCGGCGACATCAGGGTAGACAAGCTCTGTTATTGGTGGTCAAAACACTCATACCAAAAATAACTGAGGCAGTTGATCCTTGTATTGCTATAATGATTCCATACGCATTAACTTTGTGGCTGGCATGAGACACTTTTTATAGTAGCACATCGTAGTAATCTAGAATTATATAGAAATCTCATATCATGAAATCAGGTCTTGACTGGATTTATTTCACATAATGCCCCTTAAGTTAAGGGTTATATGGAGTAACCATATACGTAACCATTACATATACGTAACCATTTACGTAACCTTGAGTAAAACGTCAAATTTCTCTTGGTTCAAACATTGTCTGTAACATTTGGGATAATATAAATATACAACTCAAATAAATATATAACAAAGGTGTAGTCTTTTGAGATATTTGACTAAACTGTGAAAACTAAGCTGTACATATACCTTTAATCTCCAAATAAGCCTTTAACCTTTTAAGGTAACTGCTTTTCTCTCTTGCTGCTGTTGAGCATTTTCTTCTATTTCTTAAGTCTGAATAATTTATTTTCCCTCCCTTCTGTTAGTGGATTTTAGGGGTATCTTACAGCTACTGGCCAACCCCCCTATACTTGGCCAAGCCTCTGTCTGTGAAGATGTATGATGTGTGGCTATTGTGCATGAGTCAATGCAGAAATAGAGCGATTTGGAATGATTTTCCCATCTTGCTCATTTTGGAAAGGATGCACCAGGAACACGCAGCAAAGGCTGTTAAACAAGGCTGGCTGGCTCCTGGCTCTCTCATAAATAACCGGAGCAACGCTATTTCCTTATTATGACTTCCATAGAGCTAGCCTGGTCCTACCAGACTCTCGTACTTCATTTCATTTGTACAGAGAGTCTGGACCTACTCAATTGACAAACGTTAACTCACTTGAAGGCGGGTGTCTGTTGAAATTTAAAACTATTGGATCTGCCCAGTGCCACTCTGGATCTGTTATAACAAATCGTTAACGTTTGGCCTGGAATCACGTTGCGCGCAGGCTGTAAACAAACCAAACACAGTGTGTGAAGATGTCCGTCAACGAGAGCTGACTTTAACGTCATTGTTCCCAGCCACTCCCTCTGTTTGCTGATTGGAAGCAGAAAATTTAGACGGAGAAAACCCACTAACATACCGCAGACCCAGACGTAGTACTGAAGGGAAATTTAAATTGAGCGGAAGTACTTAGGCGGGCGGAGCCAGGCTACCATAGAGCTACCCTGGCAACAAACGCACATTAGAGCTTCCAGTACATTGGCGATGAATGTTTACTTAATACAAGAAAGGTCAAAATAATAAACGCATCTTAAAATGATGCATCATGGATGACATCTAGCCATTGATATCAAAAGTTAAAACTCGAATCATACTCCCATTCCTCCTTATTATACTGATATCGATTTAAGACCTATTATTCAAGTCTTTGTTCACAACTCTGGAATCGTACCTACTGCAGCTTTAAATTATATTTTATCTTGGCTGAGGTAGAGCAGTGGGTGGCTAGGCTAGCAGTTTTGGCATGCATTGTGTCAGCACTGTTCTGCTTCAGGTTTAGAACGCCAGTGTGAGGCCGTGTCTTCAGGTTATGAAGAGATTAGGAGAGGCTAGTGTCCACCTCAGCCACACTCCGTTGGCTTACAATGTGTTCACAATGCCCACTGACCATAGCGCTCGCACATACACAAACATCTTTAAACAAGCGCCCCCCATTCAAATTCTACTTGCCTACCCACTCACCACTGACCTTTCGGAGCGGCTACAGATGTATAGGAAGACGTGCAGCAGAGCCCCCTCGCTAACCTCTCTGGAGATGTCTCTGGCTGTGCATTGTTGTGTTGAGGCCCACACGCTTGGTGGTGGCTGGGCTCCTTCTCGTCATGGTTTTTAAATCAACCTCTGTGTATTTCAGGTCTTCCCACACTGTGCTATGATATAATACTGCTCCTCCACCAGGACCCTGGCCTAAGTGCTGATCTGTGGCTGATCCTACGCAATTTACCCAGGGAAAGGCCACAGAAATCGGAAATGCTTTAAAGGTGACATAATATACCACAAGGTGTGAGTGTGATTAGCCATTACACTATGTGTGCTGAATAGACTGAATAGACCAGTCTACCAGCCTACCCAGTGGACTGTAGCAAACGTTGCTAATATATCCATCATACATCTAGGTGGACACGCCCACTTGTGATTGTCAGAAGAGGCAGATTTTCAAAACAGCTTGTAACGGCTAATAGCACTCGCACCTGGTGGTATAATATTTCACCTTTAAGAACGGTGGGTGGTGAGTGGCAACCAAATCAGCCCTGTGGCCAGTAGCAGCAGGACACACGGTTTGATTGGGCTTTGGGAATAAGTGACTGAAAGGGCACATGTCACCAGTAATCATTTGCCCGGTCACCGATAAGACCCCCATCAGGGTGAACCTTTTTATGTTTGCATGGTCAACCGTCAGACTTCCTGAGGCCTTACGCTATGTCCATAAATCTGTGTTCGGTGCCCAAGCTGGGTTTCTTGAGTTAAATGAACAGTTCGCCGAAGACACGCTTTAAACTTGTCAGTAGGGAACCGTTAAACAAACTGGGCTGTGCCAACACCTTGTTGCGCAATACCAGAAACAGCTTATAGTTGAAAAGAAAAGGCGAGAAAAAAATAAATGTAATGGTAAATAACGGACAACAGCTCTCGGTTATCCGTTAAGATGGATTAGAGTGTTCATCTTGGGCCAAGTGTGTTTTGATAAATTGGTCAAAATCCATATCGTAGAAATAGTTGTCCATGGAGAATGACCTGGGGAGAAAATCCTATTACATTCACCATCTGATCAGTGCCTGATACTGTATCTGATTGCCTAGTAAAACTTGTGTTGTTCACCCTCGTTTAATAGGTTAACCCAGGAAACCGTTATGGCTGATTTCCTTCTCCAGCTTTTAAAACACTGGTTTCTACTTCTCCCAAATATTAAGTAGAAACTGCAGGCAAGACCATGAAAATACTACTCCCCCCCCCCCCCCCCCCCCCACACACACACACACACACACACACATACAATATTCCACAACTAATCTATTGTCTGGCCTGTTTTTATGTTTGCAAAGAAGTAGTTCCTGGACTGGTGTGTAGGGGATTCATCATAGAGATAAGCATGGGGACCGGGTTGCTGCTACAGGAAGTTAAAGGGCTGACACGAAATCTGTGTGTGATGTATAGATCGCCTGTGCTAAAGTTTGTATGATTAATCCAGTGCAGCAAACCCCATTTGCCCCCTGTTTCTCTCTCTCTCTCTCTCTCTCTCTCTCTCTCTCTCTCTCCCCCCCCCCCCCCCCCATAGTTCCCTGCAGATAACTGAGCTCTGAAGGACATTATGTTCTCAAAGATAAAGCGTGGAACATGTGGACCGTATTCTAACATAAAATATGATGTTCTTTATTAACCCCAGACCGGCAACTAGGGCTGTGCTTGGAACACATGACATGAAGTTTAGCCCGAGCTTCCCCTCTTGACTCTGGTCATAAAAGTCCCTATTTGTTGATGGGTCAACACATTCTTTTATTGCCAGATGATCCTGTGGTGTTGGGTGTGTTAAGAGTGTTTTCACTGAATCTAAATCACAAATATTGTTTGATTGAGAAAAATACTGTAAATTAATTAGTTTTCAAAAAGTTAGGGTGATAAGTTGACTACATTCCCCAACAGACGATCTATACGCTATATATTATAAACCCCATAGTGCCAAATGTCTGGAATATGTCACGTCTGGTGATGATTAATCTCTTGAACGAATTGCGTCAAACATTTGCTACCTTGTGTATATTATGCATCCCATGGCATTGGGATATACCCTTGGAAAAGTTTTAAATAAATTACCATCTGGTCGTTTTCTGGCATGTTTATCCTTTTGTTTGCAATAGTGCGTTTTGAGAAACAAAAATATCTTTATGAGGGTTCATTTTTAAAATGCAGAATGTATTCCCTTGGCATTCACTCTGTCAGCCGAATATATTAATTTACTACAATTCTTATATACTGTGTGTGTGTGTGTGTGTGTGTGTGTGTGTGTGTGTGTGTATATACACATTACATGTAAAATAAACTCAAATTTTAATTATCTCTTATTATTAATCATCACAATGTCTCCAAGGCAGTTACATTTGTAGCGTAAATGTTACAGGCAAACATGATATAAATCGATACACGTCTATGAGAAACCTTGATGTTTCGTGTTTGATAGATGATCAAGCTGATCAAATTTCACATTTCGCAGCAGCGCTTGCTATGTGCTCGCTTAGCCAAACTGCCGTCTTCCGCAGACGTCTTCTCACTCATGGAGAGTAGTGAAACGGTGGGTCTCTCCTGTTCAGCACAAAGGCGAACGTTGCATTGCTGGTCCAACAGAAGACTGGCGGGCTTAACAGATGAGTTACTATAGAGTTCACCGGGTGAAGCAGAGTTTGAGCTTCATACTGGATATCATCTCAGCAAACAACTGCAGGCCAGCACTGGGGAAGTAATGCAGAATTATTAAATCAAGAGACATCAATATTTATTACGATGATATCCACCGATCCATTTATTTGATCCCCCTATTCCTGATGGAGCCTGGTGCTCAAGATGGACACCAAGCAGGGAGCCACTCTGATGGGATATTGCATTACAGCTGATGCATTCTGCTGAGATTGAATCATCACTGATGTGTTTTTTAGCAAGTCTATTGATAATGTGTATGAAATATTCATTTTTAGGCTTAGCATCCAGATGAGAAGATTGCATATTCTCACACTTTCCTTCAAAGGAAACAAGAAGGTGCAAATATCTTCACCTAGTTAACACACTGACTCACACAAACAGTTCCAGCGTTTATAGGTGTTAACTTTTCTTCCTCATTGTAAATATTTAAGGGAATTATATAAATCCAGACTTGTTTCTGAGCTTTGTGTAGCATTTACATATGCCCTACTACGTCTAATTAACAACTTAAATCATTTCAGTATGATCTTTTCTGAACTAAATATATCATTTTGTGTTCTCAGTTTGATCACAACAAACTTTGAAAAGGTCTCTTAATGTTTTTAACTTGATGCCTGCAGGGGACTCCAGTACGTTTTACTCCCAACTAAGTGATCTATCTGAGTTGACTTTATATGGAGAGGATCCTGCAGTAGGGCAGCGGTGCCCCGAGGCCCAATCAGCGCCTCCTCTGCTGAAGCAGTCCCCTATCAGAGGTTGACTAGTGTGTGTTAACTCGCTACCATCCCTCTCTACTTTGCTTTTCATTTCTAATCTGTTCTAAATGTTTTTCAACGGGTCTCGTTGGTCTGTACGGATTTAATTATTTTATTCTAATCTTGTTAAGCGATGTTATTGGTGCTTTAAATCATACATTTGAAAAAAGCTGTTTAAATTAAATGTATTTTATTATTATTATTTACTTGAGTTAGTCGATGCTCTGAATAAAAATTCACCATGTAGGATTATAGCGTAAAAATAATGAATAAATAAGAGAAACATTGACAGACATGAACCTCCCAGGCTACTTCTTCCAGCGCTTAAACCGTTCAATCTGGTGAAAATACAATTCTCAGATCTGCCATCAGTAATAAAAACCA
This sequence comes from Pollachius pollachius, assembly GCF_949987615.1. Lineage (NCBI taxonomy): Eukaryota > Metazoa > Chordata > Actinopteri > Gadiformes > Gadidae > Pollachius > Pollachius pollachius. The sequence continues at coordinate 6,172,418 of NC_136943.1, forward strand.
TCCAGTGTGAAGACGTGACATTTTCTTTCGGGGAGATCTATAACAACTGTATAAAAACACCCAAGAGCTATGGCTGTGGAGCCCCACTCCTTGCCCCAGTCACATCACACAAACGCTCTGCCGTGGCGGCGGCTAGGAAATTAAAACCCTGACAAATATGTCCCTGTCTGTCTTTAGCCACAAGACCGGGAGCTGGCTTTGGTTAACCTTGGAGTTGATCCCAGAGTGAAGTCTATCACATCACTCCTCTCACTCAAGGTTTCCGTGGTTGGAATCCAAGCAAATACACCCCCGTATATATTATTCACTGAATCAACATTTTATGCCCAATATGAAAACATCTGCTCATTAGTGCTTGTACCAAACCCTCACAAACATAACTTGGCTTACAGAGATGAGAAAGAAACTGTGATTAAGGTCACCTGTCTACACTGGCAGACCTAACATTTCAAACCAATGACATCACGGCATGAGTCCGCTCCAGCTCATAAAAAGCACGAGACGGGCTAAGAAGAGACATCTGGTTGTCTAAGCTTTGTCACATTCTGCAAGAACAAACCAAATCCATGAAAATCATAGGCCTTGCATGCATGGTTTCCCACGCTCATCACTGGTTTCACCTGAGAAACACAGAAAGACTTTTATTAAACTAAGACCTGAATGTCATTCCACCTTTTCTTTAATCTTGACAACAGAACCAATACGAGGTATCAAGCATGGGTATAATCCCTGGTTACAAGCAGCCGAAAAATGCATTCATCAATCAGCTTGAGTTGTCCTGTTGGTTGAATGATTGATGGTCAACATTTCTCCTCATGTTGGGTAGGCCTGCTTTACAAGAGGCTGAACCAAAAAACGACGCCAGTTCTGGTCAATTCAAACCAAACTTTTAAGGCTTCCTTTGCTAAACGTAGGAAAAGCTGTTATTTGCATTTTCGATGGGAGAGAACCAAACGGCTGGTGTGAGGTTTAGCAGGGACGTAAGGGGATCTGTGACCTTTCCCTGTAGCTGGGGAAGGTGTTGGCATGGCATCACAGATGCTGATTATCATGGAAAAATCCAATTACTCTGTTAGCTATGACAACGGCCCTTAGGGCTTCCTCCTCTCAGTGATTGGGGTAGGCTCTGTTTACCATAGCCTTAGTGTTGTCCCAGCCTTTGTCAGTTGTACCTTCTAAGGACTCTGTTGTGTCAGACAGTGGGAAACCCCATGAGCCTCTAAGCTTTCCCTGTCTCTGATCGGTGTGTGTGTGTGTGTGCGTGTGCGTGTGCGTGTGTGTGTGTATGTGTGAGCAAGGGTTTTCTTATGTCTATTGCTTGGTGTTGACCTAAGGGCTGGCTCCACACCTGAAGATGTACTTTTTCCCCTCCCTCTCCTTTCATAGATCAATATATCAGTATATATATATCAGTATATATCAGTATATGCAAACAACTGCTATGTGTTCTTTTGTTCTGTTCTGTTGTTAATCATCATGCCATCATGGAAAAAATAACAGTCTCTAACTTTTAATATTTAAATTGACGATAGCTTTTCAGAGGCAAGAGCCAGCAATTATGCGAGATTGTGAGTGTTGACATTTGACACGTGATGAGGTGGGGTTGTGGCATGTCATAATGATTGTTTTTGACCGAGTGCTGTAGCGATTCGGATGATGCATGTGAACAGGGGAACGGGGACAGGTTGAAATGTGTAACAATAACAAACACATTGTTGAAAGGCACTGGATGTTGCCAACTGAGGATGATCTGGTCTGTATCCCGACGTATGACCTCTCGTTCATCACCGGGCCTCCTTTCCTCGCTCTAATATGCATGTGAGCACTCTCCAGGCCACAGTCAACATGTCCACCCCTCGCTCAGCCACCTCGCTCAGATGGACTCTGGCCAGCCTGTGCTGTCACATCCCTCCTTCTGCGGGCTAATTGGAGCCTGCATAAAGAGCATGTCATCCATGCTGGCCTCCAACCGCTCTGACTTAATTAAAAACAGAGTTGATGACAATTTAGCATCCACGGCTGCGAGCTACACCTCCCCTCTTTTGTGAACGAGTGTGAAAGGTGGAGGGCAACAGATAAGGGCGGGCCTAGCTGGAACATATGACGCCAGAGGGCTTTCATCCAATCAGACGCCTGCCACCTAGGAGGTGTGACTTGCACTGGCCGGCACATGTCCCGGACAGACTTGAGGGTTGATAGTGATTATGGAGTGTTTATGACGCATAGAAACACCACTGAATGAGCAGGTGTGATATTACACAAGGATAGAATGGCTATCTGGTTTTAAATGTTGTGTTGGGGGGGTTTTGAGTTCTGTAAATGCCGGCGACTGTCAACTTGGTGCTAATGTTGATGTTGGGCCAGGGCACTTGATGCTCATCTATACTGATCGCAAGCATGGTGCCAAAAATCATGTTGAGCTCGCTGGATCACACAGCTGCCAAAGTGCATCAGAGTAGCCACTCACGATCACGGACCACTTGTGTGAACAGAATAGTTGTGTTTTAATGGAGATTCGTCCTTCCTTGTGGAGCCAACATCATTTCCCACTGCTCCTTGTTAGTGGATGTATTGACGCTGCATCTGAATAGCTGTTGAGTCAAGTGACCGCCAGGCTTTGAACGATGACGCCCTGCCGGTGACGGGGTTTCCAGCTTTAGAAGAGGGTAAAGAGTTTGTATTATATGCTGTGTCTGGAAGCCACTTGCATCGATATTCACGCTGGAGGGATTTTCTCTGGAGACCAGCTGGCCTCCATTTGGGTTTAATCCAATTTACTGATCGCTGCCATTGCAAAGGCTTCCTCCTTCGCTTACCGAATGAATAAGTCACTTCTTGCGGATGATTTTGGAATACAAAACCACTCTCCCGATATCGTCCTTCGTTTTCTTTGTCTCCGGAACACACACAGCCCATTCAGAATGGGCAAAGGGCTGTCCGTTAAACAGGGGGGTAGTGACCTTTCCACTTCCGTCCGATTTGAAAAGCTACTGATTGGCAGATGACTTTGGGCTGGCCTCAAGGAGGGTCTGAAGAGCCATTTGGCAGGGGGGAAAGGCGGGCAATTTTATTATTCTTTTTTTACTCTCAGAAAGGACATCTAAATGCTGACATTGAATTGGGATACTGTGCAGGGAACATCTAGACTGAGGTACTCTTTAACACAGAGTGCACGCCCTCCGGAGAATTACGGCTCCCCATCCTCTTGTCTGAAATCACTGGGTTACCGGCTGGTTGCTAAGCCAGTGCTTTGAAGATCTAGGAGAAGGGCTTATGTCCAGGTTCCCCCAGAGACTCTGAGGAAGGTACTGCGACAGTCTTCACACTGTGGCAGCGGTCCGAACCCATTCAGATCATATGAGAGTTGAGCCGGCATATCCTTTTATCTGCGGGTATCCTTTTTAGCGTTGTCACATGGCGAAGCCCAGCATGCTACAGAGTGGTATAAGAAGGCTTCGAGTGGGTAATTATAAATCATGTTGTACGCATATCAAATCAGCACCACAGTCTGAGATCATTCTTCACTCCCATTGAAAAGGACGACATAGGGATGAATGAACCCAAGTATTGGAGCTCAGGTACATCTAATTCACGAGTGTAGGAATCGTAAGCACTGATTAGGTAAAGCATCTGCATTAATATGTTGCATCAGGTAAACAAGGAGCTGCGGTGTAAGCTCATGAAATCCCATTCAATCCTCATTCCCATCCTCACCTGTGGTCAACAGGCTCTGCCCCAAAAGGAACAAGATTGTGGATCATAGCGGCTGAAATGATAAGGTGGTTTGGGATCTCAGTGACCCTGGGGTAGCGCGTGGTAAAGCTGCTCATCCCCCACACACTGACAGAGATCTGGCAGTGGTCTGGGGCACCTGTTGAGGACGCCTCCCCCCTGGGTGCAAACCTTTAGAGGTGAACCAGGAAAAAGCCCAACTGGGAGGAGACCCCAGGATGTAGGTATTACAGCGGCAGCCGGAATCTCCCAGGAGCAGTACCTGCCCTGTGTGACCACAGTCCCGGTTATCTGTATGAACCAAGGCTGGATGGATGGATGCACTGCATAGATATGCAGGCTCATGTTGAAGATCAGAAACAGCTTTATTTGTTTTATATGCAATGACCGTGCTGCTTGTCTTGTGAGCCCGTCCATAACACCCCCCCCCCCCCGCCTTCCACAGAGTATTCAGTCATTCGTATTAAAGAGTCAATAGAATAGATTTGTGGCTGCAACATTGATCATATGTGCAGCATCCTGGATGAGCGATGGCGGCGGTGACCTTGAAGGTTGAATTGTGTTTCGTAAGCAGGCGATTATCTTCCATGAGGTATGCTGGGCTGGCATGGGATTTGTCAACCTGACGAATTGCCCTGGCATAATACCAATAACTTCTAGGTCCTGTATAATTTTTTCCTTTTCCATGCACTATTTTGACCGTGTAGTTTAAAGGCTGAGTGCCATCCCTCGACATTGTAGCCCAGAACGCCATATGGTAAAGTTTTAGGCCTGCTGCCCAATTACAGCATTTAAAACCGGGCAGCATTTACATCAACCAAATAGAAGTATCCCCTTTTTCTTCCATTAAAAGTGGGCTGGTCTGTTCTATGTCCAGAGAGAGAGAGTTGAGATGGAGCACCAATACAAACGGCTCATTAAGACCAGCATATGGTGATAAAAGCAACTTCAACTCTCGGGTGAGTAAATGAGACTCCATCAGCCGTCAGCTGTGACATTTTTCCGCTCCTCTGCGCTATCACTACACTATTCATTGATCTCAAAGTGATGTTACCAAATACCACTGCAGCACTTTCAATTGACAGGTTCTTCTCTGGGCAGGCCCTTTAAATATCATCGCCTTTTACACTCCCCAAAGAAATCCAGCAGATACCTTGTGTCTGATTGGAAAGGGCACATGGCTGCAGCACGCAGGGCTATTTGATGAGCCCGACTCGAAACTAAGTATGGCATTTGGGTTTTTTTGCCAACAATATTGTGTTCGAAAAAAGCCTTAACCACTTGCATATTCCTTAGCTACGTATGTTTGAAATTTGATGACAAATATTTTGCAGACACAAAGTACAAATGGGAAAAAATGCTAAAATGACATGACACAAGGAATTACATCAGCGCAATAACCCTTAAGGTTTTATTCAACCGCGTGTCAATAGTAATCTAATAACAGCTGTGAGCCGTTGGGAGAGGCTGAGCTGAGTAGAGCGCCTCTCAGGCATTTCATTTCCGTGGGGCGCGACGCTTGTAGCATCAACAAGACGTGTTGAAAGCCCTGCATCCAGATACGTTTTGATGGATCTTGATTTACTTGATATGGTTGTTTGGAGATATTTTTAATAAAGTAGTACTTTTTACACAATTACCAATACATGCATTTACCAATACCTTATGTTGCGGACCAATAACATCTCTTAAACTCACAATTGCACTGTAATTACTTATCTTCATGTGTCATTAATGACCATGTACAGTCTCTGAAAATGATATTGTACAGGAATTAGGGCTTGTAAGGAAGTGATGTCAACAATGATTGGAATCAGGTGACAGTTCTAATTAGTCCAGTTGAAGCCAATTAGCAGACTGGCAGAGCTGATTGCTTGAATGGGGGTGTGGTCTTGTACACCAATACTGTGAGACGATGCCAAAATCCTTGTGTCTTAGACCTGACAGTTGACTGTTCTAAATATGACTCAACTAGCTATACTCCAAAAATACAGATATTTTTTTTCTTCTGGTGTATTCGTATTCTTTCAGTTAAAAATATATTCTTTAAAACCGTACCTGCAAATTGTAACCTACAAGTTCCGTATTTCTATTGAGCTGACGCTTTTATCAAAAGGGACTAACAATAAGTCCATTCAACCAATGAACCTACTACCAAGAAATTGTAAGAATGCATACAACTTTATTAGACAACCCTGTGTTGCAGCAATAAATTTCTTCCACAAAGTAGCTTACTTTGGTGAGAAAATTGCGCTTGAAGTGCGAGTTAAAGAGCTTTATTCTTCTAAGGCATTATGTGTTTCACAAAGGCAACTTCCATTTCAGACTTTTAGGGAGTTGATGATAAATGCACTACATTTAAACACAGCTTTTTCAAAGCACTTCGGCATTTACTTCAAATTCACCCACACATACAAACACCCACGGAAAGTTATAAATATGTCCCTTTGAGACTGTAACTGTGATTAAGTTCTATACAAATAGAATTACCTTGACAGCGTCAGGCAACGAGCAGTATGGGGTGAGAAGTGCCCTGGACAACACATCAGCAGCACTCACACTAGAGGTTGCAGGATTGACTCCTCTCACCCTTCTAGTTGTGTGGCTGCTCGCCCTTGGGCACGGCCGTAAGCCTTCTATCATATTCAAGTATTTCACTTTAATTAGCATCTCCTTTGTGGAAATGGTGTCACCAGCTGTAAACAAGCCATTTCCAGATCTGTGAAATGGCTGTGCAGATTACGGAATCAACATTATGGCTTACAGACGAGCAAATGGCTTATTTGTTGATCTAATTGCAACAGTGATTTTTCCCCCAATACGATGGGAACATTTGGCTGGTTGTAGGGTAGCCTGTGCACTAGCCTTATTGCTGCATTCTAGCTGTTGTTGTTGTTGGCCTTTCTGTGTCTCGTAGCTTCGTGATGCGATACGATTACAAAATATATATCTTTTTTTGCACAGAGATGTTGATGGTAAGTGGTAATGCTACACGTCGCCTTTGAGAAATAAATCCTTGTACAGACATCCTACTACATCCTGTTCAAGGCTGCTTTTTCTGAATATCAAAGGGTAACATAAGGTAGGGCTTCTGGGTTTTTTGTGGTTTGTCTGGACGTTGCCAACAAGAAAAAGGAGAGGATTATTGAACAAGGCCGGAGCCAAATATTGCCCCAGCATTTTGGAGCTGAGAATACATTAAACTATTTAACAAAGAAAGTTGAATATTTCTTAATGCAGGGCTGGCTGTAACGCATAGATTATGAATTTGTTTATAATTGATTTGGTATGTTTATGTTTAGCTAATTATTTTTTACTTTGCTAAAAAGAAGTTAAGACGCTAATACATTCTGAGCTCTGCCATCCACATCTAAAAAGCGGCTTATCTGACGAATCCTGTGTCTGAGCAGGTTCCTCTAAGCCCTGCTGGCCAAACGTAAGCCACAGATATGCAGACTAAGGACTGGACACCCTGCCAACTGGCTGTTTATCTTTTTGAAAAATATGACAACAAACACACATTTAGCTTCAAAGTGGCTACAGTACAGCATTCATAAGAGATTAATTATTTATGCAGAAATGAAACGTTTAGGCACCATTCTCCCCTTCCTCCCCCTCCCCTCCCCGCATCGCTATTTTATTGGAATATAACTTATTTTTTATTACTACATTGAATACAGTGCGTATGAAACCGTTACACACTTTGTCAAACTAGTAAAAAAAATAAGGGCACAATTTTAAAGAAGGGACACACAAAAAGACCATCCATCCAGAGGTGGAACTACAACTGCCACTACTACAGCAACTCAGTCTGGTGAGTCTCTTGGCTGTCTCTGTGAGGTTGACAGAGACAGCCTGGATCATCTCTGCCAAGAGTCAAGAGAAATAGAGCCTTAGCAAGCGCACTAGCCAGGCAGAGGGTCAGATAAAGTCATCGAGTTATAACTTGATTCTGTGTGCCTGCCGTTAACAGTGGAACCCGGCAGGTGTACTGGTTCCCATAGAGCTTGTATGATATTGGGTAGATCTGTCAGTGTTGGTAAGATCTGCTTGGCAACTGGGGAATCACAAAGCTAATGGTAACAATTTGGTGTCTGCTAACAATTTGAGTTAGTATCTATACACAGGTGACCGCTTAATAGAAAACAAACCAACACTTAAAGATACTGCACCCCAAGACAAGACCTGACTGAATTTAGACAAATCTACGCACGCACATGTGAAGAAGTGCTGGACTAAAAAAAAGCCTGCTTATAACATAACGACACTGAACACCGTGAGCAAAGAGCAAAACGAGGGATTGGTAATTTATCTCTGAAAGTATCTCCACGGTTGAGAAGGCTTTTGAGGAAGCAATTACTGCCCTTTCATCGTGTTTGATGAAAGATCAGTCCATGTTATCACAACACCGATATACAAAACATATACTTATTGCCTCTAATTAGTGGCAATGAGCTGGTAATTTGAATGTAAAAGCTTTCAAGATGCTGTGCTTTACCGTACCATAAGAAGTCGAAGACACTCTGTCAAACATTTCCCCCAAGGCTCCAACATGATTTAAAAATTGTATAACTTAATTTGCTTGGAAATGTTTGATGTTCCTGAATGGCAGATGGAGCATGGCATTTTAATTTATTTATATATATATATAAAAATTAATATATATTTAATGTTTCCTCCACTTTAAAATACTGGTTGAGAAGATTTGACTCATCTTTTCAACACCAAAGGATCCTCAGCTCCAGTCACGTCTTGATGCGTCTAGACACTGAAAGGAGTTCTTTAAGACAGACAGAATTCAACAAAGGACAAGACTTATGGGGAAGCATTTCTCAACTCATCTGAAGGGGTTGCTGCTTATTGGCACTCCCCATGTCTGTCTTATCTCCATCAACAATAGCTTCAATCATCTTTCAATCATCGACCAAGCTCTTACATCCAAGATTCAGGAAAACAGTAATAATTTTCTTCAGCGTCTAGCAAACACCCCACCTTAACATCCAAACAAGCTTAAGCGACACAACATCAGACCAAATGATCGATACAGCAAGAGCGGGATCACAGGCGGCCTTTTAATCCATTATTGTTTGAGTGCTGATCAAAAGTTGAAACTTGGGCACTAGTCTAATCCTCCCCGATAAGTGGTACCTACTTCTGTGAAAGTGCCAGGTGTATTGAGGTCAAACTTGGTTATTTTATTTCCTATATTTTTTGAATATGTTGTCCTCACTCTTAACCTGCAACACCTTTCTTCAATATTTAATACGGTATATCCCCCGCACTTGAGTTAGGTTCTCTAGATATAACAGAATACTTTCGAAACGAGATTTCCACATCCATAGTTCTTAGATCATAGATCTTCAAGAATTCTTGAATCTCTTGCTGAGCTCAGAACTCCTCAAAACACATCAAAGACATCCCCCTCCATCGCCATGGGAACATAAACATTCAAGCCACAAGGGCAAAAAAACCAAGGCCAATGTTTCAGTGCCTGATGTTCATATTTCAAACCACCGCCATGTGTTTTAACACGCTTTTACCAGGAACACACAAGAAGCGACGGTTTCACTCCAGAGCAGGTCTTCTCTGTCATGCTGGGCCTTTCGACACTGATCCACCACACTTCTCTCCAGATGAAATGGCTATCATGTAGAGCAACCAAACAGAGATAGAGAACAACTGGGCTAGAGATCTTCGTTCAGATGCATTTCCACATTCACACTGCCAGGAAAAAGTACACTTCTTATGGATCATACTACAACGCTTCTAGGATACAGTTGGAAAACAAACTGTAACTTAAGCCTACCACAGCCTCTGGGATTCACGTTCAAGCATTTTTTAAGGTTTGAAGAGTTTGCACAGATCAAGGGATTTGCTGAGAAAATACACAGAAACAGAAACACATTTAGCAGCTAGTCTATGGGTTCGTAAATTTCATCCACAGCCTATGGTTAGGCTGTGAACAAATGAGTTATAGTAAGTTATAGAATGGTGCATTTTGGACTTTTACACATAGCCACACACAGTTGTATTTTGGATTTTGTATATATTTGTATTATATTATTTGTATTATATTTATTTTATTTTGTCAGTTATATTATTAACGTATATATACTTCTAGTATACTCACAAATCAATAATAACATAACAATATTTTATTATTGTACAGTTATTGTTTTGCATGATTTATCTTTCTTAGATATTATGACATAAATAGGTAGTTGCTGGTGACTTGATATAATAATTTCAGCGCACGGTCTGACTGTGTTTTTCCGTGCATCTGACAATGAAGGTCTTGAACTCGACTTTAAAGTGCTTTTGAAATTCAACAAGAATAGTACAGCTCAACAAAGTGACAAAAAGAAATACGTTTGTTGCTGTTGTTGAGCTATTTACGAACCACTTTCATCTGAAGAGACTCAAAGTTAATTAGGCTAGTGGTTGATTGGCTCTAGGATGCCAGATGTAATACTGTACATTAGGTATTGCTGGTAATGCTTAAACAACATTTGTCTACAGTAGGATATATTCAAGTCTGTCATTAAAGTTATAAAAAGATGAAAATCAGCTATGAAGGAACATGTGTGATATCCAAACTCCAATTAACAAATAAAAAAAATAACGTATTTTTAACCAACCTTTGAAAGAGTATTCTAGATTATTTCCAGTCAGGTCTTACAGAGGAGCAGGAATCCGCAGGGATCGACCTAACTGACTTAATAAATCATTTTGGACTTGGACAAATCGATAAGCTTTCACCTCTCACTCTCTCACACTTAAGCACTCCGTTGGACACCATCAATCACAGATCAATTGTCTTGATCAAGGATGCCTGCGCTCAATAGAATCCATCACAAGATCAATTGTCTCAGGCACGAGGGAGGGGAAGGGGGGGGGCCTGTGGCTGTGCTCTTAGCCTTCTCTTAACATCCATCCATGGGGAGGGGGGTTCCCTGAGATTCTTGGGGGTCAGGTTCCAATGAGTTACTGTGGTGGTGCCTGTGCATGATTTTCATTATTTAAAAAAAATAATAACAATGATAATTATAAATATTATTATTATAAAAATATCACAACGTTATTATTATGATTATTATTATTAAATGTAAGCAGTGACCTACCCCCATGTCAGTGTGGTATGTGGTATGTAACCAGCCACCAGTTCAAGAACATAATATAAAGAAGCCTTATTTCACACATGGATCCAATACAAGCTTGTCTCGATATAATGGAAAGTAGATGGGGCCGCCATCACAGCACTGTTACAGATCCTTTCCAATACCCCATCAAACAACATACATTTAAAGATTGTCGGCAATAGGAAAACAAAAACGATTCCTGTCCTGGACAATAAGTTAAGCGGTAGCAGCCAACTTCATCTCATACTTTAATGGAGGGGGGGGGGGGAAATTATTTTCACACAAAGCCTTCAATCAGAAGTTACATTTTTATCACTGTAATGAAAAAGGTGTTATAGGCCATATTTATTGTTCCCTAGTGTCCCTGTGTCCCAGTGGAAATCATATGCAAATACGGCAACAATAAAACAGAGAGAGGCACTAGGCTATCCTGAACGGATGCAATATGCCAATGCACTGCATTGTGAACGCTTGAGTAGCAGTGCATGGCTATAGTAGCATAGCAAGGCTTTTGCGTATCCTACAGGAAGGTTTGAGCAAAAACCCTTCGGGAATATATTGATTAATATGTCGGCTTGACGTGTAGAGAATGCACGAAAAAAGGGGATTCAATTAATGTAAAATGCTAATAATATGAAGATAAATAGCCACTAAGGCAGCACGCAAATGGTGTGGTAGAATTAAAACATTAATGCCAATCACCTTATAGCAGCTAGCAAGCCTGCTATTACAATCCGTTTTCGATTAATGCAATTAAGTGTGAACCTATGGAAGCTTATATAGAATCTCTGTATGGATCATCGTCCCGCATTGTACTTGAATAGATTATGTCTTATTTCCACTGTTTTGAACTCTTAATTCCACCATTACGTATGCTGCAAAGAAGAAATGCAAAGAGCTACCACTGCGGAAAACATTTGTGTAATTGTTCAACTTGTTTTTCTCCAGTTTTTTTATGCTCCTACAGAATAATTCATTCTGATTGCTTTTCTGATTAAAGTCATAGCAAAAGGGATTTATTGTTTCCCCAGCCTGGTTTAATCTCTAAATCCGCTAGGCTGGTGTAATGGCGTTATCATCAACCAGCTGCCTCTGCTCACATGTCTATGAAGTAGAACCCTCGCTGATGCTGTGCCTCGATTGAGTTTGCAGGCCACAGCTCTTCACGTTGCCTCTAAAGGAGAAAGCTGTCTGCAAAACACAACCCCACATGCAGAACCACCACCGGCCCTGCGTCACGGTCAGGTGGGTTTAGAGGAGCTGAGGGCTTGCTTGACATTCTAGGGCTGTCTTCTCAGCACTGACTCCAGTGGAGCAAGAAGGGAAGGGAAGAAGGGGAATGGGGGAACTCTTAACTGATGGAACTCTTCTACCCTATTTACGTTGGACACAGAAAGCCAGGGAGGGAACCTTGAAATTGGTATTAAGGAGGTCTCCTCCCTACGAAACAAGAGGCTTGAGAAGACAATATGGTGCTGCGTCACTGCTCGTGGTCTTTCCACCCTAAAACCCCCATTACTGCAAATTTATTCTGGATTTATTGGTTTTCTGGTTTCTGTTTTCGGTTTATTCCTGTGCTCTAGCTGTTTGTTTTGAAGACGACAGGTCCGATCTGGGGCCTGTTGTCTTGAGAGCCAGTGGTTTTAGCACAGTGTTCGGTTCTTCTTTGTTGAAGGGGCAGGAGTGTATCATTTTGTAGCATCTAGCGGAATGGACTTGGCAGAAATTGAATAAAGTATTCATAAGAACAAGTACTTTAAGTACATGCATAATGCCATGCAAAGAAGAATGTTGCATTGCCGTGTTTCTAAAGTAGCACAGAACGGCTCTAAAGAGTACACGATTTTAGCTTAACAAACATAATAGCTAGCTTTCTTGTAAGCTAGCTGGAAATTCAGATGGTTGCAGTCTGCATCCTAAACGCTAGATGCCACTAAATCCTACAAACTGCACCTTTAAGCATGACTGTGGCTCTCAGAAATACAATTAATCAAATGGCAGGAAGGCATGTGAATACCAGAAGACAACTAAATGTAATTCATTTGGGGAAATAAAATATGTAATTTCTACATAGATGTACCTGTAAGGACAATGTTTTCTCAATCTGGTAAGTGACTACAACCCAGTGGTGTTGCAGGCTACCATTTCAGCAGAGCCACTTGGAGGCAATTACCCAAACTGCATATTGGATTCTTCAGAGAGACAACATGATTGTGAGTGTCTGCTGTGATTGTGGCATTTGTCCAACACTCAGAATAAAAAAAAGTCTACTTAACTGCAAAGAAGGACTGTACTGCCTGTGATGGATGCCAAAATGAATCCCATAATAAGCCTGTGTACACTGGTGCTTCAGATTAATCTTAATGCTCCAATTAAAAGTCTTCAAATCATTATCATGAGATTGCCAATACTGTTTAAAATATTTGATCATATTAAAAGCGCAGATTAACCATGTTAACGATGTCATTTAGGTATCTGATTGTGTGAGACTACTGGGAATTTTGGCACCCTTCTGTGGTCTGCCATCTGCTCCAAGAATAAAATCTAATTCGGGTAAAGCTGCATTTAATTATCAAGGTCTCTCCTCCTTTGAAACATTCAGACAGATGATCACAGGTATGTTTAAAGCTCCTTCCCTGTCCTGATTAACAAGCAGGATTCAATCTGACATTTTGTGCTGCATACATTACTTTCAATAACTGTGTACATTATTTAGGATGCCTTATTTTGGTCCTTCTCACTTTTGTTTGAACATATTGTACCCTTTACTGTTCCTTTGTGCTTGTGTCACGTGGAACACATTGAGTTGTGGGGTATAGAATGTCCCACACTAATGGAATTGCCTTTGCTTGATGTCTGACAGGTTACCATTCTGCAGATGTTGAAAGCTTACCCTGGGAAAGAAATGAAGACATGTATACAGGGATGCACCTGAGAAGTCTGGCCCAGTGGCGTGCATTGAGCATCTGTCTATCTAAATATAAGCTCACTTACTGTTATATATGCTAAAAGCCTGATAGGAAATTGATGCCATAAAAAATAATGAAGACAATTCTTTGCACAACTTGCCCCAAAAACAAAAAAAATACAATAACAAAGACCTGTACTATAAAATACATACAAACCCTAGGATTTGGGATATTTACAGCCAAAGATATTCTCCAAGACATTCACTGGAATATTCCGAAGGCCTCTACCCTCAGTCATCATCTCCTCCCTTATGAGATGCTTTGCTTTTGATTTGTTTTCCGGGAATCTGCGCCTCAGTCGGTGTAAATATATCTGCCCTCACAAACACCTCCTGTGCAGGCCCTTTCATAAGCAGAGAACATGTACAAACGTTATTTGGTCCGGCACTGAAGGGTCCACTGTTCCCTGCTCAAAGGGCGCGCTGTGCCCCGGTGTTTACCGCTCTGCCCGCGACCGAGACTTGAGACCCCCCTTCGGCTGGTTAATAACTAGCCGGTTTGTCTGTGCTGAGCACATTCCTGAGCCCAAAAAGTGTTCATTAAGAAGGATGGATGGATGGTATGGTGCTCCATGGGATGAAGAAGCATTTGAATTTTTCATTCATGGTTATTGCTGTTGCTGATCATTTGGCATACATATCTGAACAGGGGAGGAGGTTATCATCAGAACCGCAACAAGTGAAGACTTTTGCTGTAAGGCCAATAACCCTAAGAGACAATTATGGAAATAGAGATTTCTGTTAATGCTACAATTTATACTTTTAGGATTGCCAGAAAGTATTTATGTCAGATTTTACAATCTAATTATCTCACCTTTATCCCCATTAGATAACAATAGATGCACCAGAATCAACAAATAAAACTACAGCGCAGTTAAATCCCTGGGTTTTCCCTGATTCTCTTTTTTTTTTTGTTTAGGGAACTCTCCAGTAGTCCACGATAAGGTGAGCTAACCGCCGTGGCGGGGCTAATCTGGGTCCAAACGTGCGGCCTTATTGTTCAGCGCCGGGGCTCCTGAGTTCACCCTCCACGCCAGCTCTAAGACCTTGCAGAGGCCGGCTCCTCGCGTGTGTCCTCATCTAAATTCCCCGACCAGCTCCGCCTGCAGCCCTGCATCACAACACCTCCCCCGATGGGGTTTACGGCAACATTTTCTCATTGATTCTGGCCTCGCCCCGGAGCCGAAGAGAGGCCTCCGCCTACACCCGACCAATTTGAATCCCTCTTCAGGATTCTGTGCGGCTCCGGTTGAGGGGGCTCAGCCCGTTCAGATGCCCTCTTTGATTATTTTTCTGAGTAGAAAAGGGAAACAAGGATGGACGGGGGAGGGGGGAGAAGAAAACAAAGTGCGCAGTGTCAGGTTCTGCTTGGATGCCGTGGGGCCTCTCGTCCACACTCTCTATGAGATGAAAAGGCACCTCCGCCAAATCTGGCATACTTTCATCTTATCAGACGATGTAATTTCCTTTGCCAAACAGTGTCGGGCTAATGGTTGTGTTGAAGTTGGAAGGGATAAAGTGAATGAATGGCTGAAAAATGTTCAGCAGCTTCTTTTCACACAGGGGTCTTCGTTGGACAAGCACAGGTACCAGGTACCAATTAATGTACCAGGGCACTCGTAGTAAACTTCAAGGAGCGGACCTATAATAAGTGTTGTGAGCGACACCTGTGTTTGTCTTCCCTTATTTTTCTGTTCCCCTACAGGTTAGAGAAACATGTTTTTGTATGTCATCATCCCATTCCGTTTCCATGGAATCTCTGTGGTTATTTTGCGCTTGTCTGTTTGTGTGTCTCTGTGTGCTAAGTGAGTGGGGAAGTAAGAATGCACTTTTCCACCTCAATTCCTACCACATCGGCAAACAATCCAACCCCCCCGCCGTGTGAACCTCAGGGTCTCCCCTCCCCCTCAACCATCCCCACCTCCACATCCAACACCGCAACCTCGCTAGCTGACGTTAGCAACCTTGACCGAGCTGCAATCTAAGCGGGGGATTATTTCCGAGTCAGTGGCTTGTCATTCTCCACGAACAAGTCAGCAGCTGCCGACTGCTCCGTTTTGTCCCTGGCAACACCGCCGTCAGGGGAAGGTTCCTGTTGTCGAACCGCGTGTGAATCTCTGGTGTACTCGGATAAACCACATACATCCTTATACACGTTGAAGTTCTCCCGTCTTCAATGCAAGGGGTTTCAAAATCTAGTGTGACTGTGGCATCGTATATGCAAACATGTCTAGTTGATCAACGCTAGTTTGCCTGTCACCGGCCAGTGAGGGGACTGTGTGTGTCCAGACTGTGTGAGGTGTGTGTGTGTGTTGACTGTGTGTGGACTGTGTGTGAGGTGACTGTGTGTGGACTGTGTGAGGTGTCTGTGTGTGGATTGTGTGTGAGGTGACTGTGTGTGGACCTTGTGTGTGGACGCTGTGTCTACTAGGCTGGAGGTTGGTCTGTCCTCTGTAGAGAATCACCTCCGTGCTGGGTGTCACCAAGGATCACATCTCAAATGGCTTGACATGACTTCTCACCTTGCACCTGCTGTTGGGATTTATAACAAAAATAAATCAAATATTAAAAAGACGTTTGGTAGTGCCTTTTATATTAATTTAATAAATAAATCTTAAGGTGTCATTTATCATAATAAACACACATGCACGCACGCACACACACACACACACACAAACAAACACACACACTCTGGACAGCTAAATGCTCCCTGCAGAGGCTTTAGGGACAGATGCTGACAACAGCTGACTCGGAAATCATGAAGCTCAACATCGCCATTACAGAAAGGAAAGGTAAGTGGATTCACAAATCAGCTGACAGCTTCAGCTTTATGGAGGCATTGGATTTTATGGGTCATATTTCACACCTTCACACTTTGTCAGAAGTTGTTCACAGGTAGTGAGATAACGGTTGTGAAAAGGGATTCTCTGGGGCCCGAGGATGATACACGTTATGAATAGTGAATACCTTTAAATGACCCAACAACTTTTGTCCCATGTAATGGACCTTGAATAAACAAGTCTTATGCTTATCGTGGGAGAATTACTGGTAGTCTTATTGTGTATTACTCAATTTCTTTCTCTGACAGGGATCGTCAGAGGACAATACGACTCAATTGACTTCATGCTTCCTCTCGGTTTTATAATCAAGAGCCGCTCTGACCCTGACATGCGCTCGGAAGCACAAGTTGAGAACACAAACACATTTAAGACAAGGACCCAAGGAGCCCCCGAGATGGGAGGTGCCCTCAGGCAGCCCCAGGCTCTCCTAGCATCGCTGGAGAGGTCAGAGCATAAAGCCTGACACAGCAGGACCCCTCCACGCTTCATCTCGCCGTTTCTTCTCTTATTATGACAGTGGGGGCGAATATTGTAGCGTGTGGGTGTGTGAGTCAGTGCGTGTTTGTGTGTTTTAGCGGACAGAGGACAAATACGATATTTTTTTTCAAATCCAGGGTCAGAAGGAAGTGAAAACCCAGAGGAACAGTATGTTGCTGAGGAGAATCGCCACAGAGCTTCATATTGCCATTCCTCCTCCTCCTCCTCCTCCTTCTCCACAACCTCTTCCTCCTCCGCCATAACCTTGTCCACAACCTCCTACTCCTCCTCCTCCTCCCTCCTCCTTATGCTCCTGGATGACCTGCTCCTCCTCCTCCACATCGTCCTGCTCCTCCTCCTCCTCCTCCTCCTCCTCCTCCTCAACCTCTTCTTCCTCCTGCCCCTCGACAACTTGTTTCTCCTCCTCCTGCTGCTCATCCTCAACCAACCTCCTCCTCCTCCTCCACAACCTCCTCCACATCCACAACTTCCTCCTCCTCCTTCTCCTCCAAGTGCTGCTCATCCTCCACAACCTCCTCCTCCTCCTCCACAACCTCTCCTTCCTCTCTTTCACAACCTCTTCCACAATTCCCTCCACATCCACAATTTTCTCCTCCTCCTCTCTTTCACAACCTCCTCCACAACTCCCTCCACATCCACAACTTCCTCCTCCTCCTCCTCCTCCTCCTCCTCTGGTCCCCCCTGCGCTGCAGCGTTGACAGCGGTCCAAACAGGAGTCAGCTAGCTTGAGATAAATGAGGATTAATTGTCCTCCTCAGGTTCCATACCGGCACAAGGCCCCCGCTGGAGGCCTGCTCATTCACGGGGCCCCCGAAGAGCCTCCATATGCTAGCTGAAATCTGCTCTCCTGGCACATTAGCTTAAGCATGCTAGCACTCTCCAATCCCTCCGGGCCGCAGCCGTGGTGAGACAGAACTGGGCCGCGTTCCAACACCTTGCACACCGTGCTGGCTCTTGCTCTTCAAGGTTCAGAGAATTAAAAAACACATTTGTTTAAGGAAAGAGTGTTTCCACACGCCACACTGCTGGGTCCGGGCAAACCCCAGGTAAGAGCTTTACAATTAAAGCCGCATTTGCTAAGATAACTCCTATCTTAGGCAGCAAAGCATCTGGGTTATGTTTGAATATGGTATTCCTAAAAGGCATCAAATAACTAAAGTATGATCGTTTTTGGAAAGAGTCGGCCGATATTAGCTCCTCCCTCACCCCTTATTGGTCACAACACCTTAACTCTGTCGGAGCCCCCATATTCGATGCACAATGGGGAGAAACGTCCCCAACACAATGAAACTTCTGTGTTCATTAAGTCAACAATCCGCAGTTTACCTTCTCTCAATACGTGCCCATACTTGCCTCAGAGATTGGGTTTGTGGCAGTTCCAAGACGAATGGGCAAGGTGTTGAGAAACATGGTGATATATTTCATTTCCCTGTGTCCAGGGTGCCACGCCAATAAATCAAGTCCACGTGTATGTGTTAACTCCCCTGCCAGGGCAAAGACAGCGGGGGCCCTGTCACTTTAGTCAACGGCTGAATGATACATTCCCTCCTCCGAAGGCCACTGGAGAATGTTGGGCATTGCTTAACTCTGATTTATTAAAAAGGAAAATTGATGAAACTACATGATGGATGTGTCGGCATGTGAGAATGTTGCTGATGGGGTGTTCTGCGTTCACCTGCAAGTGATGATAACCCGTGGTAAGGGCAGGATTGCCAGATCAGTGGCCATTTTGCACACACCGCTTGACTTGACCCATTGACAAGACAAAGGTTTCCTTTGGAATGGTTTTAATAGCCAGAAAAGTAGAAAACCTTCCCCGACTTTTAGATTTTGATGTTTAGTTTTATTCTACAGCGAGACCATCTAGTCCATACAAATGGCACGATTTTTGCCGGTTGCAGAATGTTGCGTATGAATTTGTATCTTAATTTTGAGATAAGCATTTTTTCTGTGGCAAGACCAAGACTAATCGGCTAGTTCAGTCGAAATATTCAATCCTGCCTCATCCGCTTATTTATAATGCTATAAATGCCATGTATGTTAATAGGATTTGATGGAAATCGACATCATAACACTGATACCATTTAGCCCTTATCCCATGCAATATTTCCAGTCATTGATTCTTTGAGATCAGTCTGATCAAGAAGCGAGCATCAGGGAAACAGATCAAAGCACTCCCCTTAGATCTTTGCACCGTGCCTTTTGCATAACAATGTCTTTAGGTCTCCCATGTATAAAAGAAACTGACATAATATCAATATAGATATCCACTGCATCTCTGGGTGCATCATACACAAGGGGGGGCTCACTGCCCGGTGTTCTTTCTCCCAATGTCAGAAACAGTATATTGTTTCTCCCCGTCATTCACTTATATGTGTTCCAACAGTAGATAGTGCTTTTGTAAATGTAGACAGCACTACGGTGTCCATATAGGGAATTGAATAGTTGAAGTACAGGCAGTTTTCCTTCAGGGCTGATTAAAAAAAGCTAGCTAGCTCTATCTCCATATATCGAGTTACATCTATATGTCTTGCAATCTGGCTCGATGGATTTAATTATTAGAGTTTATCCTTATCAGCGGGAGAAAGTGCATCGCTCGTCACTTGCTGGAGAACACATCCCTTCTCCTATTAATATTTCTCCATTGAAGTCTCACGGTCACAAATCCCCGGGGTGCATCAATATTCATACCGCAGCGTTCAATTCAATTAGCCCTGTTACTCTTTCGCATGCACAGCGGCGTCCTTAACGCATATAGACTCATATGCTCAGTTGCACGCTCCGAGGGAGTCCATCCACCTACTCTGTCATCTCGTGACCTTCACAGTACACTGTGTGCGTTTGTGTTTGTGTGTGTACAGTATATGCCTACTGTTTGTCTTTGTTATGGTTGAATGTGCTTTGATAGAGCAATTTTCTGAATTTATGATTACAGTGTTAATGTATGTTATAAGGAAATGTGCATGCATTGTGGATATAGGGGACAAACTGCTCCGCCAATAGCCATGTATTGGTGGAGTGTTTTTGTGTGTGACACACACACACACACACACACACACACACACACACACACACACACACACACACACACACACACACACACACGCACGCACACCCCTCCCTTCTGTCTGGATCCTGTCAAAATCAGGAAGGGGTGCCGTGAAGGATGAAGCATGAGGGTCTATTTTTTTTTAGGCGTCTCTCGGTGGTCAAAGACCCCAAGTCCCATCTGCGCGTCTCGCTGCTGTGATGGATGGCCTAAGTGGATGTAGTGGTGGGCCTACTGCATGCGTGTGGCGCCGGGAGGAAGGAGCTGTCCATTGAAACGAATCTCAACTCTCACACAGTTAATCATCTGCTTTGATCAAACGAGGTACCTGAGGCAGTGCGGTGTATATCGGCTCCACGCCGTACGTTATTTTAAACCTGCTGTAAAAGGTGATCATTCGGCGCGATCAATCATCAAGTGATTAACAATCAGCGCGTCAGGCGCAGGGATCTGCGACACCGCAACGACTTGTTCCCTCTCCCGTCTAATCCTCACATAATGAATGCCGCTGCGGCAGGGGAGCCATTCCACTGTTAATGAAACGGATCTGACACGTTTACCCTGCCTCTTCCCGTCTTGCACCTGCCTCATTAGGACTCCGGGCCGGGGGTGAACCGCGGCGCGGTGACCAGAGCTCCTCAGGGTTATGTCATTGGTCTCGAGTTTTGCTTCCGGGAAAAAAATGATTAGAAAAAGTTGTGGTTAACTAACGATGATGAACCGAGGGAGAGCACATTCAAAGCGAGGGTAATCCACAAGGGATTGTAATGAGGGATGTTTGCACATCTGGAGGTCCTGAGATCACCCTTTTATCCAAGATTTGTTTTGATGTGGAGGACAACCTTCGTTATTAATAAGCACATCAAGTAGAAACATCAAGACAGAAGGCATTATCATTCATTTCCAGATATAAATTATCACGTACACACAAAATAGGCCATTACGATGTTTTAAAATGGCTTTGCTTTGATTTTGTATTCTGTTGAAAATACAATGGCACACTTGCATAACAATAAAATGGCACACAACCAGAGCGATTCATCCAGAGCAACTCATTTAAATTAAATTCAACCATCCATTCAAAGCCCACAATCCTCAATCAAAGTCCATTGTCCGCTATCCAGGGGTCGTCTCAATGCAGTTCCTCGGCCAAAACAGTTCGATACACGGTAGGGGGGTAATCAGGTAAACGGGTCACAACAGGTAATCTTCGTCTCTCAGTTATCACACAGATACTTCCCCCGTCCAAACATTGGGCAGCCTGCTCTCTTCCTCTTATCCCCAACACATCCCCCTGAAGGCCTAATGATCCACAGGGTGGCCTCCTTGGACCAGGAAGTCCCTATAAGGGTTGGGGGTGGAGCCATCACTCCCTAACATGCCCGTAGTCAGCGATGAGGTCACCGAGGTACGAACCTCGGTGACCCCTTAAAAAAAATGAGCAGTTGAGAACTTCTGAGGTGAGTCAATGCTTAATCCAGTTGAGACTTGTTCCTTTGTGTCCGCTGTGTGTGACATTTGTTGGTGTGTGCGCAAGCCGAGCACAACCCCCCCCCCCCATATTTATAGAATGTGGAGAAAGAGGGCGACAGGCATGGCCCAACGAAAACAACAACCTGACTCAACAACAGCAGTGCCAGGCTGTGGTTGAGGGTTGTCGTCCAGCCGGACTGCAGGGTGCAGCCCTGTCACTGCAACGCTATCTTCTGACAGCATCGCATATCGCATTACCTCACCCGGTACTGTCGTTATCCATATTTCATTGTTTTGATTCAAAACCATGCTTCCGTTCTTTATTTTCGGATGAACTTGGGATTGGACGAGAACAAGATGTTTATGTAAATGGAGTGGGATTATACCGCACTCCTCTCAACTCTGTATAGGTCACCCATGTGGGGGCCTTCTCTGTATTAGTGTTGTTATTTATCATTAGGAATCAAATCAGATTACCCACGATCCACTGATTCATTCACAGCAACTCACTGGCAGTGGCGGCAACCGGTTTCGATAATGAAAATCTCTCTCTCTCTCTCTCTCTCTCTCTCTCTCTCTCTCTCTCGCTCTCTGTTCTCAATGTGTCTGGCTGGGGGGACGGTAAGGGCCACGGAAGCACTGTTGAGCGGTGTTGGAAGGAGGGCCCCGGCCCCTGAAGAGGAGAGGGGTCACCTGATGAACTAACTAACGGGCTCCATGGGGGGGGGGGCCCTGAAGCACATAATTTAATATCTGTGTTATATACATCTTTTTTTATGGCCCGTAGGACAGAGAGAGGGCAGTGCCGTGGAACCCAGGTTGGAATTGGAACCCGGGATGTATCGTCTTCCTGGCACACCATCTAATGCATTTAATGAACTAATATGTATTCTGTGCCAGTCAGGACAGGTGGACCTTCAGACCTTTGACTTGTTGAATGGCAGCTGACCACACACACACACACACACACACACACACACACACACACACGCACACACACACACACACACACACACACACACACACACACACACACGAGAGCTTTGCAACCTTGCCCCCCTGCTCTGTAATTGGATGAGACAGGCCTCGTTCTCCATTGGCTTCCATGTGTTGTGCAGCGTCGCGGTCAAAGGACACGGCACTGAGTCGCCCCTGGCATTTTGCAAGACGTTAACTGGATCGTCAAGCAGTGGGAAGGGTAGGGTGGGGGTGGAGGACGCTGTGAAGCAGAGAGACTGGGCGTAAACTTCCTCGCCTCCATTTAGGTGGCGGTTCGTCGCTGTTAATTATTTGCTATCTGCCACGGTGGCCTGACAAGACCGCGAGCACTCTGCCGTCCCCCCCCCCCCCCGCCTGACAGCAGGGATAGAGGAGAACAGTGGAGAGGCGAAGACACTAAGCCCAAAACAGGCTAATGTGCTCCGGGCGCGAGATACCGGAATAGATGTTTATCAAACATGCAATTGGTTTTTAAGAACGAGAATTGTCCTGTTTGTTCCGCGTGAAAGCACTATGGGGGCTATCACCTCGCGATGGGGGCAACATGGGGAGAATACGTGACATTCGTCAGAGCGCCAAGGAGGGATTCACCCTCAATGTCTTCGATGACGTTTGTACAAAAATTATCATTTTCAATCTTCCTTGCCGCCCACACAGGCCTTGGTTTGAATGAGTATAAATAGAGCAACCCAAGGGGAAACTATGAAATTGGCGGTCTGTCTGCTAGCCACACACACACACGCACACACAAACA
This sequence comes from Pollachius pollachius, assembly GCF_949987615.1. Taxonomy (NCBI): domain Eukaryota; kingdom Metazoa; phylum Chordata; class Actinopteri; order Gadiformes; family Gadidae; genus Pollachius; species Pollachius pollachius. Next base: position 6,195,870 of record NC_136943.1, read on the forward strand.
CACACACACACACACACACACACACACACAATGTTAATTGTTGTTGAGCTTTAAACCTTTAGCAATCCCTTTTGCAGCCATTATTTTGCAGCTGATAAACAAAAACCCTCAATAACTACCAAATGCTGCTAGACCCAGGGCCCAGTGTGCACGGTGGGTGAGGGCAAAGACACAGTGTGTTGCCTATCAGACGGCAAACGGTGTTTGTTTTGGCATAGTCTGCCAATGAAAAAAATAAAATAAATATAGAGTTTGTGTGGCACAGCTGCTGTGAGTAGATTGCCAGATAAAATCCAGCCTGTTTTACCTGCCTCCGCTGTCAGCCTTCACAGGGGCCGCGCCGAACCGGCGTCTCAGTGGTAATACGCGTCTCTAAAACCCATGATCTCATGCGTGTAAGAAGGCGTGCGGAGTAGAGGGTGGACTACGGTCGGAATTTATACGTCATAAAATGGCACGGAGCACGCCCGTGCCGAAGAATAAAGTCAGTGTTCCTCGGGAGAAAAGTCTGCAAGGGACTTTCATGGAAGAAACTCCGCCAGGATCGGCCCAGCCCAAGAACGACAGTGGAGTTGATTAAAGGCGTCGTCGTTTATTTGCGCGATAGAAAAATATGTATTGAAGTCAGGTTCAAAGCCTTCTACGCGATAGGTCATTCCTGACCGTCGGTAACATGATTGGCTTCAATCTGTGGAGACAGCCAGTGTTCAGCCTAAACAACACAATATAAATGTTTTAGGCCACATGTTAACAGGACATAGGTCATAGGATTTGGAAGCCACCAACAACACCTGTGTGAGAGACAATCTTCAGCCTGTCTGTTTGGAGAGCGGCTGTTTGAAATAAACATTCACACCTGCTTCAGATCAAGTTAAATGTGCCCCGATCACTGCAAACCAAATGGTGCCAAACTCTAAATGTGAATCACAGCAATGACACAGCAATAAAGCAAGCACCAGACACACACGCACACACAGAGCTCCCGTTGCATATGCATTTCATCATACTGAGGAATTTAACTTAAGTACAAACTAAAGTTATCTTATGTAGGCTACTAAAGTGTGTTATTTGGATTATCTTTTGGCAGTGGTTGCAAAAGTACACACATTCTTTGCTCAAAAAAGAAAAGAAAAGTAAGTACTACTGATTCAACCTCATTACTTAAGTAAAAGCAGAAAAGTACAGGCTCGGAAATGTACTCAAAGTATAACCTCTGGCATTTCTACCGGCGGTTTCTGTGCAAAGCTAACTCACGTCCTATTAATATAATTGGAAGACTGTTACATTTAAACCACTAACTAAAAATTAAATAAACGTAATGAAAATAATGAACATTACCTTTGCTCCAAAGGGAGCAAAGGTAGTCTCCCTCTCATCTCTGAGTTAAAAAGTAGTAAAAAGATAAATCCTAAAGTAAAGTACAGACACCTGAAAACTTTACTTATGTACAGTAACAAAGTATTTGTACTTTGTAACTTCCCACCTCCTGAAAAGTATTCTGGCACGCCTCCCTTGTCCCAGCGTGATCACAATGAGATGAAGGTTAAGCTGCTTATGGATTTATTTATAATCAAAGCTTTCTGTTGTCATAGTTTGGTGAAAGATGAAGCAGCAATAAGCCTGAGGAGACACTGACAACGTACACGGCATGCTCTTTGGAACAACATGATTACCCTGACCTCCCCGTGTCCCTGCGTTGGACTCCCTGATCTCTGCGCGTGTGGGGGAAGTAAAAAAGACCTGCCTCGCGAAACTATCGGGATCATGCAAGGTCACATTTCTGTTCATCTCTGCCGATCAATCTGGCTTTGCGTGCAATGTAACCAACATTCAAGACCCCAACAGTGGACTGCCCAAATAGAAAGAGTTTGAGTTCTCAAATCGTTGTTTAGTTTAGAAACTAAAATGTGCTGTAGAATGCAGCATCCAACACTTGCATTTGACAACACAAACTTTTGTTTTTGAGAACTTGACTTGATGTACGCTATGCAACACAAAGCTACGTTGAAGGCTCGGTAATGAGCTTGTGTGCGACAACCAAAGTAATCCACGTCAGTGTTCAGAGTCTAAAACGTAGGTACAAAGGCTCAAGCATGTTGCAGTGGGATCAGAGCAATCAGTGGTGGGGTGCAGGCAGCGCTTTCTCTCAGACACACGTGGGATTACTTCTGCACTCGACGCCTCGCCCACAGAAATGGCCCAGCTGTTGCGAGCAGGTGGGTAACAGAGAGGACGGTTTCACATGCTTAGGAGTCCGAACATGTCCGTGCCACACAGGGGTCACTCTCTGGGAACAAAACGCTCCCGCCCTAACCCCATCAGTAGCGTCGCCACAAAGCTGCCTCCCGCGCTGATTCCCCCCCAGTTTAGAATCGTTACTACGACAACTGCTCAGTAATTATTCCCCCCCCCCTCCCCCCCACTATAATCATCCCAATTATTGTACACATTTGTTCCATATAATTCAAACCAAAGCCATTGTCCCTGTGTGTTGCTAAAATTCAAAAGGTAGAAACAGAACTCAAATGTAATTGTGTTAGACACTGGGCGTCCCTCTGTCACGAGGTCACGAGTGCAGGAGTGCCCCAGAAGAAAGCCATCGTCGTTTCACTCCTGTTTAATCTTTAATGGTGTGCTCTCCAAAGTGGAGGCTTATAGCGCGTGTCAACGGGGCTAGAGAGATGACCGTTTTCAGGGCTGTTGTAATGGGAGCTAAATGTGTGTTGGTGCCAGGCTTGGTCGCCTCTCCCCCAAGCCCATTTTAAGTGGAATTTATGAGAGGGCTTTACCGTCGCTGTGGCTCACCGTGTGGTAACGACGTCTGTGTCCACCCGGTCATTTCCTGTCTGCACCTTATTTGAACTTTGTTCAAATCGTATAAACACGGTCATCACCTCACCATTGCTTAGGTGTTTTTTTTATTTTTACGTTACCTTTAACATCGTCAGGCCTGAACCTGGAACAATGGAGGAGGTTGTTAAGGTCTGGGCGTTGTGTAGGTGGCTTCGTTTCGGGAATGGAGACGGATGTGATGTTGGTGATCCGATCTCAGATAGGTCATTATGGATGGAGGAATAGGAGGAGACCTGGGGAAATCGCGAAAAGATTTCAAAGGTGGTCTGGCAGAACGATGTGAGATGTGATGTGGAATCAACTTGGATATCTCTGTTTTGTGGGTAGATGTTCACTTGGGCGGACACAGGAAGCAACTAAATTTAGACCCTGGAAGGATGGCGGAGACATCCTACTCCAGAACATTGACGAGCCCCAAGAGACACTAGTTCTTCCCTTCGATAGCCGTCATTGGCTGGTTTATAGGAAGTGGATTTGCATTGTTCGAAAACACACACACAGACACTCACAAAACGAGCAGGTGTGTCGAATGGGCTATATCCTCTCGAATAGCCCATTGCCATATAAAATACTCAATTTAATTAAAAACTGCAAAGTGTGCCAACCCCTGATATTGACAGTCTATCATTTCATTCAAAGCTTAAACTCTGACGGTACGTATAAAAACATAGCACAGCATCTGTGCAGGGAAATGTATGTGCACGTCCACAGCGAGGGCCTACACTACATCTACAGAAGACAGATATGCATATCAACGGGCCTCGACGCGCGGGCCCCAGCCGACAGCTAATACCCCGGCCACAACACCCATCTGTTAGCCCGTGGCATTTCTCGACTTCCTCTCAAAAACGCTCCCCCGCTCTCACTCTATCCCGTCGCTGCATTTTCTCTCGAGATTAACACCGCGCCTCATGCATTTTGCCAGAAAAAAAAAAAAAAAACCTGACTCAGTCGGCCCATCCAGAATGGCACGGTGATTAGCTCTGCAGTGCGTATCGACGGCATCGCGCCTCACCTTCATGAATCAAAGCCATCGCCGCGGCCGCCACGGGCTTACTTGACCGAGAAATCGCACCCAACGCGCCGATCGACCCGCGTGTTAAGTCTGGTCTTCAATGAGCTACCAAGATGAACCGCCGCTCTCACCTCCATTGACCTCGCTTCGGCGCCGCTTTGTCTACGCCGTCAAAGCGCTTGTAGACGCGTTCGGAAGCTTTGTTTGTTCCCCGCTGACCTCCCACCCGTGCGGTTGTTGCAATGCAAAGGTTTGTCGTGTATCGCTGATGTGCTTACACGTTTATGCAAGTGTAAATGGTGAAAAACGTGTTGTTGGGAGTGTGTGTGTGTGTGTGTGTGTGTGTGTGTGTGTGTGTGTGTGTGTGTGTGTGTGTGTGTGTGTGTTTCAGAAGAGAGTCTGTTGAACTTGGGAAGCTTAGAGATGGTACATTGAGGTCGAGGTGTTAACATAGGGGCTTAAGTTGACAGGATACCCTCTAAACAAAAGAAATCATAGAAGCAACATCAAAAACGTGACAAATTATTGACTTTTCCTCTCTCATCCCCCGAGGTCACCCACCACCCCCTCTGCCCCGCGGCTTTTAAAAGAATGCTTTCCACCAAGTTATGACTCAACCATACCGGCTATTCTATAACCAGAAACAAATCGTTACTCTGCTTAAAGGCATGTTTTTCTGAAGAGTATACTCCCAATATTTATTTAGTTCACTGCAACTTTTGAAAAATGCTGTGCGTGGATGTAACGTTTCTCAGCATTGATATTTAGTGGATCGATCATACAGCGAGAAACTTTTTTTTTTGATCTCACGAAGCGTTTATGTTGGGAAGAAAATGTCCGGAATTTTAATAAAAGGCAAGCAAGACCACTATGGATCAGTTTGGTCACTGCAGTGCGTGGTCTGGGTGTTTCCTTTGAATTCATCCATCATAAATCAAACAGCTACAAAAGTTTCCAACACTAGAACTTCAATGGGTTTCTTTTCAAATGGACATTAACAAAGCAACCACACCACCACCACCACACCACTGTCACCACATCACTGGCGATAGCAGTAAACACATTCTCTCTCACAGTCCCTCCTATTCTATGACAAGGGGGACTGATACAAATAAAAGGGAACAAAAACCCCAAAATAAAACAGACAAAATGTCACAGTATCGCTATTAGTGCTGCCCGGCTGGAACCGAGACGGGCCAAGACTCCCGGAGAATGACAAGCAGCCATCTGGCCCTCCCTATCGGCAGGCGTACACTGTAACTGCATACTGAAACCGCTTCAAAGGGGAGAAAGACTTTCCTTTTGGAGGAGAAAGGGGGCTTTTGGCTCCAATTCGTACAGCTGTCGTCCCCTGTCATCATTCCGGGGTTGTAATTCATTCCATCACTCAGAATCATCCTCATTGCGCAGAGAGGAAAAAACAACAAAATGGAGGCCTGCTTCCCCTGTAAAATAACAGCGACTCAAAAGCTAAGAGGCGGATTCTGACTCCTTGGAATGAAAAAAACAAAAAGGAGGGTAGCATGATCTGTGAAAGCAGCACTTAGGGTTCCTGGTGGTGGTGGGATCGACGGAGTCTTTTCCATCCCGGAGGGCTTAACGCTCTATTTCCATCAAGGAATGCCATCCCCATGATATCTTGGGGCGCTGTTCTCAGTCAGACCCTGTGCTTTGATGTCCATCTTGGGGGGCTGTGTAAGAAGAGCAGATAAACTTGGCTCTTAGTTCAACTCTTGCTCCCAATTACCACTTCATAACTATTAATTGCCTCACAGGGGGGAACTTTTCTTACCCTGGTATGCAGTCTATAGAGAGGGGCCGATGCAGATGAGTTCAGTGTGGCTCTCTTAATAATTGTGTGGTATCATTTGCAATCTCCTTCTGTAGCGTTAACCAGCGGCTCTGCGCTAATTAGGAACATTGCGGTGAGGACAAAGCTCATGTTCAGGTGGCTGATGCCTAACTTCACAGCTGGAGACGAGTCCCCTTTCAAGAGCTCTAGCAAAATGTAAATGAAAGAAAGAAAGAGTGAGAGTGCGAGTCGGTAAGGAGTGATTGGTGTTTGATGAATAGCAGTGGCTGAATAGGCGTGTGTCGGGCTGCATTAGCTGTCTGAGAACCTTTTGATTCGTGGTGGAGTCCGTCGTCTGGAGAACCAGGTTTAGCCTCCAGAAGCTGCAGTCCGGTCCAATCCAATGCTGGGCTCAACGTCTCTTGAACATGACTCCTCTGTTCATGGTGCGTGTTTCATGTTTGTGTAGAAAGCCCGCCCCTGCACAACACACAAACACAACACAGATCAATGAAGGCAAACACACACACACACACACACACACACACACACACACACACACACACACACACACACACACACACACACCCCTACATCCACCCCCAGACAGCCACCCCCACACACACTCCCTCCAGGGCCGGTGTAGTAAGCCAGCCTGACACACACACACACACACACACACACACACACACACACACGGGCCCAGCCAGTGCCCTGTGCTGCATATGATGTCATTAAGCTGCCCTCTGCAACACAACACCCATTGACATTGGCTGCGGCGTGCGTCCCTCCCCCATCAGGCGCACGGCGGCCTCACCCCGCTGTTACACTGACAGCTGAGCCTCTTCAACGCTCATTATCCTCGCCGCCGCCCGCTGACACGCCATTCTTTAATAAACAACACAACCCTTGTCCATCCCCCGTGTGAGTAGCCCACCCTCTCCCAACCCCCCCCCCCCTTCTTCCCTCGAGCCCCCTCGTTTCCACGGCGACTAATTGATCGTCATCGGTGAAGAATGCCCGCATCAGGGGTGTGTGTGTGTGTGTGTGTGTGTGGGGGGGGTGGTTGACAGTCGCGAAAACAAACAGCGTCCCGTCCCGTGTACCAAGAGAGCCGAGGCCGTGCGGGGGGGGGGGGGGGGGGGGGGGAGAGAGGAGAGAGAGGAGCCGCCAGGATGCCCCCGTGATGTTGTGGTCACGTATCGGGGGGCAACACCTGCACCCGTCTCGCCCGGCTGGGGGTTGTGTTCACACCGACGTGGCGGGACTCTGCAGCGCCCCGTGTACACACATGTGCACACGGATGTGTCAGCTTGTGACCTGATAAGTGGCGCCCAGAGCCACAGGATGAAGGTGAGGGGTGGGGGAGCAACAGGCGGTAGAAAACAGATTAGGCGGCGAAACCAAGATATGGATTAGAGGTGAGTCGTGGAATAGAGAGGGGGAGATGGGGGAGATTTAAATAAATTAACCTTCAGCTAATTACTCGTGGGGAGGGGGTGAGGATGGAGGAGTCTGAGGGAGACGGACTGGGGGCTGGGACACAATCCTCTCGGGAGATAGGCGTCTGACAAAAGTTTGTCCGCCTACGTATTTTTATGTCCCCGGTGTTATCGGCGAAATGAGTTTATTTTATTTTGATTACTAAGATTATGAAGATTAAGTTTCAAGTTGTCTGTTTTTCTGTCTGCTTTATAAGCCCCTTAATGTTTAATGACGGCCATTTTGTTTCCCAATATAGAAGGGTTAGGGTTAAAAAACTATAGACAATAAACATTTGAACGTTTTTTTTTTTTTTAGATGTGGAAGTTAAACGGTTTTTAACTCGAATGATTGGGAACCTTTAACAATTTTCGGCCCTTAGCAAGCTGTAAAATAGCTTCCTTCGTTTTATTATTTTGTTTTGCTTCTTCATTTCCGTGATTATATTTTTATGGATTGCATTTTGGATTGTGGAATATGGTCAACACATTCGGTGTAGTAGGAGCTCTATTGAAAAAGTTTATTATTGAAGTTTTTATTATTAACTGAATAAAACCGCATGCAGTTATCACTCCATAAACCAAATAAATTAAAACAATAAAAAATATTGTTGCCTCTCAATGGTTCCTTGACCATTTGTTGTTCACAGAGCCTTTTGCATCTTAAAAGAGCTTTCGCTGAAGATACTAACAAACAAAGCAAGTGGCTATTGCTCCCATGGACTTCACTACATTTCCCTTTTAAATTGCTTACTTAGCAATAAATATATACAGCCAAAATACATTCCCATAAACATGACCATGATGGCCTCTGAGCTCTGAGCCCTTTTCCATACAAAGCTGTAGATGTGGTCCCATCCTCACCCCCAGCATGACGCTAACCTGTGGCTATAGGGGGCATTGGCCTTGCTCACCTCCCAGCCATAGGTCAATCAGGCCCCTGTTGTGACTGACCAACCAGACACATACAGTATGTTCAGCTGGTTCATGTTGTGGAAGGCATGTAGGACCAGTGTGTGTGTGTGTGTGTGTGCGTGTGCGTAATAGCCAATATATGTGTTAAGTATCTCACATCCCCCTGTTGTCAGTAAGACACAATGAGATTCCGATGTTCCTTTCTCCTTTGTTCAAGAAACAAGTGAAATCGAACAAAAGCATCCAGGGAAGGCCAATTCGTGGTGTATCCATCAGTATGGCAGTGTGGTCTCAACAGCTCCGTTCAAACCTACTCTGTTGACCTTTTATAATATGAATGTTTTGTTGGCAGGTGGCCGGAAGTTAATTTGTAGGTGAGCAGATCATTATATGTTGACTGCTATGTCTCAGACTCTTCATATCTAGCTTCCCCCCATGACTAAACTATTCCCTATGAGCGTGTTGACACAGGGAACAGCAGCTCTTAATGTTAGGACAGGATAAAAGAGAGTGTTTTCAGAGAATCAAAGAACTAAAGAATTAGCCAAACATGAAAAGAGATTAAATAAAGGGATCTGAGTCATTTAACCTTTCTATTTGCACGACTCTCTAATCAACTTGTCTCTTTTGATTAGTTAAACATGCAAGACATAAAAAAACAAAGCAAATTAAATACGATTCTGCGGACACTTCTAAATTACAATGTTTATTCTAAATAATGTCTAACCATTGAGTTGCATCTACTCCGGTTGATGGCTAGTTCCACATGTGATGTGGCGCTACCGTAAGAGACCTTTACTGCCTGTAATAGATGCTCTTTTCACAGCACGGTGTTTGCTTAGCTCACCCAATAAACAGCCCACAGTGTCGTCTCTTGCTTCTGTTTGCATACCGGCATATGAGAGCCTGGCTTCTCATTTCAAGTCAAGTTTAAAGTCATCCCTCATCGTACTGCCTTTGAAGGCAATAAAAAAATAACTAATGAGACAATATTAATTTCAATAAAACACATTCATAACACTATTTATAGATCTGATTCGGAGGTGCCATGAACTGCGTGTTCGCTTTCTTTCTAATACTTGGGAGGAGGTTGGGAAACACTTTTGGAAAGACCGGCACTCTGTTTCTCTCTTCTTGAATCCCTGTTAGAAGTAGCTCTCTCCTTGTATCTGCAGCTATTCATGTATGAACAGAGACAAGAAGGGATCCAGGTTAAGACTCTTTTGACGGGAACGTTCCGGCGTTCCTAGATGTTCCGTATACCTTTCCCCCCCGCTAAGCTGTGATCATTCGCCTAGGTTTTTTCGATTCATCTCATTCATCTCACATATTCATCGCTTGACTCCGCCACCTACAGAGTGGATGTCAGGCTGCTTCTGTCTTTCAAATTACCCTGCCTGCCTGGGCTCGGATGCCTGACCCATGAATAGAGCAGGCAGCGTTTGATCCTCCGGGATGAGAATGTGTGTTTTGGTGGCTCTTGTTATGGCGTTTCTCGACACAGGTCTAATGACCCGAATTTGCGCACACTCACACACACACACACAAACACACACACGCACGGGCACACACACACAGCTTTCCAGGTATGGAGCCATATCTCCCAGGGCTAAGTTTGGATCTGGCTCCCGCCAAAGTCACCTCACAGTCCTCAACCCCACCAAAACATGTCAATCCGACAAGGCCAATGGCAGCCAGCTCTGAACTATTTTTTGCTTGTTTTATCAGCGGCGGAAGCTCAGCGTTGAGTGCCATGAATGCCCGGGCTCAGCTGAGAGGGTACGGGACGCCCTGGCCTTTATCACTGTTGCAACAACAACACAACCTTGGTTGACCCCCTTGATGTCTTTGAAACCTGCTTAGGGAGCGGCTAATCTTGTAGGCGAAACCATCGCCGTCGAGTCAAACACACGTGCATACAATCACATACAGGCATGCACACACACACACACACACAGGCATGCGCGCACACACACACACACACACACTCACACACAGGCATGCGCGCACACACACACACACACACACTCACAAACAGGCATGCACAAAAACGCCCTCACAAACCTGTGCACACACACACTCACAAACCTACACACACAGGCATACACACACACACTCAAACCTTCCCACACAGGCGTACACACACACACACACACTCAAACCTGCACACACAGGCGTACACACACACCCACTCACAAACCTACACACAGGCATACACACACACACACTCAAACCTACACACACAGGCACACTAACACACAAACCCACCCACACACACACACACACACACACACACACACGGCTAAAGATGCAGCAAAAGGGGTTTGTTTCACTGCCAGTTTTCTGTCCATACGCCTCACATGCCTTAGTGTCAGGGTTATAACTTAGTGATGATGAAATCCCTTTGAATAGCTCCTACACCTTGATGATATTTTCATGTGGAGCTTCTCCGAATCCACTCTGTAGTCTATCAAGGAAATTGTGAGCTGCTGAACTAGAAAACACAAAGGTCAGTGAAATCCACTTGGATATGAGGGTAGCACGTGTGCCTCATTAGCAAAAAGATGGGACACATGAAAACGCGAAAACCCAGTGGTTCTGATACATTTCGCACCTGCGATAAATTGTGCATAAGTTTGGTTTGGGAGATAGAATTACTCCTGATGTTAATTATTTTAGTGTATGCTTTGTTTAGACCCCATGTTTCAAGCAATATGAGTACCTGACTGGACCTCACATTTGTAGTGCTAACACCAGTTATGAATGACTTCTTCTCCACATAGTGGTCAACACAACACAAGTTCCATGAGTTTGAAGATAAGTCAGACACTACAGACATGGCCTCTTTTCCACATCCACCCAAGCCAAGACAAACCGAAGGTTTACATGGGTAAACTAAACTCTGTGGGCGTGGCCTATTTACCATTGCGCCCCCTTCTGATATAAAGTCAATTCGTACCTGGATTCAGGAGTTGCCTCATGAACCACCTCCAGAACGCAAGCTCTTTTAGCTTATGTCTCCGAATAAAACCACTTGTTGAACATTACGGCCCAATCCCAAAGTGAGCCCTGAGGGCTAAGGACTAAGGACTCACAGACTTAATTGATCTCAGGTGCTAAGTGAGTGAGTGAGGCCACATGGGCTCAGATAGGAGTATATGGGATTGGGACAGCACTTCACGAGAGCACATGTTACCTTGGCAACGTTTAATGACAAAGATGCTGCTGACACTTTGGGAATTCTCTTCTTTTTTTTTTAAATGCAATGAAAACAATCGGCTACATTGGGGGCGTAGAAATGAGTTTAACATTGGGGGGGACACATATCGGAAACCTGACAGATTCGTTAATGGTTTGAACAGAAATATGTCATAAATTAACTACACTGAAAAAATTCATTCTACTAAAAAGATACATTTGTAAATGTAAAGGAAAACACATTTTGAATGGCAGTAATGAACTGATAAATATCAAATCAATTCTTTAATTGCACGCTCAATCATCCAGTTTTTTTAGAATAAGAAGCGGTGACAAGACGCTTTCAAAATAAAATAAAATATTTTTCTCCCCCAGGTATAATTTTTAGGTGGGACAAATGCGCCTGTCTCCAATATTGGAGGGGACACGTCCCCTCCGTCCCCCCCCGGTTCCTACACCCTTGGGCTACATCAATTTATTGATATTAGAAAAAATATTTTTAATATTTGAATACTTCTGTATAAAGGATGCATTGAATTAGGTGATTATTGGCCTTAACATACTAATAAGTCGGAACGGGCTACATTTGGCTGAATTATAAAAGGTATAATTAGTAATATAAAGAGCTGTTTGGGAGCCAAAAGATCCGGCTCTTGTTGGTGAGCTGATCAAATGATCCGGCTCACTAAAAAAAGGCAGAAATTCCCATCTGGTCGCGCATTGACAGTAGCGTTGTCTTGCTGTTTACCTTCCTAATTTCCGGATTCCCCTATGGTCTCCCCGGTAAACGTCACAACGCTTTGAACTGTGGGTAATTCCCTTAGGTGAAGTCTGCAGTGCACTGATGCAGACTCACGGAAAGGGCTCGGTAAGTGTGGACTCAAACCCTTACGCCCTTTGGAATTCGACATTGGGACAGCCCTAAAGCCTTAATAATTTTGCGAGAACGCGCAGCAAAGTCCGTGAGTCCAGACATTGGGATTGGGCACATCTCTCTCTGAGTCATACCTAGCCTTAAACGACGATACCACAAAGGATCAAATTCGTTTTTCATCAACTCCACAGAACTTTACGGAGGGGAAGACTGAACAGCGATGACAGACATTGGTGAAACCCGGCTTACATTTATTGCCAGCCAGCAGGTCTTTTACGGTCTCAGACGGAATCCAACTCAAACTGTGATCCGATCAGCCAGACGGACCACCTCCCACGGTGGTGGTGGCCCGTTGTCATTTCTGAGGTGTTTGTGGATGGAGGCGCCAGATTGCCTGTCATATAATTAAAACCCCACACCTCTCACCCCTAGATGATCCACTATTACTATTATTGCCATGGTTACGGTCACCCCCGGCAGGGTAACCGTGTGTTTTATGTATTCGATATTCTCCTGCTCTTGTATCAAGTTCACATCTCAATGTGTGAACCGTTGGATTCCTTCGGTGAAATTGTGTTTTCACCTTACTTTGACAAAGTTATAACATTTTGATAGCATGGGCATTATGCTCTCACCCATTGTTGAGTTGAGTTTAACATCTCCAGCGTCATTCTCTCTTTTTCCATTGCCCATCCCTGCTGCTGAACTCTCCTGAAATGTAACCTGCTTGAATTATCCGTCTCAAATGGGGCTGCTTCCTTAAAGGGATGCTGGACTGTTCAATATGGAAAGCTGGAGGTAGAGGCGTGCTTGGGAGAATTTAAAGGTAAAGTAGGTATATATGTATATATTATCCAACGTGACCAGACTTTCAACACTCAAATGATAGACGGGTCAATGTGCTTTAGCATGACTGTCATGGTGGAAAGACCTGGTGTTCTGCTGCTGCCTGACAATAGGAGGGCTATGCTGTCACCATACCATGGGGTACCAGGTCAACGCTATGGAGCTCACTCAGGGGTTGGTGGCATGTAAATAAATAACAGTTTTCCCTATCTCCATCTGTACGGAGGGAGGTCAGAACCTCACATGTAACCAGTGCATGGACTGGGCTTGTCTTTGGCATCTCTCAAAGCTTTCATAGTCCATCGCCAGAGTGAAAATACGAGAAAACAAACCATAGGTATCCTTTGTTATCATTCTGGACTTCACCAGCCTCTGTGTGTGCGTGTGTTTGTGTGTGTGTGTTGGCACTGTCAATAACAGCAACAGAGCGTAGAGAGGCTGACATTTGCGTTGTATCCGGCAAGTTGAACTTTGTAAATCAGCTGTGTCTGTGTAATGTCAGTGTGTCTAGTGGCCACGACCATTTGCCTCGTGTTTCCCCCCCCCCTCCCTCCCTCCCTCCCTCCCTCCCATGGACACAACCCACGCTGGTGTTAGCCGTGGCTGTGACCAGCCATCCTCCAGTCGCAAGGCCCTTTTAAGCAACATAAAAGAGCTAAATATATTTATAGGCCAGACTACTTAGAGAGGAAGGAGAGCTGGGCTGATTGTTCTACGAATAGAGTGCACATACGAGTATGCATGACAACCTGCTTGACAAGCATCCAAGGCTTTCATGCAAGAACTCTTCCCCTTCATCACAAGGTACGCACACGCACACACACACACACACACACACACACACACACACACACACACACACACACACACACACACACACAAAGAGAGAAGGGTTCATCTATTCTCCTGTGCTTTGTTTTTCTTGTGTGCGTGGAGCGGTATGAAATGGGCCAGTGTTCAAACTGACTGAAAAAAAATGAAAGAAGACAAACTGACAGAACTCAGATTTGTGTGATCCAGGGCAGCGCTAGGCTAGCTGAGAGAGGAGGAGGCAGTGCAGGTGGAATCCCAGACAGATGGATGTTGATGGGTTGGGGGAGGTGGTGGTGAGGAGGTGCGACAGACAGAAGAAGGGAAGAAAGAAGATGCCGAGGTGAGTTTGACACCAGAGGCACGTGTCAGTAACCTCTGACAGGCACTGTGCAGGAACAGCAGAGAGCTCGCTGACCTTTCATAAGAGCAGCTCCAACGTGGCACCTGACCTTTACATGCACAGAAGAAGAAGGATGGGGAGGGGGGGGGGGATTCTGACAGTAACAATACAATGTCACCCTAACGATGTTAATACTACAGAGGTGGCTTTTCTGGGCTCCTCCTGACACAGAACGCAGGGTGCGGAAGATGGAAACTGGTTTATTGTCGTTTGAAAGACAATGAAACGTGACACTGGGGCTCATGTTGCCATGCAGGAGAACTCCCTGTGTGGTGAAGGCTTGTTTGACCTGTGCACAATGATTTCTCAGGTGTGCAGCCTCACCAAGCCCCAGAGTCCAATCCGTTCGACTCTAGCCAGGTGAAGCTGCCCACACCAGCCATCATCCACACACACTCCACAGCGGGCATCAAGCCAAACTTGCTTATGGTCCTGGACGGTTTGGGATCCCACCAATGTGACCAAAACAGAGTTTAACCAAGGGTTAGGTCATTAAAGTGTTAATGGGCCAATGCTTTTAGTTAATGGAAGACCACCATCTATTGCACAAATGGGACCATTAGATTACCCATAAAGACCCCAAATGAGCACAGAAACTCCCCTACTGGTTGCTCATAGCTCAGATTATCTGTGCAAATAAGTGGAGGGATGACAATGCAGGCTATAATAGAAACATAGCATGTGTACATAATATAGTTGCATACCCGGTGGGGAATGTCCTACAGTCTGCATAACGTGTTGTCATAAAAAAGGTGTGCGACCGAATGCTGACGCTTGGCAGTGGATGTGTGTACTGATTAATAGTCAATGATCTTCGATGCCAATCGTGAGAAAGGTGAGTGAGGAACAGCTGATTGTGTTCCTCTGATGCCAATCCAATGAGGAGACACACACACACACACACACACACACACACACACACACACACACACACACACACACACACACACACACACACCCCTCCTATATTTGTTTGCCTAAAGTAAATTGTACCCCTCGTTATACTCCCATGTCACATATTTAATGTTTAAGTGTTGCTGTTCCTAATTTCCCACGCGTGCCGTAAAAGGTTAAGAGCGGTGCCATATTTCACGGCGGTCTACTTTATAACCCAAGTCCCCCTTAGTCATTGGC
Source organism: Pollachius pollachius (assembly GCF_949987615.1). NCBI lineage: Eukaryota > Metazoa > Chordata > Actinopteri > Gadiformes > Gadidae > Pollachius > Pollachius pollachius. The sequence continues at coordinate 6,211,191 of NC_136943.1, forward strand.
GTTCTCCATAGGTAGACACGTCCCTTCCTCCACTGACAAACGCACACGTGTTTATATGCAAACAGGAACACAGAGACATCCGATGGTACACGCGCATACACAGACGCACATGCCGCACGCAAACAAAACGCCCCTCAATCACTCCTCATTTGCATACACATTGAACCATAATGGCGGTGAGAAAGACGGGGCAATTGTTGTCGGGGAGAACACTCGGAGAGAGGCTCAATCCCATTTACTAAAAGCGTGCGGGTTAGACGGTTGATAGGAACACATGCGGGCAGACACCATCCTTTTGTAAATACATCATTGCCCCTGGTCCTGTCTGGTATAGAAGCCAGACAACACAGAGATAGTGTTGCCGCATGAGGCAAATCTCATATCAAAGTCCACCGGCAGGTCCCCGTGCATCCCAATGAGCAAAGCAAACAGTGTTAGGGGGAAGATTAGTTCAAATATCACATCGTATTGATAGGAGATGCACAGACCCACGCACAATTGCACAGACACTTACCTGCACAAGCACACATGTACAGACCCAGTAACCTACACACACACACAGATCCACACCCACAAACACACGCAAAAGCACACATGCACAGATCCACACCCACAAACACACGCACACAGATCCACACCTACAAACACACGCAAAAGCACAGACCCACACCCACAAACACACGCAAAAGCGCGTGCGCGCACACACACACAAACTCACCAAAGTACAGTATGTTCAACCACAGTGGCTGCCAACAAACAAACAGCCAGACAGAACAACAACAAATAAGCCCTTCTAGGGATTCAATAGACCATTGTGTCGGCAGCGTGTGATAGCCCAAACTCTGCCCTCAATCCCTTGTGGAAAACCAATAGAGCTGATACCTTAAATCCCAGGATCTCTTCATCAGACATATAAGAACTTGCAGTGGAATAAAACAAACAGAGGTGAAAGGAAACAGGTGTGCGATAGTGGTGGACATTCATATTTTATGAGCATAGGACAGGTGTCTTGCGGACCCTCCTATGAATCATAAATAAACACACAATGCGTAGGCTTTTTTTTGTCTGGAAAACTGTAAGCTTGATGTTAAAAAGTGTTTTTGCTTATCAGCTGCAATGATTTGTGGGTCATCTCTGCAATCTTGTTCCTCCACAGATGAGATTGTTGATTTTTTTCATCGTGGAATAGAATACCAAAAAGGAGGAACAGATTGCATGCTTAAAAGCTTTATGCAGATTTTGTTTAATTTGTTTGAAAAGCCTGCAGTATACAGCATAATTTTAGCAAAAAATAACACACTGAGCATGCGTGCAATATTTATAAATAGACCCACAGCAAAACTTATGTTTTGCCTCAAGTCATTTACATCTAAGAACTTCCCAAATAATTGTTTATGCACACGTTTGGCTTCAAAGAGGCAAGGAGGACGAGAAAAACACAGATCAAACATGCATCCAAAGTGTTATAGTCGAATTTGACAAATTATATTACTGCCATTTAAACGTGTTTGCCCTAATGGTAACCTCAAAAAAAAAGTATATATATGTATATAAATATTAAATAAAGTTAGAATGTTTCTAAGTTGGACTACAAAATGCATTTACTATGGAACAAAGTAATCGGGAAGACTTCACGAGAATTTATGGAGGGTGAAACAGCACAGTTTACATGGCTGAAATGGGTCTGCTCTGGGTCAATAGGGCTCTGTGAGATTCAGGAGAACATACAGAAGACCCCTGAGGCCGTAAGGGGAATCCTCTGGATCATATCAATCCTCTGGATCAAACGTATCCTGCAGTCAAACGGCCATGGGGCCGTCGACTGTCAGTGGGTCTCATAGACTGTTAACAGGGGATGTATGTTTGTTTTTCTCCTTTTGCCAAGCAGAGGCAACCCTCATCTGTAATATGTATATCCAGTTGTCTATTATAGATCCGTTTCCTCGTTGTGGAAAAGTCTTTAAGTGCAGCCTCTGCTAAACCGAAAAGAAGAAAATATAAATCAGCAGATCTTTGTAGATGTAGGAGGAAGATGGATGTTGATGAGTTTTACGCTAATCACATGATCTCACACACACCCACACACACGCATGCAGAATCACACACATTGTAATTGTGTGGGTTGCTTTATTATGCGTCATCTTAGCACCGAGCGCATCACACACATGGAGACCTACCTCCGTCCGCACGGACAGGAGCCTAGCAGAGGAGGGGAGATGCAATTATTCATCTGTTGTATCCGTAACTAGGCTACTAGCACCGGAGGTTAGAGGTCTGTTGTAGCCGTAACTAGGCTACCAGCACCGGAGGTGAGAGGTCTGTTGTATCCGTAACTAGGCTACTAGCACCGGAGGTTAGAGGTTTGTTGTATCCGTAACTAGGCTACTAGCACCGGAGGTTAGAGGTCTGTTGTATCCGTAACTAGGCTACTAGCAACGGAGGTTAAATGTGCGTACTATGGGTTGGATCGGAAGAGGTTAATCAATCAATCTATCTATCTATCTATCTATCTATCTATCTATCTATCTATCTATCTATCTATCTATCTATCTATCTATCTATCTATCTATCTATCTATCTATCTATCTATCTATCTATCTATCTATCTATCTATCTATCTATCTATAGCAAGAAACCTAGACTATACATCATACATTATTTACCACATTTTTATGTTTCCTTTCAGGGCATTCATGGTTTTCTAATCGATAGATCTACAATATTCACAACTAAACACCACAGTTTGTCTCCAAAGGAGAAAAAAAATGGAACACACAGGCACAGATGTTTTGACGGAAAAAAATCAGGAATCAGTCAAAACAAATAGGTTCAGTGATCCACGGGAGTCTGGGATGGTCAAATGCAGGTGTTGAATTCAGGAAAAAAAAGAGAACAGATTCCTTCATGATGTTTTATCTCGGATGACGTTTGTGTTTTCCTTCATTGTGTGTTATTGGTTTGCCTTCAACGCTCTGACCTTCGACCCGTCCGCCTACAACCCCTACAGTTTGAAAGAATTCGAGGGTCAGTCCCGCAAAGACCTGACCAACGCCCCCTACAATGTAATAAGGCCGCGACCCTACAGGGAGGACGTTTATGCAGAGTTATTGTTGGCTCCAGCAGTTCTACTTTATTATAGCTGAAGTTCTTGTGGAAATGGGAACAGAGCCAGCGACGTAAACCCAACGCTGTGAGAGGCAGCGTTACGGCCACCCTCCTGTTTCGGTAGATATTCTACCGTAGCAAACTCATTCACCCTTGTGGATGAGCAGTGTGTTTCTACATTGGCAAGGGTTGATTTGGAACCTCCACAGACACTTTTCAACACGCATCCCAACTGCTGGCAAGTTGGTATTCGCCACTTACACTCTAACAGATCCCCGCCTCCAGCAACCTGATTGGTCGAAACAAATGTGAAGCGAAAGAGAGTGAAATACCCTGTCCTCTCAGATTTGAGTCGTCTGCCATCAGGCTTTAGATATTAATCCGATTTTTGAGACTACTGTGGAGGCCTCGGTATACCAGTATAGAGAAACTGACATTTTGTCTGTACGAAAACGCAGATTTCAATGCTGATCTGCGCAGATCCCTAACATAGTCTTAGCACAAACACAATCTCCACTAAGTGTTCCTACACTGCATTCAGATCAACAGAAAGTTGCTGCTTGAGCTTGCAGTGTGTATATACAATTTCTGTCTGTAGAGCAGAATTCAATTTAGACGCAGCTTACATCAAGTACCTGCTAGTGAAAGATAAAGTGTAATCCCATTATTTTGTAGACTATCCATAAGCAGTAACCTGTGGTCGATTAGTCTTTTCTGTTTGTTATATTAGCTGGCGGTAGCCGGAGGCGGCCGCTGCCTGGACTGTTTGGAGGTCACACTGCTCAAAAGGGGAGCACTGTTCAGCTGAGATTGCGTGTCTGTCCGCCTGTCGCTATGCCAACAACACCCGTCAATCACGACTCCCATGACTTTGGCGCCTGCATGCAAGCCAACCTGTCACAGGCAAGGAACTGTCTATCTTTCTGTCTGTCTGTCTGTCTGTCTGTCTGTCTGTCTGTCTGTCTGTCTGTCTTTATCAAGCTCCGTTCCGACGTGCCTGTGTGTGTGCGATAATCCCTTTAGTTCTCTTACTTTCTATGCCCCTTCATATTCACAAAAAACACCTTTGTTAATACACCCGTGCGTGTGCATTCATGCATATGCATGCGTGTGTGTGTGTGTGTCCGTGTGTGTATGCATGTGTATGTGCGTGCGTGTGAATGAGTCTTATTCTAATCAGTGACAGCGTGCCATCTTATCAAAGAAGGGGCTCCTAATTATTTGCATTATGAGCAGTGGGGAGAAAAGAGGCCTTAAGGCAGAGAGGTGTTGCTAAATGTTCTCCATTGGCCCGGTGACACTAATTGGTTTCGAAGGTCCCGGAGTTGCATAACAATGTTATGTGGGTTCACCATTTGGTCATTATTAATTCAGCAAATGTTTAAAATAAGAAAAGAAAAAAGGTTCTCCCATCCTGGCGCATGGCTCGCTACGGCATTGTCCTCCGCTGACCAGCGCATAAATCAACTGTGACAAAATGGAGATGATGGAAAAAGGTAATTTGATAGAACAAAATGAAACAATAGTGATGTTAACCTCCATTTAATGTGAAGCCTCAAGCTATGGCGCAAACACTATAAATAACGTTTTTATAAGGTCCCATGGTATGAATAACAACGAGCAGACTTTATTCTTCATTATGTTTGAATGTACTTGTTATTATCTGTGTACTTGAAAAATGTATTGTTGTATTGTTATTAGTAATAGTAATCATCGTAGTAGTAGCAGTAGTATAAGTAATAGATAAAAATAAACAAATAAATTGTAAAATTCCTTGAAATTCTAAATTCTTTTGAAGCAAGATGCCCCACAGAAAAACACCAAAAATAGAAAGTGATTATTTCCTACCACAGCAAAAGTATACTGAATATTTAGTGAAACATATTCAATTATTTTAAAAATACTAATTTGTAACGTTTGTTTATATGTACTCTAGATACCCGCTTGGCCCGAGTCCCAAATACTATTTAATGTTTGAGCATTCGTTTAGACTGCAGATAGTTATAGTAACTAGAATAGTGATAAGGTCCTCATCCTCATCACTATACTCATCACCTCATCACTCCCGCCACTGAGCACTGTTAGTGTCTAGAGCGGTGACAGCAGTTCAACAGAAACACAAGGGACAGGACCCATAGATGTGAAATCAGAGTAACATTAACAGGGCTTAATAAGGACAACTCAAACCCCCAACATGCACAGAAAAAAACTACACCTCAAACCATGGTACTTGTAATGCTCCAACAAGAGAACAAAGCAAGTGACCAGGTAAATATAGGGAGGGACTGATGAGTGAACAAGGTGCAGGTGGGGAGATGGACAAGGAAGCTCAGGTGAGGGGAACGAGGTGATGGCAGATGGGAGTGGCCGGGTCTGTACAGCAAGGGGAAGAGTCTGAGGACATCTGGTGGACAGGTGGAGAATGGCCCCTCAAGGACACAGGGCCAGCCTGGGGCAGCCTGGTCGTGTCATACCTCTTTAAGACCAGACCGATCTGCAGAGAGTAACCGAACGTGAACTCATGAGATCGGGTTAGTCTCACGAGACCAGAGTAGCACCACTGTGCGTGTAAAAGGCGTCGACCCAGCACATTGGTGAGTCCCATGCATCCCTGAAGTGACTCCTTAATGGCCTGTCAGTAAGAGCATCACAACATAGCCAGCCTGTTAACCTTAGTGACACCACTGCGGTCATTGCCTGCGGATATAAAAGATGATGACTCTAGTTTTCCGGAACGCTCCACGCTACGCCCGATGGACGTTCAGTGGAGAGCGTTTAGCCTTCCCTGGCCGTGACCGTGGCGCCTGCTGCTGTCGGGGACAAAATCGAGGAAGCACATCCCGGGGATGGAGGTGCCGGGTTGCAGGTTGCTGGTGGGTCTCTCCCGGTCTCCTGCCCCCAAAGGACCTCCGAGGTCGACACTAGATGGGGCCCCATCTCATGAAGGGCTGTGGAGCTAGCCTTGTTAGTATCCTCCTTATGAATGGATGAATCTCATTTGGCACTTTGTTATGGAGGGGTGCAACATGCACTCACACACACACACACCTGCTCAAACACACACACACACACATTAGGGATATATTGTATCCCTAATTCTACTCTAATCTGACATATTTAATGTGTTGCTGTTCCTAATTTATGTGTGCTCACACACACAGTATTCAGATTCTCTGACTGTATGCTTTTGTCAATTTATGGTGACTGCAGCTTATGATACAAGATCGCATGACGCACCAGCAACAGAAAAAGTAATATTGTAAGATTTGAATAAAACCATACCAAAGAATAAAAAGCCTGACATCCATGAAATGTAATCTTTCATTACATTTTATGTGTTACAAAGCCAGTGAATCACCGTTAGAACTGGTGTATATTTAATCTCAAATACTGTTTAGAAATTAATGAATATTAGAAGCTGCCTCGATGATGAATGGTCTTTATTAATATAGTGCTTTTCTAAGCACAGTTCCCACTCAACAGCCCTTTGAATAAACGAATGCCTCACATTCACCCGTTCCCACACACAGTTACAAATTCACGAACCGACGACCGAATAAGCAAAAACAGGGAATAATATACGATACAATTAGGCAGAATTGGGCCCTTTCCTTAACTGAGTATGATTTAAGAAAACCCCAAAAAAGGAGGGCGGACCGAGACATCTGAATTGTTTTCCACCTCAGAAAAAACCCCAGCAACCAAACACAAATGACCACGCTCCCATTATGGCCCTGGCGCTGGCTTCGGTAAAGGACCGCTCTGAAACCTGACAGGAGGTAATAGAAATTGAGTGTGGAGATAGAACATTGGCCATCACGGGTTCCTTCAGTTCCCTCTCCAACTGTGTGGGAGGGGGAAACAATCACTGCCGCCAGGCTGTGAAGAGCTTGATCCATCTCACCAGCTCTGCGGATGTTAGCACCCAAAGGCAGCCCGGGATCGCTCCCTTCCGGCCGGGCGCTTGGCCTCACCCTCACCCTAGCCCTATGGAGAGATTAGCGGTGAAATGAAAACATCCTGTGATTTGTTGCAGAGGAATGTTTCTCCCTGTCGACTGGATTTGATACGATTCGTGTGTTTTTGTTGTTGTTGCCTAGGAACACAATTGAGCAGCTGTCATATAAGTAATTATCCGACAAGCGCTGCGTGTGAAAATGTGTGGATTTAATCTAGAAAAACAACCGGTAGTTGAGTCACAGACATTTGGTGGAAAACACAAAGGGAAGGTTAAGTGGAACGAACGCCAGGCCATAGGAAAGAAACTTAGAAGAAAGTCGACTGCTTAAGCAAGCCTAGCTAGCAACAGTAAAAAACAAAACGTATTACTAGACAAAAACCAAAGGTAAGGAGGCCCACGGGCATGCCAGGAATAACAAATAAGGCACACCCTCATGTAAAACGAGTCAGCTCGTCATGTAAAAGAGAGAGAGAGACGTCCTTGGGTGTGGCCTTCCGAAATCGCGGTAATTAGGATGTGATGTTATAATGTACAAGCCCAAAATTGTACTGTACTAAACGACTTTGCCAGGGTCCATTTGGATAGTGTGAATTAATGTGTTTGATATCCAGACATCCCCACCTTTGCAAATCTACTACAGACACCAGAGAATACTGTTGGGAAATGTGTATTTAAAATAATAAATGTCTGTGCGCACATCATTGTCATTGCACGTATTATATAGGTATATACATTAAGAAAGAGTCCAATGAGAGATCATGCTAGCATTAAGTGCCCATTTTATTTTCTAATATTTAATAAAAGCAAAGAGCAACCACCAACATATTAATCAAAAATGCATTTGATAAACAGTATATTTAATGGAGAAAAGGAAAACATCAAAGAAGATAACATAAAACAATATATTCATAACAATGCAATCAATAGTCAATATACATTTGATGGTGAAATCAAGAGACATAAATCATAAAGTAAATTTCACATGGATCACTAGAAATCTTTGATTGCTATGTAATTTTTAAAGTTGACAACATAACAATGCCATAAAGAGATCTTTAGGGCATCGTTGCCATAAAGATTGATGCGACAATCACCTTTAATTTTTTGGATATCGCCCGATCTTTTTTGTTGATTTGAGATTGTGTTGAAAAAGATAACACTAAACAATTAGCCACTTCTACTATGTTTTTACCATACAGTCAGGAGATGAATCCTATCCTTCTCAAAACAGAGTTCCTATTTCTACAACAAAAGGTCATGGGCAATATTTCAGTGTTAGGTGTATGGCCTGTCTCCTGCCACAGCCATTGAGATAAAGAAGATATTTGCATTAGAAGATATGCTGGCTCCTATCAGATGTTTACCACTATGGGTAGTTGGCCCCAACATACTTTTTTCTTTCCATCCTTAAAAACCATGAAATTCAACAATAATTCTTTAAAATGACCACTCCCTAATATAGCGAAAAAAATGTATTTAATATGGAAAACATTAATTGATTTGGTATTTCAAGATCAGTCATCGTCACAGTCTTCATCATGGTCATCGTACTCCTCGTCACTCCATCTGTGATCCCTTTGTTTAACGATGACAGGAGTTATGATTAAGGGGGCTTTATTGCCGTCCACATCAGCTCCTGGGCTGAAGAAAGAGAAGAGCTTCTCAGTGAAGGCGCACCCTGTGAGGGCGTAGATCTCAACACTCCAAGCTGGACGATTTCCTTCTCGATCTCCTTAACCAAGCCTTTACCATCTGCCTCTACCGCTGTCTGCTTGTCGTCGAGTACTTCCTGGAGCTCAGCAAAGCTTCTCTTAATGTATCTTATCGACGCATGCATTGCCTTCCAGCTGCCTGGCCTGGCCCTCTCTACATCTGTTTTGCCGGTCTGTATTGAGTGTTGCAAATCAACAATTTTCTCCTGTCTCTGTCGGATCATCTCATCAACCTTTTCTTGAGACTCTTTCAGCTGGTCCAGCTTTGTGTTCATCCACACCTCAACCCAGACTGGGTTATGGTTTTCGTGGTCTCGATCAAGACAGTCATAACGCAACATTTTTCGGTCATTGCTGCAAACATAGTCCAAAGGCTGGTGATGGTTTTTACATATCTTGCCCTCCACCGGCTGGATCAGCCTGTGTCTCATTAACGCCGGGGTGCTTTGGTGGGGCTCAAGGTGTGTCGCACAGTACGAGAGGAGACACATGAGGCATGACTTAGGCTATGTTTACATGATGACGGTCTGAACAGAAGACGCTAAAGTGGCGTCGCGTCTTCACTTTTTATTCTGCGTTTAGACGAGCGTTTTCGGGAGGAAATCTGCGTGCATAAGGTGACGCAAAAGTGTGTGGAATTCGATTAGGTATGCATGTCAGGCGGCTAGGTGGTGCTGTGATACACTATCACACAACACCGCCATGTCTGAGCGCATGCGTAGAATCTTCCTTCTCTTATCTGCGCCGCGAAAACCAAAACATAATTACAGATCCTTCTCTGTTCAGCAATAATATCTGTACATATCCTGTACATTTCGTGGAAAGACTCCAGTAAGTTTATTAGAGCTGCCAGAGCAGCTTGACGGTCTGACGCATGGAAATAATCCAACATGCATACAACGCGTACGCAACGTGAGCAGATCTTAGCAGTTTTGCGTCTTGGCAGTGTAGACGGAAACGCTACAGGGGAGCGTATTTAAGTTTTCCACTCTGGAGGGTGGTTTCAGATTTTTGGGTTTTTAAGCCCCTAAAACGCCGTCACCGTCTAAACGAAAGGCACTTCCGATAAAATATTTTGTCGTTTTTACCCGCAAGCGTCCTCGTGTAAACGGGGCCTTAATGGCTGGGGTCGTATTGTTTGCCCCGCAGAGACTACAGGGGACATATCCTGTTCCTGATATGTCAGGTTGCTGTGGCAGCGGCTCTCTGCTACTGAAGCAATCATAGTGTTGATGCAGAGCAAAGGTCTCTCCGTAAATGTCTTGTTACAATATGGGCAACTGCATAGCCCGTTGGTATCCCAGTGTGTTGTGATGCAATTTAGGCAGAAGTTGTGGCCACAAGGAATAGCCACAGGATCAGTGAACACACAGTGACAAGTAGAACATTGAAAGTCCTTGTCTGTCACCAGCCTACTTGCAGAAGCCATGTCTAGAAAACAACAAAACAGAATTAACGGGAAAAACACTTTGACAGAGTTGAGTATAGACCCTAATAAACTAAGCGTCGCAATATTCCCTTTTTGTGTTTTGACTGCAAAGCCATTACACAAAAACATGAAACGTACCTATTGAAATGCCTCTTGGGTTGTAAATGAGGATTATTTTGGAAATTAAAACAGTATCAAGCACACAACCTTTGTTGAGGACCGATTGTCGTTTCTCTTTAGTCTCAAATTTGTTTGGTTTGACTTTCTGCAATATGTTGGCTACTGCACAACCCACAGTTCTACATGTCCACGCCCACCCACCCACATTTGCCTCGACATGAACAGCTCCTGGGAAAGTTACGCAACTCAAACAAGTTTCTGCGGGGAAGTGAAGTCTACAAGTATTGCACCTGCAAAAGATTTGGACAGAGTTGGAATAGTCACACAAGGATACATATTTTTGTCAGATAAGAAATGGCAAAAAAGATTGGCTTGATTTTTAACACATTCTATCCCAACTGAATCCAAACACCATTACAATAACATACTGGACGTGTTTTCAGTTGTTCTCTGTGCATTGCCCATATTAGGTAAGGTATGCTCCAGTAGTGGACACCCATGCAAAGGCAGCTATAGGGCTAATTCACATGAGAAACAGGCAGGAGTGTTAGCAACCTTAAAGCATCTCAGCATTTTAACAAATAAAAAATGCTTGTTTGCAAGTTGATAACATCATTCAGTTTATGACGCTGGCATATCATTATTAAACGATGACATATTGTACTGCGATATATATATATATATTATAATGCACATATGCACATAAAACTGTCTGTGGGGGGGACGTGCAACGTCTGGCCTGAAGGGGAAGTATGAGCAGGTTGGGAGCCCACCGGATCGGCTGGGGGGATTATGCCTGATTGCGGGCACCTGCTCGCACTCAGGCCAATCAGGGAGTGTGTATTTATGTGCCTGCTTTGTTTGTATTAGGGGGAACCGGGAGCAGAGAGAGAGAGATCCAACGCGGTCCCCATCACCGATCGCGGATCGCGGAACAAGAGGACTCTCCCGCCCTGTGTTAACTTCTAGTTTCAAGCCTCTGTTCGGTTTAACTTTTGGTTGGAATAAACAAGCTCCCAGTGAGGGACGACAAACTGTGGTCTCCGCGCTCCCTGACTCACTACACTATCCTAGAAAGAAAATGCATATCAGAATGAAAGCGAAGCTCAGCCTTAACTAAGTTAACTAAGTTACTTAGGAGGCCCACGGGCATGACAGGGAAAACAAATAAGGCACACCCGCATGTAAAACGAGTGAGCTCATGTAAAAGAGCGAGACAGAAAGACGTCCTGGGGTGTGGCTTTCCGAAATCCACTATAGACACCAGAGAATACATTTTGGAAACTCAAAACATTTGTCTTTTTCTAAAATTGTATTTAAATATATATATATATGTATATATATATATATATTAGGAGCTTCGGCCGAACTAGTCTATGGCAGACGACCGAGAGGGCTGCTCGACATCGCCTTGGACGCCTGGGAGAGCCAACCCTCCCCACCGCACCTTCATCGAGCACATAGAGCAGGTGTGGGGCCGGATGGCGCAGATTTGGCCCGTGGTTCGGGAGCACCTCGGACGAGCCCAACAAGCCCAAGCCCGCGTGTAAAACCAAGGAGCCCAACTGCGCAACTTCAACCCGGGGGACCAGGTACTCGTCCTCGTCTCGACCTCCGAGTGCAAGTTCCTGGCCAAATGGCAGGGGCCATATGATATCATCGACTGGGTCGGTGACGTCAATTACCGGGTGCGGCAACCGGGAAGACGCAAGGCCGTCCAGATATACCACATCAACCTGTTGAAGCGGTGACAACCACTGACCGCCCTGCGGGACCCGGCTCTCCTGACACTGTCCGCTCGACTACGCATTCCCGAGGTTCCAGTGGGGTAGTTGCTGAGCCCGAGCCAGTCCCAGGACATGAGGGAGATGGGGCTCCAGCACCTCGACGTCTTCTCCGAGCGACCCGGGAGGACCACAATCGCCAGCCACCACATCCGGACGGAACCGGGAGCCAGAGTCCGCCTCCGCCCCTACCGCATCCCGGAAGCACGGCACGCCGCCACAAGCATGCTGCAGATGGGGGTCATAGAGGAGTCCCACAGCGCCTGGTCCAGCCCGGTGGTTCGGGTCCCCAAACCGGACGGGACATACCGGTTCTCCTATGACTTCCGTAAGTATCGGCATTCGACGCCTTCCCCATGCCCCGGGTAGAGGAATTAATAGAGTGGCTGGGCCCGGCCTGGTTCATGTCCACTCTAGATCTTACAAAGGGATACTGGCAGGTCCCCCTCACCCAGCAGGCCCGGGAGAAGATGGCGTTCGCCACACCCGACGGGCTCTACCAGTACACTGTCCTCCCGTTCGGGGTGCATGGGGCATCCGCGACCTTCCAGCGGATGATGGACCGGGTCCTACGGGCCCACAGGGAATACGCCGCCACCTGCATCGACGACATAGTGATACACAGCAGGACCTGGTCCCTACATCTACACCACCTCTTAGCCGTCCTGGGAGCGCTCCAAACTGCCGGCCTAACAGCAAACCCAAAAAAATGCCGCCTGGGCCTGGAAGAGGCCTCCTATCTGGGCTATCGAGTCGGGAAGGGCAGCGTGAAACCCCAAGATGAAAAGCTGCAGACCATCCGGACCTGGCCCAGGCTGAGAACCAAGAAGCAGGTGAAGTCATTTCTGGGACTCGTCGGGTACTACCAGCGATTCATCCCCACGTTCGCAACACTGGCCAGCCCCCTCCACGATTTGACGCGGAGGGCTCTACCCGACCGAGTGGAGTGGACGGAGGAGGTCGAGGAGGCCTTCTCACTCCTACGGCAGGCCCTCTGCACCGAGCCACTACTAATCACCCCCGACTTTAACCTCCCCTTCGTGGTCCAGACCGACGCATCTGAGGTGGGGCTGGGAGCGGTTCTGTCCCAGGTCCGGTCAGGAGAGGAGCACCCGGTAACCTTCATCAGCCGGAAACTCCTGGCCAGCAAGAGGACATACTCGACTGTGGAGAAGGAGGTGCTGGCGATCAAGTGGACCCTGGAGAAACTCTGTTACTACCTGCTCGGACGCAACTTTACTCTCGTCACAGACCACGCCCCCCTGAAATGGATGGCGACGGCTGAAGACACCATCGCCAGGGTGACGCGCTGGTTCCTGGCTCTGCAGGACTACCATTTCCAGGCTGTCCATCGCCCAGGACGGGCTCATGCCAATGCGGACGCACTAGGGGGACGCTTGCCTAGAGGGACGCTTGCCTAAGACTAACCAGAGGAACCCCCGGCTTGCTGCTGAGGGTGGGGGTGTGTGGCAACCCCACGCCGTCGGGCTTGGACGAACCGCGCCAGCATCCTGAACAGCGCCCTCTCCGCGGACAGATAGTCCAAGGGAGATACATACCGTTCAGCGCAGCTTTACTAGATCGCTCATCAAGCAGACCCGGGCAATCATGGGCTTTTGGATCACAATTAGAATTACAATTACAATTAGGGCATTTAGCAGACGCTTTTATCCAAAGCGACTTACATCAGTTAATATACACATTGACACACCGACGGCAGAGTCAACCATGCAAGGTGACAGCCAGCTCGTCAGGGTTAAGTGTCTTGCTCAGGGACACATCAACCCAGCCACCGACGACGGGGGTTGCCACAATATATATATATATACTACAGGCATGTAGAAAACATGTGGTAAAAGTAGGTGGAGGGGGGGGGGTAAGTTTCTAGTTAATTGTTGAATGAGAGAAAGAAAGAGACCATTGAGAGACCATGCTAGCATTTAAATGCACATTTTATTTTCAAATACTTAATAAAAGTAGGTAGCAACTAACAACATATTAAAAAAAAATACATTTGATAAACAGAATACATTTAATGAAAAAAAAGATCAAAGTAGATAACAGTAAAAATATCAAGTCAATTTACATTTGATGTTGAAAACAAGAGACATGAAAATAATGAAGTAATGAAGTTAATTTCACATGGATCACAAGTCATCTTTGATTGCTATGAGATGTTTAAAGTTGACAGCATAACAATGCCATCAAGGGATCTTTATGGCATCATTGCCATAAAGATCACTGCGACAATCACCTTTTATTTCTTGGATATTTTTGAGATTGTGTTGAAAAAGATAACCACTAAACAATTAGCCACTAGTACTATGTCACTACTATGCAGTCAGAACATAAATTCCATCTTTCTCAAAACAGAGTTCCTACTTCTGCAACAAAAGGTCATGGGCAATATTTCAGTTTTAGGTGTATGGCCTGTCTCCTGCCACAGCCATTGAGATAAAGAAGATATTTGCAATAGAAGATACGTTGGCTCCTATCAGATGTTTACTACTAAGGGTAATTGGCCCCAAACATACTTTTTTCTTTCAATCCTTAAAAACCATGAAATTAAACAATAATTCTTTAAAATGACTACTACCTAATATAGGGAAAAATAATGCATTTAATATGGAAAACATTAATTGATTTGGAATTTCAAGATCAGTCTTTGTCAAGGTCATCGTGCTCCTAGTCACTCCATCTGTTATCCCTTTGTTTAATGATGACAGGAGCTATGATTATTGCCATCCTCATCAGCGCTTGGGCTGAAGAAAGGGGAAAGCTTCTCAGTGAATGTGCACCCTGTGAAGCCGTAGATCTCAACACTGAGGTTTCTTCCTGAGGTTCAGGACAACGGCGGGTCCTGCATTAGCGGTGTATTCATTTTCCTTTCTGAGCCAAATGGTCCTGTATCCATTCTGCGGACTCAACCGGATTTCCCCATGCCTGTTAATAGACTCACTTGCAACCCCTAAATCCCACTTGGTCTTGCCTTTAACCTGGACTTCGTAGTAAAATGAATTTGCATTGAAACCGCCTTTTGCGAGAACATTCTGCACATGATCAAACCTCTGTGGGTTACGGGGGATTCTCAATACAATCCATATTGAACCTGATTGCCATCTTCAGACATGGACAATAAATGATGTGCAGGGTCAAATTTTCTCAGGGTCAAAAACGACCTCCACAGAGTGCAGCTGCATCCCTGGCAGTTCCGGATCACACAACATAAGCGCTTCCTTTATCACCGACAACTCCAGCTGATTCACTGCTACCTCTACCTTACTGTAATCACAGTCAATACTCTCTGCATACCAGTCCTTTCTCAGTGCAGGTGGATCGATCTGGACGTTTCTGACACTTTGGATGAACCATTGGCGGCTGGTGGTTTTTAAAGTGAGGGAGGAAGGACTGCGTGCTTGGGTGCCATTGGCCTGCTTGCACTATTAGTGGTGCGTATGGTGGCATAAGTATGTGAGACTCAAGTTGTTTCAGGGCGTTTTAGGGAACTTCAAAGTAGCAGGGAGGGATAATTATGTGAATTGATAAAAATCTACCAGTGGCAGCATTGTACTTTGAAAGCTGGTAGGCAGCATGTCTTGAACTACAAGGGCAGAAGGAAAGGATGCAAAGCCAATTAGTCAAATCAGGCCTATATTTGCCCTCAATGACTGAAGCTATTGGTTGTAATTTGGCTATGTTTATTTTCAGCTACAATTGTTTTAAGAAAAATGAAGACACAAGACCAAAAGTGATGCAGTTTAAAATGCATCATGCTCTGCATCATTCACTAACATCCTTTCCACAATATCAAACAGAATGGTCAGAGTAACAAACAATTAAAAGAACAACAAGAACATTATTTCACAACTATTTGCATGGGCTGTAAGCCTAACATTGTTTGGAGGCAAATGTGGATGTTAATGGATGTTTCAGAATGTTGGTCATGGTGTTAGGCCAATTAAAGGCCCATTCACACCCTACGGTAAATACGGATAGGAACCCTTTCGTCCCTTTCGATAGGTCGTTTCGTCCGTCAGTGGGTCCGTCGCCTCTAAGCTTACGAATCCGGAGTGCTCAGGGAGAAACTGAGCAATACCAACGGAAATGGAGGCGGCAGTATAGAGTCAGAAGTCCAACCATTCGCGAAAATAGATAAGAGTAGTATAATATCTGATATGTATATATATTGTATTTAACGTTTTATACTTATATTATACTATATACCTGACCTTTTTATTTTATTGTTCACCTGCTTTGGCAATGAGTTGTAACTGGTAATTTAAAAATGGCGCAACATTTTGAGGAGAGAATCTGCGGGTTGGTGGGCGGTTTCACATGCCACCGCCACGTAGGCCTACACTATTTGCGCCTTTTTTTTTTTTTGAAGATTTCGGATGACACAAAGCAAAATGATCTCTACAGATGCCATGTTATTGTCGATGCCGGTAATTTGTGACAAGAGTCACTGCCCTCTAGAGGATGTATTGCGTAACATCCATAACAACACTGAAACCGGACGAAGGTATGAAGGGTAGTCCCGAAGACTACGTTTGGTACGGAGGGTTGAATTTCGTCCGGATCCGGAGGTATGAATCGGCCTTAAGATTGAGGGACTTCATTTATAGCTCAAGTAAATCCTCCTCGCGGGCTCCGCAGTCGGCCGCGGGCAACCCGGCCGCAGGCTCCGCAGCCCGGCCACGGGCAGCCCTGCTCGGCCGCGGGCTCCGCAGCCTGGCCGAGGGTTACAGAAACGCCAATATAACCGAACAGAGCCGCACTGTACCGCAACGAACAGTAGTGCACCGCTCGGTGGAAACGAGGCATACGACTGAGCAGGTTTGTTGGTTCTCATAGCCTAGACTTGAGGGGATATCCCCTCCCTCCAGGCTTCTCCACAGCCAGGGCTCCTGCTTATTGGTTCATAGCGCAGCCATGCGCTATGAACAGACATAGGCGGGATCCAGATCCCTTAGCTAGTCACACCCACTCAGAGGAGGACTTTCCTCCTCTCTCACATTGAACTCCATGTTATTCACCGGCCACCAGCACTTTCGGGGAAATTAATGGAAGTAATTATCAATAGGAGATAGGGGGTGCTAATGTCCCTTTACCGAGGGAAACAAACATTACATATACAAAGGCATTAAAGTAGTCATATTTAAGGGCATTAATTCATTAGTAGTCTGGGCAATCTACATTTTTTATTCTCAACAATGTTAAGGAGGATCTACCTCCCTCTCCTCACCGGAGAAGCCCCCACTGGGATGAACTGGAAGCAGTCGTCGTTGGGCTGGAGCTGGTGGAGCTCTGTATTTTTCTGTGTCAGCTGGACGATTTCCTTCTCAATCTCCTTAACCAAGCCTTTACCATGTGCCTCTACCGCTGTCTGCTTTTCGTTGAGTACTTCCTGGAGCTCAGCAAAGCTTCTCTTAATGTATCTTATCGACGTATACATTGCCTTCCAGCTGCCTGACCTGGCCCTTTCTACATTTGTTTTGCCGGTCTGCACTGAGTGTTGCAAATCAACAATTTCCCCCCGTCGCTGTCGGATCATCTCATCAATCCTTTCTTGAGACGCTTTCAGCTGGTCCACCTTTGTTTTCATCCACACCTCAACCCAGACTGGGTTATGGCTTTTGTGGTATCGATGAAAACAGTCAAAGTACAGAATCTTTTGGTCATAGCTGCTAACAAACGCCAAAGGTTGGTGATGCTTTTTACATATCCTGCTCTCCAGATCCTCCACCGGCTGGATCAGCCTGTGTCTCATTAACGGCAGGGTGCTTTGGTGAGGCTCAAGGTGTGTCGCACAGTACGAGAGGAGACACGTGAGGCATGACTTAAAGGGGACATATCATACCACCAGGTGTGAGTGTGATTAGCCATTACAAGCCGTTTTCAAAATGAGCAGCATTGTGACATCACAGGTGGGCGTGTCCATCTAGATGTGTGACGGATAGATGGACACGCCAACCTGTGATGTCACAATGCTGCACATTTTCAAACCTGCTTGTAATGGCTAATCACACTCACACCTGGTGGTATGAGATGTCCCCTTTAATGGCTGGGGTCGTATTGTTTGCCCTGCAGAGATTACAGTGGACCTATCCTGTACCTGATATGTTGCTGTGGCTCCTTAAACTTTTCTGCTACTGAAGCAATCAGAGTGTTGACGCAGAGCAAAGGTCTCTCCGTAAATGTCTTGTTACACAATGGGCAACTGGATGGCCCTTTGGTATCCCAGTCTTTTGTGATGCAATTCATGTAGAAGTTGTGGCCACAGGGAAGAGCCACAGGTTTAGTGACCACTTCCAAACAAATAGATCAGAGAAAGTCCTCGTCTGTCACCAGCCTACTTGCAGAAGCCATGTCTAGAAACAACAAAACAGAAATAGTGAGAAATCCTTTGACAGAGTTGAATATAGACCCCTAATATAAGTCTTGCAATATTCCCTCTTTGTGTTTTGACAATAAAGACATACCCATACAAACATGAAACTTACCTATTGAAGTGCCTCTTGGGTTGTAAATGAAGATTATTTAGGAAATGAAGACACAATCAAGCAAACAACTTGTGTTGAGGACCGACTGTCGTTTCTCTTTAGTCTCAAATTCCTTTGGTTTCACCTTCTGGAATATGTTGGCTATTGCATAACCGACCATTGTACATGTCCACGCCCACATCCACACACACACCCCCCCACACACACACACACACACACACACACACACACACACACACACACACACACACACACACACACACAGACACAGATGCCTCATCATAAACACTTCCTGGGAACGTCACACAACATAAACCAACCAAGTATTGCACCTGGTAAATATTTGGAGAGTTGGAATAGTCACACAAGGAGCATATTTGCATATATATATATATATATATATATACACACACGCACACACATTTCACATATTATACTAAAGTCAGGTAGAAAACATGTGGTAAATGTAAGGGGGGGGGGGGGGGGTTGGAGGGTAAGTTTCTAGTTAATTGTTGAATGAGAGAAAGAAAGAGACCATTGAGAGACCATGCTAGCATTTAAATGCACATTTTATTTTCAAATACTTAAAAGGAGATAGCAACAAACATATTAATAAAAAATGCATTTGATAAACAGAACACATTTAATGAAAAAAAAGAACAAATTAGATAACAGTAAAAATATCAAGTCAATTTACATTTGATGATGAAAACAAGAGACATGAAGTCATGAAGTTAATTTCACATGGATCACAAGTCATATTTGATTTCTATGTAATGTTTAAACTTGACAACATAACAATGCCAAGGGATCTGTATGGCATCATTGCCATAAAGATCAATGCGGCAATCACCTTTTATTTCTTGGATATCTTTGAGATTGTGTTGAAAAGGATAACCACTAAACAATTAGCCACTAGTACTATGTCACTACTATGCAGTCAGAACATAAATTCCATCTTTCTCAAAACAGAGTTCCTACTTCTGCAAAAAAAGGTCATGGGCAATATTTCAGTGATAGGTGTATGGCCTGTCTCCTGCCACAGCCATTGAGATAAAGAAGATATTTGCATTAGAAGATATGCTGGCTCCTATCAGATGTTTACCACTAAGGGTAGTTGGCCCCAAACATACTTTTTTCTTTCAATCTTTAAAAACCATGAAATTAAACAATAATTCTTTAAAGTTACCGCTACCTAATATAGGGAAAATGAATGTATTTGATATGTTAAACATTCATTGATTTGGTATTTCAAGATCAGTCATCGTCAAAGTCTTCATCATGGTCATCGTACTCGTCACTCCATCTGTGATCCCTTTGTTTAACGATGACAGGAGTTATGATTAAGGGGGCTTTATTGCCGTCCACATCAGCGCCTGGGCTGAAGAAAGGGAAGAGCTTCTCAGTGAAGGCGCACCCTGTGAGGGCGTAGATCTCAACACTCTCCACAACATCAGAAAAGTCAACGAGACCCTTTTCATAATTAACAAAAATGCCGATCTTCTGAGGCTTCTTCCTGAGGTTTAGGACAACGGCTGGTCCTGTGTTAGCGGTGTATTCATTTTCCTTTCTGAGACAAATGGGCCAGTATCCATTCTGCGGACTCAACCTGATTTACCCCTTCCTGTTAATAGACTCACTTGCAACCCCTAAATCCGACTCGGTCTTGCCTTTAACATGGACTTCATAGTAAAATGAATTTACATTAAAACCCTCTTTTGCCAAAACATTACACACACAATCAAACTTCTCTGGGTTACGGCTGAAAATAAATCTAGGCAATCCATGTTGAACCTGCTTGCCATCTTTAGACACGGACAATGAATGATGTGCAGTCTCAGGGTCAAAAACGACTGTCACAAAGTACCGCTGCATCTCTGGCAGATCCGGATCATACAGCATAAGCGCTTCATTCATCACCGACATCTGCAGTTGATTCACTGCTTCCTCTACCTTACTGTAATCACAGTCAATAATCTCCTCATCCAAGTCCTTTCTCAGTGCAGGTGGATTTCTACGATATACCTATCTTAGAAAGGAAATGCATATCAGAATGAAAGCTCAGCCTTAACAAAGTTAACTTGCCCCTCCCTGTTTGATTACTTCAGTCTTAAAATGTAGTGAGCAATGATATTTTCCGAATCAGTTGATCCGGAAAGCACACAGACTTTGTTCCATCTATATTCCATCACACAATACGGCACCAGTTTTTCCAAGACCTGTGCAGGTTGATCACTTAAATTTCTACTGCTACCCTAACTTATTGAATATATGGTATTATACATGTTCATTATTATTATTTATTTTATCTGCATAATTTCCCTGAGGATGTCATCTGTGACCTTTATATAGAAAAACAATTATATAACCACAATTGTAGTCATATTTATATGGTACAGCTGTAAAGTAAATTGCTTAACAGAACATTGAAAAAACACGTTTCATGTTTCTCCCCAATTATCTTATGCTGATAAAGCTTTAAAATAAACAGTGGCCTGTGAAAGATCCATAATAATGTTTTGTGTTTCAAGTTTGCTAGCTTAAGAAGGAATTCCGCGCTCACATTTGTTTTTTACTGCCCCCGCTTCAGAGACAACCTGTCAAGAGACTGCTCTTTCTGTCAACGGCTAAGCCCTGCCAGCAAAATACTGCATCATTATTTATTGACGCCAAAGTGGTCCATTGTTTATATTCCGGAAGGAGCCTGTACATTGAAATTGGTTCGATGAAATGTGTCTTCATTTTTTCTGAAAGTCTGACAGTTTCCTTGTCCCTGTCTCAAGGTTATTTGAAAATATTTGTGTGGAACAGTTTAACTATTTTTGTTGAACCCATCAGATATCTTTGGGGCAGGATGAATAAAAAATATCTTGAAATATCTTTCCTGATATCTTCACCCAGTGCTACCGATTGTTGACATGCTATGATGTTCAGCTGTTGCTTTCGGATCATATTAAAGGGTTCTGTTGTCTGACCCATTATACGCTGGTCTATCTTTGATTTTCATCTCCACCTCAAGCAGAACTGCCTTAAGGTTTTTTTGATCTTCTCAAAACTGGCCTTACAAAGCAACACTTCGTCATTCTTTCAGAAAAAAGTTCCAAAGGATAGGGATTCTTTATAATACTGCTTTGCAAATACTCCAGCCACTGGATCAGCCTGTGTCTCAGAGATTCCTCAGGTGAGGGCCCAGATGTGTGCCACAGCACGGCTGGGGTTGTGTGCCTTCACCCTGGAGAGAGGTGATATGCCGGGTTGTCAGGTTCTGTGAACTTCGTCATTGAAGCAATTAATGGTTGACCTTGAAGCGATGGCTACCTTCTAGCTTCACACTGTGCAAAGTCATGCGCTATTGGTTTTCCAGTATTTTGTGATGCAACTTAGTCAATGCGATTATGTTGTTGCCAAATTATTTATTGTAAGTCGCTTTGGATAATAGTGTCTGCTAAATGCCCTAAATGTAAATGTAAATGCCAAAGAAAAGAGTCACAGAATAAGTGAACACGAGAAAAAACTGGACAGAGAAAGTTTTTGTATGTCAATAAACTACGTGAAGAAGCCATATCTAGAAACTAAAAAAGTTGAAATAGTGAGAAAAATAAAAACCTTACTTTCTACACACAGGTTAAAGGGAATTCATGGGGTTCCCAGCGATAGACACCCAGACCAAGATGGCTTACATTTCATTGACTCTGCTCAGTGACCCAGTAATATCCCCTTATCATGGTATGTGCTGAGTGACCAATTTAAGTTTGTTTTTTTGTGTTCCACATCCAGTATTTATTAAACATCAATTAGGAACACACAAGATGGACACCTTGGCAAAACATGAATTTAAATCGAAAAGAATTGTCGAGATTTAGAGAGTTCCATGTTTGCACCTGATCATGCATGCACATAATAGCTTTCCAAAGCATTGAGCCGTGTTTTCTGTATGATTACACTATTGACGGTGCTTTGCAAATGTTCATATTGTGTTCAATTCCGACGCTGATGGCTTATTTAGAGGATTCATTTGCAAATGTTTATTTTTGGAAAATAAAACCAATTAATATGGAATACCAGTACTACATCAATTTGTACACATAAATAGATATTTAATTGCCACCCATCTTCAGTAGCCAACAATTGGAAAGTCCACCTAATGAGTACTTGAGCATTGTGACCTGAACGATTCAGGTGTTTAAACTGCTATCTATTGTAACGTGTTCTCGCTGTTCCTTAAAACAACGCAGCCACTGATGAGGGGGGCTGGGTTTGTAATGTTCAAAGGATTGCAAGCCCTTTTTTCACTGAAGCGCAGAGATTGCCCTTTAATATTTTGTTACATTATCACGAGTTGAGCTGAGGGACTTGATTGCCTTAATACTTTCAACAACAAAGCTTTTTTATTTTACAAAATAAAATACAATTGCAACAACAACTGTATTTTTTGGTGTGTATCTCTTCCATATTCTAAGAAGTTGCCACTGTGCTAAGAGTTTTATTAAACTCATGCAACTGTGTTAGAGTATAAACAATGAAGGGGAGTCGGGGGTGAGTTGGTTCTCTTGGGTGTATCGTCACCAACTCCAGTACAACAAGCTTGACACTGCCCTTAACACCGCCCTACGAACCATCTCAGGATGCCTACGAGCCACTCCAACCAACCAACACCACGTCCTTGGAGGAATCGCTCCTGCAGGGGTCAGGTGAGAAGGAGCCAGGCTGGCTCTCGCTCGGAAGGCACAGGCCAGTGTATCCCACCTCCGCCACAAAATTGCCATGGAGCCACCACAGTGCATGCGCCTCAATCCCAGCGCCCCTTTGCCAAACACACGCCCAAGAACTACTCCGCACAACACCAACCGAAACCTCCACGGCTGCCTGGGACAAGGCGAAATGGAGGGACCAGTGGAAGTCAGCGGAACCATCTTGGCTACTCCCCTACGTTGAAGACCCCCATCGACATTCCTGGACCGAAAGCAGTGGACAACCCTCAACCGTCTGAGGACATGGGGCAAAACAAAACCAAAACAAAAGCTTGCGGTCACATTAAGGTAAAACTTAAAAACATTTCATAAATATTTGGCCTGTTAGGCCCTTTGTGACTGTAATGGTCCTTAAGGGCTATACAAATTGAATTGAAAAACAATAAATTAAAGAAATAATGTGCCCAGGTCTCCTTAAAACAACAACGTATTTGGTCCAAACAGAAAATACAAATAATACTAATGTGGGGCCCGTGGCTCTCTCACAATCTGGATCCTTCTCGGAGGATGGCCCTCCCATAGACCCATAGGGTTGCATGTGGTGACCTACAAATGGTCGGTGTTGTCTACTACCCTCCCAATTTCTGTCATATGCCTGGGGTGGGACAGCATATTGCATTGGTCTGCTCTCTTGGGAGGTTTCCAGGTCGTCCAGCACTTTAAGGAACGCAATCTTTGCTTTAGTTTGGTTCCTGGGATTCAGTCTGTCCAACTGGGGAACCAAACTCAGCAAAAAGTGCTCGCAGGCAGTTGTTGTTGCAGCTGTTGTTGGTGGTGGCGTTGTAATGAAGTCCAGGAGTCATTGACCAATGAATTGGGGCTTCCGCTCCTGTGTCAGTGGGCAGTGGCTTGTTGGGCTACCATCCTCTCAGTCCGGGGAGGTTGAGCTGCCTCCTCCTGCTGCTCCTGTGCCTCCTCTTGCTCTGCCTCCTCTTGCTCTGGGTTGTGCCCTGGCTCAGAGCCCTCTAAATTGCCTATGGTGCTACAAGTAAAACAACTGTAACTAAAGTAAAAAGTAATAGCAAATAATGATTTATGTTACTGGCTTTACAATGATAATTCAAGCAAGACAGAAAATGGCTTCTCTCAGAGGACTTACCTTCCGCTTGGCATGGATGGCACCAGAAAGGACATGAGATTTGTATATTTTCAGTCCCTCTGGCTTGTTGCCCCAGACCCACTTGGCAGATGGAGTTATTTCCGGAGCTTCGCAAATGAATCCCTCAGTCCCTTCCACCTTGCCTTGCAATTTGCCACTGTAAATGTGAAATAAGTAACTTATCAAACACATGTTTGCAGACTATTTCTCCTCTTTTACAGGTATATAGCCACTGGAGATTCCATTTCAAGCCTTGCTTTCAGCTACCGCTTGGGCGAAAGCACAGTCACCAACGCCATCGAGGACACCCGTGACTCCATCAATTTGAGGATGGTGGGGACATGCATGCCACCGCCAACCGAGGATGAGTGGCGAGCAATAGCGGGGAGGTTCTTGGAAAGGTGGAACTTCCCAAATTGCATTGGTGCCATGGATGGAAAACACATCTCCATACAGGCAACCCCTGAATCTGGCACCCTGCATTTTAATTAAAATAAAAAAGCCTTTTCTGTTGTCCTCATGGCCCTGGTGGACGCAGACTATCGTTTCAGGGTGGCCCACATTGGGGCATATGGTAGGTCCAGTGATGGGGGACTGTTGGCTGCATCTGCGCTGGGCAGAGGTCTGGAGGCTGCAACCCTCAATGTCCCTCAGGATGCAGTCATACCCGCTGCTCAACATCTGGGTAACATGCCGTTCACAGTGATCGGAGATGCTGCGTTCCCTCTTAAAACGTATCTTGTGAGGCCCTATCCTGGACGTGACATCTCCCGGGAGAGGCGCATTTTCAATTGCCGACTGTCAAAATGTGGCTGAAAATGCCTTTGGCATACTGACATCCAGGTGGCAGATCTTCAAAAGAAGCATGTACCACAACCCTAACAAAGTGGAGGCCATTGTGCTAACAACGTGCATTCTGCACAACTTTCTCCTTCAACCAGCAGACAATCAGAGATGGCTGGAGGGGCATGAAGGCAACATCCTTGAGGACATGGAGAGGATGGGGGGGGGCAACAGAGGTGGGTGGGCAGGCAGCACATGCTGTGAGAGACAAACTGTGCTAATATTTCATTTCACTACTAGGAGGTGTGCAATGGCAGAACCGTATGGTGTAGCCTAGTCATGAGACCTATAATTTACTTATTATCCCTCTCTGGTATAATTTACTACTCTTTTGCATTCATATATATATTTATATATATATATATACTTGTTTTTTTATCCCTCGGCATAAATACAGTGATATCTTATTGCTGTGCTGGACTCAGTAGCCTATTAGTCTATTTTATTTGAATTATTTGAGTGCTCAAGACACTTAATATTATTTTTCCTTAAATCCAGAGAGACAGTTAATACATGACAATGCATTTTTGAACTTTGCCTGTGTTTTCTTCTACTTTAATTTATTGTATGACAATGTTTCTATGTGAAGCACTTTGAGTCTGCCTCGTGTATGATAAGTGCTTTATAAATGAAGTTGCCTTGCCTTAAATAAAAATATATATTACAAGTAATCTGGTTTCTACCTACATTGTGTGATAAGCCATATATAATGTGATTTGATTTTGTCTATTTCCCATTAAGGTTAATGGTTTGGGTACTTAGTCAACCATTGTTGATTTCTCACCTGAAGAGCCAATCTCCAGAGCTATGGCTCGCCAGGCAATATCTTTTTTCGCATTATGTTTGTAATGACGGGATCTTTGGTCATATAATTCTGGATATTTCTCCACCTCAACGACCAGTCTCTCATCATCCATTGTAATAATGGTTTCACACTGTTTAACATAATCGAAAGAGGGCGACAACCAGCGGTGAGAAGCAGATATAGAGGTTCCTACGGGACCCGGGATGTACAAACCAGCTTTAAAAATGCGCTTTTTCAGGGGTGGCGACGCTAGGGAATAGAACATTGGCGTGAAGCCTAGTTGGGGCGGCGCGGCGCCGGTGTGGTCTAGTACGTCCGAAATAATGGAGGCGTTCTTTTAGATGCGCCGCTTCGGTGCCGTCGTGTGTTGGGCTTAAGCCTGGCCTCAAGAGGCAACCGCATGGCAATCGGTTGTGTCATAATTAGACTGTGTAGGGCTTTAAAATGCTGACGTCACATCACAATGACCATCTCCATTTTGGAGGCAAAGGAATGTTATTGGTAGTAATGGTGTTTTGGACATTGTTTATTAGCATTTACGTTTTTTTTAAGATTTTCTGTTTGGCCAACCCTCAAGGTATCTCCAACGGGCAGAATATCACCCAACTACATCCCATGATGCATTCTGATGTACAAGCCCTTTTGCTCCCGACAGCAAAGGTAAGGGCCCACACACTGGTTACCAGCCTTTTCTTTTTTGTTCACCATTTTGAAACTAGCGCAAATATAAAGCTAGCATAGTTGTTACCTGGCAACACCATGGGTGCTCACATCAGCGTCCAAATATTGGCCATTCGGTCAATTGATATTACTCTGTTGCACAGCCACATTGACTAATTTCACCCACATTAAACCTTTTCACAAACCAAATGATGAGAGCATTCTGTGTTAACACAGAAGTCGTTCTATTTATGCGGTTCAGGGCCCTGGTATGGAAAATGTTCACTAGTGGGAGTGCCCTACAATTAACCTCATGAGCTACACCTGTGTTTGGCCGGCTATCACACTCACACGTAATCATCTTCTGGCAGATAACTATTAAACCATCTAATGTAAGAATCTCCTTACAGATCAATCAGAAATTAAATTGGAGTTTTTCAATAGTTTATCTCATCCGGTAACGTAAAGGCCAAGCCAGAGGCAAGCAATGTATTCCTATGTACTCTAGCTCAATCACCCTTACACACACACACGTGTGCCCACGCACACACACACACACACACACACACACACACACACACACACACACACACACACACACACACACACACACACACACACACACACACAAAGTATATACGATACATAAAATTGAATTTAAGATTGTCTAGAATAGTTAATATATTCTAGAATAGTCTTGATTAAGGTTTAACGAACAGAGACGGTTTGTGGCTTTCTTAAACCCAATCACAACTGAAACCATGATCTGTTGTGCTCAGATTCTATAGAAGTGAGTGCTGTGGCGACATTCCAAACCTGATCCTTACTCCCTCGAGCCGTGTCTCATTCAACCACCCCAACCCACCCCCCCCCCCATCAACGCCCGGGACTTCTAACCCATCTGAACGGCATTCCGATACAGACTGGGAAATCCTCCTCGTTCTAGCGGAGGGATGAGTGACCCCACCTCTCATCTAAGGATGAGAGCGAGTAGAAGCCACCCCCCCCTCCCCCATCACCCAACCCCCATTGACTCATTCCAGCTTAAGGACATTGCTTTCTCCTTCCCTCCGTGTCTGTTCCCTGACCCCGGTAGGCGGTGAATATAAGCAGCTCTGAGTCCTCTCCCCGCGTCCATGAATATGCGATCAGAGGAGCTGACCGGGGCCACAGAATGCCGGCCCCCCTCCTCTGTTTTAGTTTAATGCCTCATGTTCTCCAGCTGCCAGTCGAGGCCTCTGTGTCACAAGGCCACACATGTAAGGCCCAATCCCTCTGCGGCCTTAAACTTGACTTACAGGCACAATTATGTGTGGTCGGAGCTTCGGAATTGACGAACATATAATACATGTGGAAGGAGATCTACTTCAAGCTTCGAGAGTTCTTGTGTATTGCGTAATATGCCTAAAATGACCTTTATATCTGAAGTGATATTCAAGACAACTGAGACAAAAAAAAGCGTCTCGTAGACTAAAAACAGTGTGGTAACAAGTGTTCAGAAGGTTCTCTCCGAGGCCACGATTAGTTTTCTACTCAGAAACAAGTGGGCTGTATTATTACAGGCCCGGAGACGTAATAGTTCTGGGGGGGGAGGGAGGGTTGGAGACCAATGATTAGCCATCAGCTGTGTTTCTCTCTTCACTCTTCCTGCTAGCAGAACATGGCCGCCACAGGAGATATGGAACTAAATCTATGCTGTCACCCTGCAGCTCATTTGGTGCCGGATATTCTCTGCTCTCTTGTCTGAGAATTCACTCCCTAATTGGCTGTCTCTCACTCTCAGCGGCACTTCGGGATAACCAGGGCTATTCGTGGATAATGATGTTTTGTTGACTTTCTGTTCAAACTGTCTTATGATCTTACAATTCGAGATGATGAATGCATTTTTAAACATTACCTATTCCTTACATTGAACCACTCGATCACACCACTGTTCCCCGGCAACGACGGCAGGGACGGAGGGAACGAATTGAGCAGCCAGAGAGGATTTAGAACAATCACAGAGCTGCCAACTCTCACGCTGTTTGAGTTTGAGTCTCCCGGACACGACCCTCTTCACACGCTCCCACACCACACCTCCTATTTCTCACCCAAATGACTCTGCACCACTTTCGCGCACCTATCAGGGAGTAATTTAAGAGACAGCTCCTTGGAAACACCTTATGAACGCCCAGTTTTTGAATACCCAGCTATCTTCAAGAGTCAAAGTCGTTTGCTGGGTTTAACCATTAACATTTGACAATAAAACGATCGGACCAAAACGCGACGGCTGGCAACCCTGGCATGATGTCGACCGAGTTTTACCAGCAGGGGTGTTAAGTCTCACGCTTTGACCATAGACTCACGCATAGACTCAACCAGTTCACACGCCATACCGCGTGTTTCTCACGCTGGGAATTACCAAATAGAAAAAAAAGAAATGTTGCTTTTTATACCATGTATATATTTTTTCCCTTGCACCCGATTAGTTCACTGTTTGCGTGACGACAGGAGATCGTTTCCGCACGCACCTTACGTGATCGCCCACGCGCATCATCCTCGTTGGAGCGCAGTGGGAGCTGGAATCACTGTGAGCTGAATGCCGTCTTTCAACGGAAGCGGGAGGTAACGGGAGGTATTAGGGAACCTCGTTTTTGATCATTTCGAATTTATGTAGTTTATGTAGAATAAAATTCAACTACCGAAATCGCATGGGGATTTACAGTAGCTGGACTCCTCCCTTCACTGCCACCTTTGCTTCCATGTTGTGAGACCGAGTGCACTGGCCCGTTATTTAATAAGACCCAAGGGCGCAGTTCTTATTACTACTAAAGGGGGGATGCAAACATGAACTTTTTCAAAAGTATTATCTGGAGTGGACATCAACAGTAATAGACACAGCTGTTGAGAGCAGCTTAACATATATTTGAATGAATCAAAATAACATATAAATTGTGTTTCAAAATAAACAAAATAAATTATGAAATTGGAAAAAATATTTTCAGTTGCATACATTTAGAAATAATATTTATTTTGGGGGACATCTTCATGTTTTTCAGAAGGCTCCCCCTGGGATCTGTGCCCATGGTAATACCACGCTCATAATTATGAACTTTATTTGATTTGTCATTCAGATGTCTGTTAATATAGTTGAATAAAGTCTCATTGTTCATTTCATGTTTCAATTATTATACCAACATTGCATTTTGTTTCATAGATGTCAGGGAAGAAGCAGAAAAATCGGTTTTCTTTCTGGGCAGCGAAGGGACCTTCCAAAACAGTTTGCACCAATCAATTATGAACATTATGTAAAATGATTGTAAACTGTTTTTCAAGTTTCAATAATAATCGTGCGGGGTGCAGGGTCGACAGGCTTCTACAAAATGTTTGGTTGCTCCGCCCCCGAGACACACAACCTCACTCCAAACTTGTCGTGAAACTTGGCAACCCTGCAATCACAGCGAGCCAAAAGCAATAAAAACATCTGCCACCTCGTCTGTATTACTTGTTTTCTGTTCAGCAGGAAGTCAAGCCCAGTCTGTGTGTGTGGGTGGGGTGCTGCTGTAAAGACAACGGCGATGAGAAGGAGTGCTGAAACACAGACATAAGGCCAATTCTAAGTGCCTTCATCTGATTGAACACTATACTGCTCTGCTAAAGGTTTCGGTCTACATTCAGGGAGACAGCTTTCAGACCGACCCCTTCGCCTGGTTCCGCTCCAAACATCTGTCTGTCTGGGCGTTTCTTTTTAACTTCTGTTTTTATTCATTAAGGAGAAAGAGAGACCATTGGATTTTGTACTGTTATCCTATATATCCCTGGAACACCAGAGGAATGGCGCTCTTTCTGAAAGCATGCTCTTTCTAACCTGTTGAATTATTTATGGCCTGCGATGTGCTTGTGCTCGGACGGTGACACGAAGGTTGTCTCGGGCTGAATGATAGGAGACCATGGATGATTGAATACGTGGTTATGACGGTCAGGACAAATGTGTGGGTTTAAATGCAAGTTGGCTTTTCCAATTTTTTGTATCACATGATGACTCACACAGTCTTTACCGTGTCTCATTGGCAGCACATAGATTATACATGGTCACATTTACAGAACCACCAACCACTTATGCAAATGATAATGTAATTATTATCCAGCAAATTCTAAAACGCTTTAATACTCCTGTGTGTATTCGAAACGCTGGGTGAATGTTGGCCCTTTACGAATGCTTTGGCAAGCCATTCACTGACATCCTTCCATTCAGCAATCAGCCATCCATTCGGTTTGACCAGGGATTGGCAGACGTTCCCTCACAGCCGGGCCGTCTCCCCGCTCCCCTCTGCTGCGTTTCCCCTTCGGCTGCTGCCATGTCTGTTGACCCACAGCCACAGCCTCCCGGTGGCTGTCACCATGAGGCTTTGGACAACCGTACACTCTCTCCCGCCTCCTCATTACAGCCCTGTGACACCAGCCACCTTCTCCTCCCCCTCCCCCTCCTCCTCCTCCTCCTCCTCCTCCCCCTCCTCCTCCTCCTCCTCCCCCCCCCACCCATTTTAACACTTCTCTTGAACGGATAAAGTTCATGGCAGAAGTTGACGATGAGAAATCTATTTTCATCAATGTGTCAATACAGACATACACAGATGTGTACGTCTGTATTGACACATTGATGGGAT
Organism: Pollachius pollachius; assembly: GCF_949987615.1. Classification (NCBI taxonomy): domain Eukaryota; kingdom Metazoa; phylum Chordata; class Actinopteri; order Gadiformes; family Gadidae; genus Pollachius; species Pollachius pollachius. Next base: position 6,242,609 of record NC_136943.1, read on the forward strand.
AAACCAAAACATTGAATGGATGGATGAATACATGGAGATAAACAACAATGATGTGTCCCTGGCATATCATTTTTGGTCACAACATCAGAGAAATACAAAGCCATAGCCAAGCAAACTAATTCTCCGTAGCCTCCAGGTATTTCTATCAGCGACAGAGTTAAAGAGTTATTGATCCAAAGACGCACGACACAGATAGATCTTCACAATTCTATTCAGATGTGTCATTTCTATACCAGTTTTACTAAATGCGCTCTTTGATTGATTTCAGGGCTCGGTAAAAGCCAGGGAATGTAGGTAAAAGCGTGTCAACGTTCAACACACATATCTTCTGAACTGTCTCGAGTACATTTAGTTCCCGATTCCCACCACGCGGGTCCGAAGACAATATAATGTCCTACCGTGTTTTCCCAGTGGTTCCATCAGCCTCACACTGCTACAGGGTTTTCCCAGTGGTCCCCAGTGTTCCATCAGCTTAACCCTGCAAGGATGGAGAGGGATGGAGACAGGCTTGTTCCGGTCTATACACTATTCCATTTGACCATGATTAATGGGATAAAGGCTCCGTTCACACCTAACCAAGAAAGCCATCCTCCTCCTCCACCATCTCCTCCTGCTCCTCTCCGATCCTTTCTCCATCATCACTCTGTGGATTGGTTTAGCCCCAGGATGGTGTGTGCTCAGTGAGTCGTGCGGCCCTGAAGCTGCAGAGGTCAACTAGCCATTCGCACTACCATAACTCCTCCAAGGCCATCAGCCGCTTGATACTGCAAAAGCCATCTTTCTTTTCTTCTTGCTTTATTGCTTTCTTTCTTTTTTTTCTCGTCCTTCCCTTTTCGCTCGCTTTCGTCCGTGTCAGTTTGTTTTAAAAGCAAAACAGAACAACTGAAGATATAGAAAGTAGGGCAAAGACTTGGTTCTTTCTTTGGTTGAGGCTTTCTGTCTGTCGTTGTAAGCGGTCTGCCCGGCTGTCCCTGCCGCTGTGTGTCTGTCTCTATGTGTGACTATCTGGCCGTGTGTCCGTCTATCTCCCTGTGCGTCTGTCTATTGGTTGATGGTTGTCAGTGGAGCTTCTGGATCACAGCAGGTTTGCTTCCATGTTCTGTCCAATGCGGCAGGTGGTCTTAGCCGGTGATATGGGGGATCACAGAGGATTTCTATCTCTCTGACCCCTGTGTGCCCTTCATCTTCCTCTCCCAGCCCCATCTATCACACACAATTTAATCAAAGTATGTTTGGGACACCTGCTCTGGGCCCTGGATTCCACCTTTCCCTCACTTCTGCCCTTGCCTCACTGAGCCGACTTCAACAAATACACAAAATGTTCGTGAAATCAGATTTGGTGAGGAGGAAGAGGACACGGGGGGAAAACAAAACACAAACAATGACAATCATGAATGGCACCCTGGCATCTGGGCATCGGTGTAGCACCAACACAACTACCACAGCCAATATGCGCCAACCGTTAAATCGTATCTTCTTTCATTCAGCCTCACTCGCTCCTTATGAAAGAAATCAAGGTCAGTCCTTTCTTTATTCCTTTCTCGGAAGAAATGAAGAATAGAGAGTCTTTTCCTTTTAACATTTCCATGGCAAAAATGGCTGTGATGCCTTCACCTGCCACCTTTCTTTGTCTCATCCAGGTCATTGCCAAGATGCTGACGGTGGACATGATGGTATAGTGGTGAGCACTCCCAGCCAGCCTACCTCTAGACCTCCTTGAGCAAGATGCCCATCTACCTAATGATCCTAATTACTTGTATTTCAATTGACTGTGTGTTCCTTCGGATAAAAAGCCTGGGCAATTTGACTAAATAAGGAATAACAATAATGGGGTTTAGCACCTAAATTACATTTCAAAGTATTTGAGGGTTGGTTTTCTGAGCGGACCTAGTGTCCTTTACAGATTTTTCACATTGAGGTTTAGGGGCCTTTATGTATTAAAAGCTAAAATGCTCTGTAGGCTCTTAGTTTCAGTTATGACTCACTCAATCTCCATCGCTATCTATTTCCCCTTGACTCATGAGGACACATATCCATTCTGATTGAGAAATGCAATCATCCCTTTGGCATGGCCTCCCTGCCAGCGATGAATTATTTATTCTGGTCCAATACTCCATCCCCTCTCTTTTAGTTTTCAGTGGGGTCATCTCTGCCCTGCTTTAAAGTTTGCTTAACATTTACAAATCTTTACATTCTATGAGCCTGACGTTTTAGTTTTAGTGAAGAATTGACCTCAAAAAAGTATTTTTATTTTATTTATGATAAACATAAAAATACTGTCCAAATATTATTTGTTTATTGGTATGACTTTATGATTATTTGTCGGCATGTGTGTGGGTTAGATAGGTATATTATACATCATCATATCTTTTGAATAGCTTAAGAAGAAAATCCTTTTAATCTTGTGGTTTTTGATATTAAAAAATGTGACACTTGCATAATCAGTCACACTAAACCAAGAGAGGGAAATGCAGAAGTTAGGAAGAAGCCTCTCTCTTCATCTGGCAACCATCCTTCTGTATTCTCACCTTCCACTTTCCCTGTTTAATATATCCTTCCTTTACAGGATAAGCATATTTTACAATCTCATTCACTCCTTCGGTTACATTTCCTTTCATGGCTGTATTCAACCACAAGGTCAACCATTAATACACTAACTGCACACACAAACACACCCACAGACCTCTGCTCAGTCATAATGGACACCAGAAGCTGAGCGAGGCTTTTCTTCAGAATTGAGTCGCCAGGTGTATCACTCAGTCCAGGTTGACAATGATGGACCATTGGAACCCATTCTCCCTGGTCCACAGGATGCTCTGGAGGCTGGGGCCAGGTTCTAAATAGACCGGGCTGTCATGTCTCAGTGTCACGCATGATGACATGTGGCAGGTCATGAGAGGCCTTTCTCTTCTGATGAGCTGCTGAGCGTTACGATCTGACATCAGGGACCGGACGACGGCAGTCACGCTTTTCCTATGGACCTTGGACTTCACGGCATTCAAATGCACAAAGGTACGAATGAAAAATCATGACAGGGATGAAACCGATAATTTGTTGGCCGCTACGGACACTAGTCTGAAAAATCGATGCAGATTGGTCGATGATGTGTTGATTGCGATTTCTGGATAGAGGACTCTTAAATGTCATCAATTCTCTGATGACATTTTTTTAATGGCTGCTCTATAGAGAGCTAATTGAGCCTGTCAATAACCTGCCCTGTGCTTCACGTGCATGAGACGAGAGAAAAGTTCTGATAAGGCAGATCTTTGCTCACTGTATTCTAAGCATTCACATGGCTTAAACATGTTTAAGATGAGGGATCACAGTGGTGGTGACGATGGTGGTGATGATGGTGGCGGTGATGACGATGATGGTGACAATGGTGGTAATGATGGTGGTGGTGGTGTTTATGATGACAGGAGGGGTGGTGACAATGGCGGTTATGATGGTGGTGGTGATGGTGGTCATGATGGTGACGGGAGTGTTGGTGATCATGGTGGGGAAAATGTTTGGAGGATGGTAATTCATAATATTGAATTATTGTCAAGCCCTTGTGTTTTGACAATGGTTAGTTTTCTCCTGGCTATAGTTAAGTGGCCACTTATTCTATATTACTTAATATTTACCTCTTCATGTTTTTATTTTTATTACATTTATAATTGGCTCCCTTTTAATATAACCTTTTCATCATGTTTCGGTTTATTATTTTCTGCTTAATTCCAAATTGTGGTATTTTATGTTACATTTCTAAAGAAACCTATTTTTCATTCATTACTGATTAAAATATTTGAATTCTCCTTTTTTGCAATCATAATTTTTACAAGAAAACAAATTAATTGTACAATGAAATCAAATTTTATATATAATGTTCAAATGTTTTACTCACACACACACACACACACACACACACACACACACACACACACACACACACACACACACACACACAGTACCACAGCTGGAGGCCTTTCATCAAAGGTAGTTCATGTGTCCCTCGGGCAGAATTTGCATTTCCATAACTGTCGGGGGAAAAGATGCAAACCTGTCACTTTTGGGTATAAATCTGTGCGGTTTAAAAAGCGTCACCGCGCCTATTCCCTCTCCCCTCAGTCAACACACACACCCACCAGTTGTTAATGTGACAATGGATCAGAGCTGTGAGGACAGCTGCTTTCAGATCAGATCCCCTCGGTGGGAACACTCAGCTCTTTACTTATTCTCACAGAAGCTTCGTTAGGTAGTTGGCTTGGGCTGCCATCCATTAGGAGTGATCTGAGATGACTGAACACACTTTTGAAAACTTTCTGTGCCTGAGTGTTGTTTTTTCGGTGGCATCTTTGTTCTGGGAAATATGTAAATGTTGCCGTATCACAATTCAACCCGAGTTTATTTATTATATATAAAACCGAGCCGAGGTGAAGGGCTTGGAGCCAGGCGGCAATATCTCCTTCATGACTCATTCTAAGCGTCTCATATTCAGCTGACGCCGCTGAAACTTGAGGGTTTTATTTCATCTCTTTTTATTTTCCAGGAACGCCTCGTACTTTTGGCAGATTTGGAGGATGTTTTTCTGAGAGATCCTCAAGATTTTGTTGTGTCTGATGACTCTGAAAACTTCACGGACGAACCCTACGGCACCATGCCAAACTTCTCGTTTAACATAAAGGCCCTTCTTGACACCACATTCTCGGCGTGTATTATTGGCCTGTGTAACTCTAACTCTATCTACATCTCCGTAGCACTTCCCACTCGGTTTTTCTCCACTTAAAAGCCTCATGCCGATGCTTGGGTAGGAGAAATGGTGTTCGTTACCCTATATCATATCAAAAGATTGCCGTGTGATGCGCTAAGTGGTTCTCATGGAGGAACGGCATCCGCCTGTTTATTGTTGGCTAATGGTAACAAGCTAATGTTACAGTTACGGCCAGTAGCTGTTGAGCGGGACCTCTGTCATCACCGCGGTCCTCATAGCTGATTGATACGGTCTGCAGACCACATGGACGAAGGTCTCAGGTTCTCGGTAGGGGATGACCATGAAACACGATGCCAGGGCTACCCTGCCCCTCGTAAGAAAAGCAAGCTTTCGTTTGCTACATTTGCAGATACTAAGGGTATTGGCATGCCAGCTCCTCTCTCTCTCTCTCTCTCAATTGTACTCTCAGTGTTGTGGCAAATCAATATCCAAGGGCGAATCCTATTTCCCTCGCCTGTTCTTGGGTCCTGCTTTCAAAACTCGAGGGAACTGGAGAAATCACAGAGATGAATGTTCCGTCTGTGGTGAATGGATCAAATCCAAGTGAGTTGTGTCTGCTTGTAAAGTTTCTGCAATGAAACACAATCATCACAAAAAGTTAGGTCAAACTATTTCAAGGTCCGCAGAGTCATCCGTTCATCCATCATTATGTGAGCCTTAACTCCTGTCACATAATAAAAGCGTGTGTAATGCTTCAGCTAATTCCCCCGTTTCAAGGCTCCATGTGATTCATGGCGCCATCACCCTTGGGAGATCAATAGCATACACATTGGATGAACGGGACGCAAATGATACTCCATCAAATACAATGTCAAGTCTCCACCGCATCAACACGTGATTGCATACTCTGCTAGGACGACTCTCGCTTGAATCATGTCCTTCGACCGCGTGCCTCTTTCCTTTCATCTATCTGTTCCTCCACTTTGTTTGAACATTTAATACCACATGTCCCCGTTTAAGTGAGTAAGCGCCGCAGAGAGAGGCCGCAGAACTCTTTGGAGGTTATTTGCACAAAGGTTTTGGGTGATATATTCATAGAGTATTGTACTGATTGCTCACTTGCTCACTGCTCATTTTCTTTCTTTCCGACATAAAGGTTACCCAATATGTGTCTTTACTGGGAGGACTCTGTCGTCATTACTTGACCATTACATGACCATACATGACGCATATTTTATTTGACCCTCGCAAAGTAGTTTCCAATCTTGTCAAATAATAGATATTGTTTATTTAGACATTGAAGTAAAAATAGAAACAAATGGCCCTCCTCAGACTAAGACAACACAACATGGAAAACAGTTGGGATTTAAACCAGAAACCCCAGTTCGGGAAGACATCACTGTACAGGCTAGCCGGGTGAGTCTGAGATTATGACTTCCACTATAAAGATTTAATTTTAAAAAAAACTTCCAGTTCCCCTGAAGGTACACGTTGCATATATGCTTCCCAAGTATCAGCCAGGGATATGTGGCTGTTCCCTGACTTCATAACACAGCACACAGCCTATTTCTAATACAAGGCAGCTCTGTAAACATGAGTGTTCTGGGTAGGTGTAACAAACAGTGCTCTGCTGTTTGTGGAATTAATTATAATCCTTCACTTGAGAAGGCAGTGTCTCATGGATGTTATTCTGTCAGAGAGACTTGGGGGATTAGCTGCTTGTATTTCCTGCGTCACTTTAGACAGAAAACGCAGATATTATATCAGGTTGTCAGTTTTTTGAAATAACATTATTTCTGAACAAATAAGTATAGCACTGACAATATTTGTCCTTTCAAACTGATTTCCAAAAGTCACATTATGCACCATGTCATCTGGGTAAGTTCATATTATGGTCAATAGAGTCATATTTGTTCTACATAAGAGCGTTTTGTTTAACTTCGCTGTCAGTTGTTTTTTAATAGATTTTCTGCCCGAGAGAGCTTCTGTAAATTTGGCCTTATGTAAATAATTGAAAATCCCTTTTCTTTCATGGGAATATGTGCAAAATGAAACGCACAAGGCCTTCCCTTCCAAAAAGATGGAAGGCTACCCTTCCCAACATGGCAATTTTATTTCAAGCTACAGTCCTACATTATTGGATTATAGATATATTCAGTGTCCTCCGAAAATGTACTTATAGTCCTCATGTACCAAATGAAAGAAATGGGCGTCCGTATCAAATGAAAAATACTGTCAGCTTTCGACAAGTCGTTAAAAAGACCAAAATAATATGTCTAATTCTTGGTTTCTGTGATTGTCCACCAAATTAATGGCTTTACATTTTTAAATGAAACACTCGGAAACATAATTCAGGGAGACATATCAATTGAGGCCTCTGTGTAGTAATCAAGGCCAGTTACCAAAGCTGTGTTGAGTAATTAAAGTTAATGTGGAGAGAGAGAGGGGGAGAGGGTTTGTGATGAGAGGATAAACAGCCAGCATCTGGAAGAATGCACAACTCCACAGCCTAGCCTGGCTCAATTGTTCTTAAGTAAACTCTGTAGCAACATTTTTAGTTTTTTTCAGTATACACTGGTAGTGTGAAAGTTCAAAGAACTCCCTGAACCTGGGGTGTTATTGATGGACTCAGGGCACCGTTGGCTCAAGGTTTGGTGGTGAAAGGTGAAATATAAACGCGGTGGTAAGTTATTGCTTGAGGGCACGCCATTATAATCCATCTACTTGTTCATTAAGCTCACAAGAAAGTTACATTAATGCACACTGCATCCAGCCGCGATGGTCAGCTTGTTTGAGATACTCCATTAGCAGGGCAAGGGGTTTCAATTCCCACTAGGGCAAACCATGCTAGGCAATCTTTACACTAACGCTATTAAGTCAGTGAGACGCTAAGGATGAAGGTATTGTAGCGTCTCAGAGTGTGAAGAAGGTTCCAGCATGCTCTTAGCAGGCATGTGCTAGATCATTATGGTTAAGTTCTGTTGTATGCTACTTGAAGGTATCAGTGTTTTGTTCTCATTGGTTTAGTGTGAGATTGTGGAACAGGAAGTAGGGTTCTCATTTGGAGGACGGACGTTGTGTTTTTCGGTTGTGGGAATAGGTTTGTTTTGGAAGGAGGTTATCCTTTATTGTGAAAAGCAATAAATGACCTCCGTTCGTTCGAAAATCACTCTCAAATAATTACAGTGTGGTGCTGCCTAGTTCAATTGATTGGGCATGGTACTGGGGTCGGCGCTCGACTGCTAAGAGATGTATGTACTCACGGCCCTACACGGTTTCTTTATTTTGTTTTGACAGCAATCATTATTTCTGCCTCTATTTCAGCATCACTGTTATTAACATTTCAAAAGGCCTTGACAGATGTATATATGTGCTGAAATTGGTTTTCAAAGTTATGCACCATCTTTTTGGATTCGTTCAAACTGCAAGCCTTACGGATTTAATGCTTGTTTCCGATTTTTCTGTTTGGCTGTTCATATTGAGTTTTAAATGAGGCCGATATCAGTTTACGGTGTGAACTGCTAACTGTACGAATTGACGAGAGCAAAGAAATGATTAAAAAAACAAAGATGACACACATCAGTAGTAAACATGGAGGCCCCGCTGGTCAGACTTCATCCTTGACTTATAAGTGGATGTGTATTAGCAGTGACACCGCGTGGACACTTTCAAACTGGTGGAAGTTCTTCATTTTATCAACTGATACCTATTCCCTTTCCCACCTCCATCGCAGCTGTCTAAAATTAATGTTTGCTGAATGTTTGTATTTACAGCGTGACTACATGCAGTGCATATTTATGACCAATGTCGTTTGACACAAAAGTCGGATGAATTTTGATATGACGGAATGAAGTTGCATTGCAAAAAATAAGCTTTAGGACCACATATGAAAGTAGCTGAAATCAGAATGGAAAAGGTCAGATTTGGAAAACTTTTGATTGCAGTGTGAACAAGGTATAAGTAAGATTAACTAGATGGCTGTTGCATATAGTCTACAAATGGCTTTTACTCATTCATGTAGAAGTATCATGTCTTTATTATTGCATTTGCTCAAGCAATATCTCATCATACCGTTTCAACAGGTAAAGTCAGAGGTGCAGTGGAACTACTTCAAATAGCAGCGAGATTAGATAATCATAGATAATAATAATCATCAGCTCAGTTGGATAATAGGTTGATTGACTGACTTTCCAACATTGATAGGGATATAATGACAATGTTAATAGCCATTGTTTCAATTACTTCAATTTCAATTACTTTCAATTACAATCAGTTCAATCAGTTTCAATTACTTTACTTCAATACTTCAATTACTAAAGTGTCTGTATGTCAATGTTTTCTCCCACTCATTGCTTGTTTGTAAGTCTCGCAAATAGGCTTACCTTCTGGGCCATCATTCGTGTTTGGCTTTTTTACAAAGCCCTATCAATAATATTTTCATAGAGTCGCAATGTTGATACCAATGTATACCTAAATAATAATAATGCCTCCATATTATTTGCACCTGAGACATCTGTGACCTTTTTCCCCAGTGGCCTCACAGTAACAAACATGTCGAAAGAAGAGAAATATAATCACAGAATTATTTCAAGGACAGACCGACGCTCTGAAACCGCTCGGTGGCTCGTTTTGTCAGATGTGCTTTTGTACAACAATTCAATTTCTACAGCGCTGAAGGTAAGCAACTGATGGCCATTCCGTAGAAAAACAACACTTGTAGCTCCTAGCTTTTAGTCATTTCACAGGAGACAGATTTATTCCAACCTTCAAAAACAGAAGAAAGATATGGCATTGTCAAATACATCATGCACAAATATAACAGAAGAAGACATTTCCAATGTACGTGGAAATGTGTAAAAGGCAAGAAAGAAAACAACACAAAATGTGTGTGTTTGTTATCCAAACAAACAAACAAACAAACAAACAAACAAACAAACAAACAAACAAACCATAAAGATGATCAGGTAGAGGAGCACAACATCACGATGATAGATGTAAGCAAAATAAATACTTTCCAGAGAGAAGGAGGTTTAAAAGCCTTTCAACGATGCATTGAAGGTTATGGTAATGAGGTTATGCATTGAAATGTTCCAGACAAGCTATGATGAATCATTATCCCTCTCTAATCTTGGGGGAAATAAATAGCTGTGTTTCGACGGATATTGTTATTATGATATCAGAGCAGAGAAGTAATAGCTACATAATAGCTACAGGATGTGTGTCTGTGTGCGCACTCATGCATTCTGTTTTCTGAATGATTGTGATGGGTGAGAACCAGGATATATTTAGTGTTTAAGCAGGTGTGTAACCATAGCTACTTTGTCTTTGTATGTCTCCATGTTATAAACACTGTCAAATACTAAGGACACAGACACACACGCGCACACACACACACACACACACACCTTGCACTGGAAAGTCTTCATCACACAAAGCATTTGATGGTATTAAATATTTATCATATGATAAAAAGGGGCTTTGTACACAGATTTATTTGTTTGGTAAATAGACTCATCGATATTATCCATGTTCAACTGACATGATGGGTATTATCATGGTTCTGTTTTGCACTTTGTGGTATTTGGTCCTGATGTAAAGTCCCATTATGAAACCATACTATAGAAAATATAGGAGGTTAGATGATTCACTTTGATTATCTCTGCATATTACCAGCTTTATTTGACTGATGACGGTTGATAGGATGATTCCTACGGGTGAAATGAGCAAGCAATAAGTAATCTAGTCTGTTAAATAAGCCAAATTTCTCCATAGCACACACAACTTTGGATCTTAAAAAAAGGCAAAATTATAATTATAATTGAGTCTTTTTGATTCATCAAATTTTTTAAATGGCATTTCTTTTTATGTCCAGGGGCTTGACGTCCCTTTGGTGTTAACGCTTCAAGGATTTAAATGTTATGTTACACCGCGTGTCCTTTTAATAAAGAAACACTCTGCGTCAAACAAATTGGACCAATGTAATAGGGTTTTACTTGTGGATCTCTGGACGATCTAAAATTACTCTGCCCTTTTCTCCCTGTCTCTACCTCTCCTTCCCTCGCTCTCTCCCCTTGTGTCTGCTCTCGTGGGCTCGCTGATCTCGGACTAATCTGGGTATCGCTTGTGTCCCGAGAGACGAGAGACAAAGCGATGTTCTCTCTGTGAGCAGGAACAAACACCCCACCATGGAAATGGCGGGGCTCAGCTACAAGAGCTCATCTCGGGATGCCGGAGGAAGAGAAATCCAGAGGCAAAGTAGCCGAGGGATCTGCTTACAGAGAAGGAAGTTTCCCCCCAGTGTGACCGCCGTCTCTCTCTCTCTCTCTCTCTCTGAAGAGTTATTTTCTTGCCCATTATATCTTAAACCTCGTTTGGTATTCACTCTGTGTTGCTCTAATGGACGACTCCATGATATCCCCGCTACAATCCATGTGCCACATGCACATTTTTACCTACGTTTATAATACATTACCACACATTTACGAATGGGTAAGACACACACTTGCACATAGCCACACACGCGCACACATTTGATAGATTTTCACTTAACTCATAATACATTCAAAAAGTAAAATAGCTGCCAGCTCCTCCAGACGTGTGCGTGACCGGAATGTGAAACCACGGGGCACATCAAGGCATGAAATTTCACTTGAGATAGGCAGCGTATGCCAATTATTCCATGCTAACTGTCAGATCGTATGCAGAGAATACCAAGGTAATTAGCTATACTAACTGAAAGGTAGTTTAGGAGTTGTACTTTACAGTCGTTCTGGGGGAAGACACATTTTGAGTTCTTCCCAGCCTCACACTTTAGCTCTTTTCTTCCAAAGTTTATTTTAACAACACAATATTATTTGACAGACACAGAGATAGTGGGAAGGTTAAACAGTGTGCCGGGAGAGATCGGACGGGGTGCTGCAGACCGTTTATTTCACCATCTGAAGAAACCTTTTTTCTTTGTATTCTCGGTTTTCCCTCACCGGCAGCATGGGACAGTCTTTTTTTAGAGAAATCGATCCACGTAAACACAGACAGGATCCAGCTTAAGACGACAAGTAGTTGCACCTCACCCCAATGCCCTCTTGTCTTCGATTAGGCATCCTAAAGTCCAGGATCAGAGCTGGCGTGCGGTCTGCCCGATGCAGAGAGAACGGCCTGCACAGACAATGCCATGCCGGCAAGGGGCATGGGGAAAAACATGTTAAGCATTACAACCCCGTATCCAACCGTTCCACGACCTTCAGCGCTAACCTTTTAGAATTAGATTTATATTCGAGCGGACCCTTTCATCCCTATCCTTATTGAACACTATTGGATATGATTCAGCGTAGAGGGTCTCTGTCCTGGGCGGCTCTACTAATTCATGAGCTCCTTCTAGCTGTCCTGTAATTAATTGATCAAAGCAAGGGGAAAATAATAGAAAAGCTGTGCAGAACGGAGTGTGTGTGTGTGTCTGTGTGTCCATGCCCTTGCATGCCTTTATTTGTGTGTGTGCATGTGTGTGTGCGTGTGCGTGTGTGTGTGTGCGTGTGTGTGCGTGTGTGTGTGTGTGTGTGTGTGTGTGTGTGTGTGTGTGTGTGTGTGTGTGTGTGTTGGGGGGGGGGGGGTGTGTCACTCCCAAAGTAGATGGCATTTTGGTGGTACAGGAGTGCTGCTTGTTGGTTTCAATAATTTATGATAGATTGCGCTGGTGATTCTTTGACAGATTGCAGTCGGATGGGGGGCCCGACGTGAAGCAGTATTGTGCTGATGTAGTCGCCACGTTGTGCTGATGTTTTTATGTGTGCGCAGAGGGGTGTGTGTCGGTACACACACACACACACACTATAAATCCCTCTAAAAGCAGTCGGCAGACACCAGTGGTTCCCTTTGACGGGTTTTATTGCAGACTTTTACTCCAACTTCACCGTGAAAACTATAGATGAACACACACAGTACAACAGAAATCACGGCATTAGCTTTACATAAAATCATAAATTACACGGCACATAAAGAGTCAAATAAGCAAAATACAATACAGGGAAATAACAAAAAACATGCCTCGTTGGCTGCATGCTATTTACAGGGACTTTGAGACTAGATTCTTCTCGGCGATGCCTATCACAAGCTATTCACCTTCTCTCATGACGCATCTCTAGCTGACAAAGAGTAATCTTCTAGCACAAGAGAACAATCCGCCTTACAAGTGACGTCATTCAACTAACTATTTAAATAAAGTTTTAAACTTAAATAACAAACACAATTATTGAAATACTAATATAAACAAAAATGAATTTCGTTAAGGCTTGTCTTATAATATGAAAATACTAATTAAATTACAGAATCTTTTTAATGATGACAGTTACACTCCCACCAAATCACACAAACCAGTAATGTTGGATTTCTCTAAGCTAAATATTTTTTTCAAACTTCAATATACAAATGAAATAGTTCTGTTTTTAACATTACCAGCATGTCAACCCTTCATCATGAAATGTCAAGCAAACATTAACACTCTAGTCTGCCTCAAGCAGAGTAACAACCTTAAGTATTGGTCTCTCAAGAAACACAGTTTTAACTGTGGGTTCCCCCTTTTTGTCAAATGTGGTGTTGCTAACCAACAATCTTAGCTTTCTGACTTTACTGTCTAACCCCATGTCGTTGACCTTTGAGTCTCTTCTCTTCTTTTGCCATTTTTGTCTTGGTTGCAAGCTCAAAAGGTATTCTTTCTTCCAACAAACCCAAAACTCACTGGCCAAATACTGGACTCAACGCCACCTATTCTGAAGATAAAGATCTTCTTTGATAAATTGTCCGGGTGGGGGCAGAATAACAGTTGGCTTCATGGTAAGGATGTAGTTTGGGGTTAAAGGTTTGGGTCCAGATGGGTCATTCAAATGTTCAGTAGTAAGAGGTTTGCTGTTAATGATGCCCATAACCTCGTACAGGAAGGTCCTTAGGGAGGCGCTATCAAGCCTTTTTGAAGACTGGTCCAGAATAACTGTCGGAACACTTCTTACACTTCTTATTTGCCTCTCCCAGACACCACCCGTGTTGCTGGGGGATTCATAAGAAATTCACACCCTAGATCCTTGACCTTTTCTGTGTCCATTCCTTTCACGAGTCCTGCAAACTCTCTTCTTGCACCGACAAAATTGGTTCCTTGGTCACATCTTAGCTGGCGAACATTCCCTCTGATGGCAATGAATGCTCTTAGCGCATTAATGAATGCGTCAGTCGTCATGTCATCAATGACCTCTATGTGTATAGCTCTTGAACATAGACAGGTGAGTAAAAGACCATACCTTTTGAGCTCTTTACGTCCTTCCTTAAAATAGATCGGTCCAAAACAGTCTATGCTGGAGTAAGTGAAAGGTGGTGCTGCCTCCATCCTGTCCTGTGGTAAGTCACCCATTTTCTGTTCTTCAGTACGCCTTCTGTACTTTCTGCACTTAACACATCTGAATAGGTGTGATGAGACTGCCCTGCAGCATCCAATGATCCACCATCCATTAGCTCGCAGTTCGTTTATCGTCATTCCACGTCCTTGATGATAAACCTTCTCACGAAAGTGCTTGATGAGTAAAGCTGATATGTGACCTTTATTAGGGAGTATAGCCTGATGCTTCACGTGTGGATGTCACTTGACTTGACTGAGACGGCCTCCCACCCTTAGAATACCTTCTGCATCTAAGAATGGACTTGTACAGCTTACTGTCTTTGGACATGACAACTTCTCCCTTTGCTTCCAAGCACTTTATCTCATCTGAGAAAGCTTGTTCTTGAACTAGTTTGACGATTGTTTGTTCTGCTTCTTCCCTTTCTTCTAGGCTTGTGCTTTTGTTCGTTCTTTGTTTCAGATTTTTGCGTTCCTTGACTTTCCGCTTCAATCTGGCAACTGCTCTTACTGCTCTTTTCCAATCAGAGAACATCTGTAGGCGATCCAATAATGATCTGTCTTCTTTTGTTTGTTTTTTTGTTTGTTTCTTTTGAGTGTTACACACTAGAGCCTTGCGAAGTTCAGGATCGTCTTCCTTTATCTCTTCTACCTTGCATTCTCTGTTAGGAAGTTTAAGTTGCCAAAGAAACTTTGGTCCGGTGAACCATTTTGAAGTCTTCAGCTGCTCAGCTGTCAAACCTTGAGAGGCGCGATCGGCTGGGTTGTCTTCAGAAGCTACATAAGCCCATTGTTCAGGTTTTGTGCTTGTCTTAATCCTCTGTACGCGATTCGCTACAAACACTTGGAACCTTTTTGCATCGTTACTGATGCAGCCCAGGACAACTGTGGAATCCGTCCAAAAGAACTCTTGTAGATCTTGGATTTCAAGTTAATTTCGAAGCATGTCGCTGGTTCGAACTGCAACAACTGCTGCTGTGAGTTCTAGTCGTGATATAGTTGTGACGCTGGTAGGCGTAACTCTCGCCTTTCCCATTACCAGACAGCAATGGACGTCGTTGGATTTGCTAATGGCTCTCAGGTAGGTGCATACACCGTATCCGGAGACACTCTCATCGGCAAAATGGTGAAGCTCATACCTTTTGACATTGCCGAAACGAAACAAAAAAAGGTAAGGAGCATCTTTTGATTTGCATTTCAGCTAGATGAGGTAAGTTTCTGATCCACAATTCCCACTGAGGTCTTAGTTTTCAGGAATTTCATCATCGCAGCTTATCTTCTCTCTGCACATCTGCTGGAGAACTTGTTTCCCCAAGAGGACAAAAGGTGCGATGAATCCCAAGGGATCATAAACAGAAGCTACCGTAGAAAGCACACCCCTTCTTGTGAGTGGCTTAGGTTTAATGTCCACTCTGAATTTAAAAGAATCGGAGGTGATACACTCCAATCCAAGAGCTCTTTCCATATGAGGTAGACTCAAGGCCATGTCTTGATCTTTGACTGTGGTGCATTCCTCTTCTGGGATGGTTGACAACACATTCTCACTGTTGGAAACAAATTTGTGGAGTCTCAACTTGCCTGTGTAGCAAAGTTCTCTTGATTCTTTCACAAGTTGAATGGCTTCCTTTTCAGTTTGAACGCTTATCAGACCATCGTCGACATAGAAGTTTTTTTGAATGAAGCGTACGGCCTCTTCACTGAATTGCCCTTTCCCTTGTGCTGCCAGATGTTTCAAGCCAAAGTTGGCGCAACCAGGAGACGATGCCGCTCCAAACAAGTACTTTCATCCTGTAAACTGATGGTATATTGTCAAGGTTGCCATTCTCCCACCATAGGAATCTTAAATAATCTTGGTATTCCTTCTTCACATGAAACTGGTGGAACATCCTTTCGATGTCGCACATGACGGCAATCGCACCCTTTCGAAAGTGACACAGGACACCTACCAGGGTGTTGGTCAAGTCAGGCCTGGTAAGAAGGTGGTCGTTCAGAAAGGTGTCTTGAAACTTGGCAGAGCAGTCAAATACTAGACGTATTTTTCCAGGTTTTTGCGGATGATAGACCCAATGATGTGGGATATACCAAGCCTGATCACTGTCTATTTCTTCCAAAGGTACCTTCTCTGCATCACCACGTGAAATGACATCATCCATGAAGTTAACATAGTGTTTGCAGTACTTATGATCTTTCTTCAGTCTCCTCTCAGGACAATTAATTCTGCGGACTGCACATGACTTGTTGTTTAGCAACTTTGGACGTTCTACCTTGAACGACAATGGCATCTCATAATGACCAGTGTCATTATGTGTGATGGTTTTGCTCAACTTCAACAGAAATTGGAGATCTTCTTGGGAGACAGGATCATCTTCTTGTGTTCTCTCTGAGAAATCTGTTTCTAAGACTCTGATGATGTCTGAAGGAAATATTTCCTTGACTTTGGTATGGCTCACATAATGCACTTCAGTTCGGAGGTTGACCGAGGGCTCCAAACTTGGTGTTACTTCTCTCACCGTTATGTGATGGCTCACTCCAATGTTGTCACCGTAGTCCACATAGGGATTCCCGTGGCCAATAATGCTCCATCCAAGGTCTGTACGCTGTGCGTAAGGATGGTTATCCTTGCCAGGAACAACTTCCCTTGGAAGTAAGGTTTGTGAGCAGTTGTACCCGATGAGCAAACCTACTTCACAGCCTTGCAGAGGTGCAATCTCTCCTTGAAGGTGCTCTAACTGGGACCAGGACTTGGCGGTTTCATCAGTTGGTATGTGAGTTCTGTTGGCTGGAATAAATTCCCGGGTGTAGACTGGTGGTAGGGCAATCTTCTTCCCAGAGAAAAACCCTCGAACTTGTAGGTCGTTCACTTTTTGAGAGCTTACTACTGTTGTTTTTGAGATCATTGTAGAAAGCTTCAGATTGACTTGTTCTTTGGTTACTTCCAAGGCTTCCACTACTTCACTCAAGGCAAAGGTTGTGTCGCTTTGCGAATCCAACAGAGCATATACAAGGATTTCTCATGCTGGTTGAGTTGTTGCTGAAAGCCAAACAGGAATTATTGCCGCTGTTTGCCTGTTCGGTTCATGAAATAGCACTCTGTTGGCAGTAGCAAATGTGAATACCCCTTGGTATTGTGTTGATTGACTACTTTCATTGTTCCTCTCTTGGCTTGGTCTGGGCTTTTCTTTACTTGGATTTCTTTCAGTGCATGGGTTGTGTTTGTTGCTCTTTAGATCGCTCCTCATGCAGACAAGGGAGTCTGGGGTCAACCGTAAGTTAGAACTCGCCACGACGCCAGAGGCTATGGGGTCAAGACGTGCTGACCTCAGCCTGGTGTTTTAGATTAGTGTTGCCGGCCACTCGCTTAAATGAATTTATGACTGATCGGCCATGGGCAGACACCTCAAACAAGAAACAGCTTTGTACGTGAGGATAAAAAAGAGGCCGGGATCTGTTAACCGGCAGTTATTTGCAAACTACTCGGCTTTGTTGTTGCCTTTTTAACAATAAAGTATTTTTGTCATACTTGCTCAGGACCCCTCGATTTCTTTTGCTCTCTTAGTTAGTTGAAGTGATAGAACTCGGTTATTTTCTACCACATATTTGGCGTCACGAACAGGATTGAAGAACAGAGACACACCAGCTCCGGGCCGAAGGACGGGGCGCGGGTGGATCATACAACCAGAGCTCATAAATTCAAAGGTAAGCTGACTTGCCAATATTCAGAAAAAGTTGTTTGATCTGTCCTTGCCCCGTCTGAACGCTGAGCAGCAGATAAAGTGTCTCTTCAATTTAACGAACCAAAGTTATTGATAAAGAGAGAGAGAAATAGGGGAGCCCCAGGAGAGATTGACGTGCGTGCGCACATAACCATAAATGCTCTGTTGTTTGGACTAGCTAACGTGCTTTGTGGTTCTAAATTGATACGAGTTGTTGTTATTGGTATAACAATAAGTAGGCTTACTGCAAGTCCTGTGGCTGTCTTCTAGAGGAACGAATTAGAGGGAAAGTTCCAATAGGACAGTGCAAGCAGGTCCGCAGGTTTATGAGGACAGACCTGTTGGATTTTTGATAATATCCCAGCTGGAGTTAGATAAGAATTCATTACTGTGAATGAATTCATTTTATTTGAGGAGAGCTTCCTTGGGATGCCGACTAGTGAATTTTCAATTCTCATCTTGGACCGGTTGAACTGCAGATCCTACACCAATTGATGGTGAATTTCTAATTCCGATCTTGGCATTTTGAGAAAACAGGCTTCTCGCATTTTTGAATAGATAAATCTCTTGGTTGGGGCACCGCTTGAGGTGATTGTTTAATCCTGATCTTGATATTTTGAGAAGTTTCTTATTTGTTCTTGATCTGGTCGAGTAGTTATGTATTCAACCATTATTTTGAAAAAAAAAACCTTGTTTAAAGTGCCGTTTGGATGAGTTTTATGTGCTGATCGTGGACCAATTGAGATGCAGCTCTTGGATAAACCGAGATAGTTAATTTGCAATTCGGATCTTGGCGCTGTGAGACAAAAGGTTTCTTGTTTGAAATTCTGGTTGATTGATTATATATCCGACCATTCATGTTTTAAGCAAAAGGCCAGCTTCAACGCTCGGTCAACCTTTTATTTGTAATTAAAGACGAGTTAGTGACTAGTGAGTTAGTTCCACTCAGCAAAAGTTGTATAAATCGTTTTCTTTCTGTATTCAAGCCGCGATAGGATTAAGTTACCTCGGAGACTTGTACGGCCCGTTTTCTTATTTTTTATTCTGTCATAAATAAATTAGATAGACAGAGAATAGTTAATTAGTTTGAAGTAAATGTGTAAACCTTGCCGCACTGACTCAGACGTGATCAGAGAAAAGCAGAGGGTTGGGGCTAAGGAGCAGAGCAGGACTAAAAATAGCCCAGCAGGGACCCACATTCCAATCGTAGAGACAGCAGCGCCGGGGTGGAGGGCACATTTGAAGCCACAGAGATAAAATAGAACAATTAAACTAACGAGTAGAATAAACTCAAATAAATTGTATTAATAATAATGTTTTAAGACCAAAAGATGAATATAGTACCGATGGCAGCGGATATTTTGAGTAGAGACCGTCTATTGCTCAAAGATGAGATAAAAAAGATCTCTGAGAAGTGGGAGAAGAGGACAGAAGAATCAGACACTATATGGCCCGTGGGAGGGACTTTTGATATAGTGATGTGTAGGGACATGGAGGTAATAATCTAATTAAATTCAATTTTATTAATTCTAAGAAATTACAAAGCTAACAGAAGCGGAAAACAACGTTACCTTTGCTTTTGTTCTGAATTTGCTGTGCTATATTTGGTGTGTGTGTGTGTGTGGGTGGGGTTGGTAGTGTGTCCTAAAAAAGTGAATCCTGACGGGTCAGGTCACTAGATTCGGATGAGGTTGTCATGCGTTACAGCTCCAAGGATGGATATTTTGAAGGTGTATATGTGAGTGAGTGAGTGAGTGAGTGAGTGAGTGAGTGAGTGAGTGAGTGAGTGAGAGAGAGAGAGAGAGAGAGAGAGCAGGAATGCAAGTAAGAGGAAAAAAACGTTGGTGGGGGCTGGACAGAGAGGGAGAGAGAGAGAAAGAGAGAATGAATTTGCATTGTACTGAATAGATTATTTGTGTGCTTGGATGTACTTTGTACCTGGTCCCTGAATGTAACCTGTGGCCCCCCAATGGCCCCTGTTTTAGAAAAACCGTAGAACCACCACTGGGATCGGTGACTCTGTGGTTCTGTGTGTCGCGGCAACCTTGGAGACTCTCCATCGCGTCGAAGCGCCATGTGATATAGATCAATGCATCTTGGTATACAGAGCACTGGTGAAACACGGGTTGGATCAGAGTGAGAAAGTGTTCGAAGAAGGGAGAGGAATGTAAAGAACGTAGAGAGGGCGGGTGCGGACCGACCCAGAGGTAATAAATCAGGGGAGAGCCCTGTATTGGAGTATTAAAGTTACATGGTGATCACAGGATTTAGGAATAATTATCTAGACTCCATAGCTTGAGCAATTAGCATTAAAAGTTGTCTGCACACCGCTCGTCCAGAGAAGCCCAGGGGTTTAATGGCGCTAGGGTAAATACAGCTGCACTCATCAAAAGAGGAACTGAAAACACCCACCCCATAGAGGACTCTGCGGGAGCGCGGTGGAAATGCACAGTACAGACCTGACGAGGTCTAAGTACCAAAATGACAACACAAATAAAATATTTCCTAAGAGATTACGAGGATAACAGACATTTTATTAAAAGTGATCGTACAATCTAGAAATAATAATCGGCAATGCTTAAAATGAGACTAAATAAGTATGATAAAATGTTATCCAAATTTCTAATTCATGTTAACCACAGTGAAAAATAGGGGTCCTAAAGGCATACTTTGAATAAAACAATAAGGTTAATTAGAAATTGGAAATAATGTGAGACGTGTTGGGCACATAGTAGTGAATCAAAATGTGGAAAACACTAAATGCAAGCAATAGGTAGAATAAAAGAAGATTAGGTCGTCCAATTTAAATAGTTAGTGTAGGACAATCGGGTAGAATTATGAAGGGAATTGTGATAATGAGTAACGGTTAACACAGAAATGAGTCGCCCAATATTGAAAATGCAAGTTTTAATATTGTGATTTTTGTTTTCTTTCACATCTCCTTAGTTAAGGACAATAGGTGGATTAACGCTACATCTGCTGGGAAGGGATCCTACATGCTAGGTTCTCAATTTACATTCAGAAGTAGTGGGTTTACCTTTCAAATGCCACTACTGCTGCTCCAATACTTTTATAAAATGTTAGCAATTGATAATATGATATTTTTAACTCTGATAAATTACCTTTAGATTCACCCCATCATACGCCCCCTCGCACACACAGGGTAAAGTTGTAGTTGTTGTTGATGTTATAGTCGCCCTGATGTGTATTCACTACGCACACACTTGGCTGCATGGGCAAATGGGACTGAAGACTCTGTCTCCATCCCTCCACTTTGCAATCTATACTACCTTATGGGTGGGGATTGATTGTATCCCAGGCACGGCATCCTGAAATAAGCCAGTATGGAAGGCTGGTTAGCCAACGACGGGTAAGATCCCACCTTGAAGCCTGAGACAACCTAAAACAGGCACAGTCACGATTACTCGCCAGGGTCACTGTGAGCACTGGCTTACTTGATCATGAAGTGACAAGCTGCAACCATCATTGGAAGGGCCGCTTGGTGAAAGGGTTAGGGGGAACAGAGGAACAGGAGTCAGATATGTCAACTCTGGCAGCAGAAATGGTGGTCTTGGAGCGGGGCATGTCGCGTTTTATTTTATTTTAACCCTTGTGGTACAAAGGCCACTAACACATGTAAATGTTTTCAGTTTAGTTCATGACTTTGGGAACAGCGTGGGTTCAAGGCGGCTGATGGTAAACCCACCAACATCTACCTTTGGTTTTGGATATACTGGCTTCGATTTCCCTTCCCAATAGATTGGTTTTAGTTTACGGATGGTTAAGGTTAGGCGTTTCAACGTTGGTTGTACCAACGGCATTGTTAGGTTTAGTTTGCTTATCATTTAATGCGCATGGTTTTGACCATTGCGCAAGGGGGGAGGTATTGATGAGAATTAGAAAACAAGGTTTTTCTTCACCATACTGGCAAGCAATGATTGATATCCAGCTAAATGAGAGTGCAGTATGTGCAAAAAACAGTGTAAGAAAAACAATCACTACTCCATTATCGACAGGTTCAGCAGATGGGTAGAAGCAGTCCCATCAAAAGAACAAAGTGCGGCTACATTAATCAAGTTTCTGACTAGAGAAGTCATGCCAAGGTTTGGAATTCCATCAGAAATAAGCTCAGACAATGGGGCAGCGTTTATTCAGAAAACACTAAAACAAATGATTCAGCATTTGCATGTCAAACAAAGATTAGGTTGCGTCTGCCATCCTCAATCACAAGGTATGGTGGAAAGAGTGAATGGGACGCTCAAGACAAAAATTAACAAAATTTGTGCAAGTACTAAATTGAATTGGATTGATGCACTACCACTGACAGGAATGAGTTATCGCATGCAAACTAACAGAACGACGCATCTAACCCCGCATGAAATGCTTACGGGTCGACCCATGCCTTCACCTGTCATTCGAGGGCCCCATAAAGGACCTCCACTAGAACAGTTGGAAACTGAATTAAGACGCTATGTTTGGACAACTAACTGCTGTACATAAGTTTGTAATTCCAGCGAAAGAAACACAAAGTTTTAGGGGTGGAGGAGGTACCACCAAGAGGGGTGAAGCCAGGTGACCAAGTGTACCTAAGGGTGTTCAGGAGGAGGTGGAATGAGCCCAGGAGAGAAGGACCATACAAAGTCACCAACGCAACACCAACAGCAATCCAGGTGGAAGGAAGTGCCACGTGGTATCACCTCAACCACTGCACAAAAGCCGCTCAACCCAGGACAAGGGAAGAGCGTGAGGAGGAGCGTGAGGAGGAGCGTGAGGAGGAGCCAGATGCAGACACGCCCGGGGCTGACCAGCTACCCCAGGACCAGACCCAGCCGAGCCAGGAGCAACAACCACACGATGATGCTGAAGGTGGCGAACCTGCTCCTGATCCTCTACGGGTTGGGCCAGATTCGGCTGGCTCAAGGACAGATCCCGAGGAAGGATGAAAGTACAGAGACAACACAGACCTGGAAAACCAGGAATCAGGGGCTGGTACTGAAGGAAGCGTAAGAGAAACACAGGACAATCAAGCCCCGACACATCCACAAATAGTTAAAAAGGAAGAGAGAATAGTCTTGTATGCTCAGATACCACCACAAAACCAAGCTAATGAATTTGTGTTTACTGTTATGTTGGGTAACCAATCATTATGTGCATTAACTTTCCACGGGATGTATGAACTAGCTCAGAAGAAAAGTCAGTGTGAAGTGGATATTCAGCCAAAACCAATGCAATGGTGTTTAACAGTAAAGTCACAAAAGACATGGGACTATAACAGCGAGTATAAATTACAAATGAAAGTATTTTTGCTTTTTAAAGTAGTGTCAGAAAGAACATTTGATTTTACACTAGAAACAGAAGCCCCCTGTAGAATCAAAAATCAACCAGGTAAGGTCGTTGAAATAGAACAAAGCAATTCACTAAAATCTTCAGATAATGACAGAGTAAACACAACCACAGCCACCGATAAAGTAGATCAACCTCCAGTTAGAGATAATGGGACAGAATCATTGGTAACCACTAATAGATTAAATTCAACGCTAGATGTAAGTAAGATTAATGAAACTTCTGATATCAGGGATTTAGCACAACCTTCAGTCACTAATGTAACTTATATTAGAGAGGAAACAATAATACCAGCAACCACTAATGTAACTCCCATTAGAGAAGAAACAGCAATCATGAGTGAGCCAATAAACAAACTAGCAACAAATGGTACAGCAGCTGCTGCTCAGAGTAAGATAAAACTAACAACAATGCTAACAGAAGTAGAGGTGACCCCAACAATAATACTTAAAGAGGATAATATAGAAACACTGGCAACCGCAATATCAATGGTAAATTCCGAAATTATGATAAATGAGATCACAATATCGACTTTCACATCCAAAACTATTAAGGCTGGGATCTTAACATCGACACCAATGTCTCTTGAAGAGACTCTTGTAGAGCAGACAACCACTCCTGAGTTTAATAAGGATTTTGAAAGTATTGGTCGCCACTCAACAGCTAGAACCCTAAAACAATATAAACCTGACCCCTATGGACGCATTAGGGTAAGAACAACAGACCAGTTGTTCAGACAAGCAAAAGAAAATAGGTGGTACAAATGCCCGGAATTTACTGGAAAACAGATAGAGGCACATAACTGTTATTTTTGTAGTAACAATTGTCAGGATGCAGTATACGTAGTAAATACTAAATATGATTTGGAATTTTGCTTAACAGAACGGAGACAGCAAGAGTATGACCAAGAGGTCAATTTAAATAGAACACGAACAGAAGGTATCCCATATCAGAATAAGTATGTTATATGTTCGATGAAATGTTTTTTGTTTTTAGGATCGAGTTACCATAACAAATATCTTGAAGATAAATATGACGGATAGCCATGGGACGTAATTATGAAAAGATGCCGAGAATTTGACATAACTCTTATCAAAGGAAATAGGTGAAGTAACACAGCCAAAACCAACCAATTTTCATATTGAAGAGGGATTAGAATGTTATCAAAACGATTAAGAAAACAAGGATGCCAGCGATGTAGGTAGTATACCAGAGGAAGAATGTAAAATAATTTGGATTGTCACACTATTCGATATCAACGGGAAACGACTGTCATATCAACCACCTGCGATCAAAAATGTTCAGCTTTTACCAGGCTCTCAGCAGAGGTCTAGAGAGAACTATATAGAAATGTTGTGGAGAGCTAGAGCATTCGTAAGCCAGGACAGAGTGGTGGCAGATCAGTTTTGGCTCTGCGGCAATAACATTTTCATCCAATACTTGCCAGGATTTGGAGAGGTAGATGCGCAAAAGTGCAAGTGATTACAGAGGTTGCAATATTACCATCAATAAATGATGTTGTCGGTAACTTGGAAAATAATAACCTAAACAGGCGGAAAAGAGCATACGAAACAGACGAGAACATAAAAATTGATAAAATAGGAAAACCCAGAGGCATACCCGATAAATTCAAGGCATGAAGCGAAATAGCAGCAGGATTTGAGGCACTACTGCCAGCAATCGGAATTGCTAAAAATGCAGAATGGATCAATTACATTTTTTACAATCAACAAACGTTTATCAACTACACGGATGATGCTTTATCCGCTTTAGGCGAACAGCTGACAGCCACAAGCGCTGTGGCCTGGCAGAACAGACAAGCCTTAGATTGGCTCTTAGCAGAAAAGGGAGGAGTTTGTGCCCTTATAGGTAAAATGTGTTGTACCTTCATCCCAAATAATACTGCTCCAGATGGATCATTCACACTCGCGATGGGTAACCTAAAACGTTTAAGAAAGGAGTTAAAGGATAATGCAGGCCATGACCAGGGAATGTTTGAATGGCTAGAAACGAGGTTTGATATGTGGGGAATGGTACTAGCCAAAATAGGTATAGTGCTTTTGATAGGTAGGATTGATTTTTTTTCATCCAGGCTTTCTAAGGAGATGGCCCTCATGGTGACTGGCATAGATGAGTCGGATGATTGGGAGTCGGACACCAGGAGGAGGTCTTAGGTCATGGTGACCTCTCCATGTGAGCTACACCCTTTGCAGACGGAGTGAACAAATGGACATTGGAACTCATGGGCCCCAGGGCCTGATGACTGAGAACAGGAGCAGCAACTACGACAATGCCCAAAACACCCCACATGTATCCAGCACACCAATACACGAAGATCACCAGAGCCATTCAAATACATGCAAGCTTGCAGACAATCTTAAAATTTTAATTTGTATAACTATGTTACCTATTTTTGAAATGTCGCTTTTTGAGTATATTATTATGTCACATATTTTTAAAATGCTATTTTTCAACACATGCTGAAAATACTATGTTATGATTACTATGTGGGAATTCTAGTTACACATTTGATATAATTGCATGCTGAATGTGGAACATTGTGTTGTTATGATTTAGAAGGTTTTAAGGTTCCATATGAACGAGTTGCAGGGATCAAAATGTTAATATAATATAGTACATTTGATAAATCTTTTTTACCCTATAAAACAGGTTGAAATCCCTGAGAATTGTGCAGGTTAAAAGCCCTGAACATGCTTAAAGGTTTTTTAATGATAATCAAATGTAGTGCTGATCTGGTCCAAAGACTTCACACGTAGTCTTAGTGATAGTTTAAGTGAAAAGGGAAGAACGACTGCTTTATCTTTGTTGGGATCTTAACAATCCCAAAAGGGGGGATATATGGAAGAAATTAATGATTACATTCTATGGTAAACCATGATTATTATTAGGCCTATATATCTAATAGTAGAAAGCATTTAAAACGCCTCTGGATTCTAATCCAAGGCTTGACACGGTGCCACGGAGTCTGGGGTAAACCGTAAATTAGAACTCGCCACGACGCCAGAGGCTATGGGGTGAAGACGTGCTGACCTCAGCCTGGTGTTTTAGATTAGTGTTGCCGGCCACTCACTTAAGGAATTTATGACTGATCGGCCATGGGTGGCCGTGGGCGGACACCTCAAACAAGAAACAGCTTTGTTGTTGCCTTTTTAACGATAAAGTATTTTTGTCATACTTGCTCCGGACCCCTCGATTTCTTTTGCTCTCTTAGTTAGTTGAAGTGATAGAACTCGGTTATTTTCTACCACAGTTGGATGTCGCTTGGAGCACACGTCGCAAACACTCCTACTGTTGCAGCTCTTTGAGTAGTGACCTAACTTCAGACAACCAAAACACAGTTTTTCAGCTTGAATATATTTGATTCGATCTGAAATTGGTTTATCCCTGAAGTTCCTGCATTTGTGCAAAGTATGTATGTTCTTCTTACACAAAAAAAGACACATGACAAACTTTAATTGGAACTTGTGGTCAGTGTCTTTGCTCCGACACTGTGTTATCTTTGGGACTTTTCAGGCTCAGCTTGTTTCAGTGACTGCAGTGAAGTAACAGGGTTACAGGTGATTTTTACTTCCCTTGTCAGAAATTTTACGAACTGACTGAATGAAGGGAATTGGTTTCTATCCTCTTCTTCATCAACAACCTTCCGGTTCCATCTTGCTGTTAACCAATCCGGTAACTTTGACAGAATTCTCCTGTTTTCATTACAGTCATTCAATATTTCCAGTGCTTTTATATGGTCCATGGCAGCCTCGCAACTTCGTAGAAAATCTACAAACTCTCTGAGTTCAAAGTTTTCTTTAGATCCCATCTTGGGCCATGCTTGTAGCTTGTCTCTGTAAGCCTTTGCAACTGTGAATGGGTTTCCATATCGCTCTTACAGAATCTTCCATGCACTAGCACAGGCCGACTCAGTTCCAAGTAGGATATAGCCATCGATTGCTTTCTTAGCTATTCCACTTACGTACTGACGGAGGTAGTATATTTTCTCCTTATCTTCAATGTTCTTGTGGTCAATAAGTGTTTGAAATGAAAGTTTCCAGTCGTTGTACTTAAGTGGATCACCGCTGAATATTGAAGGTTCAGGGATGGGAACTCTGTTAGTGCTCAGAGCATCGGCTAGTACCTTGACAAGCTCTGCTGTACTTTCATTTGAGCCGGTACTCACACCTTTGCATGGACAGATGACTTGAAGGTGGAATAACTGGGTTATCTGCTACCAGTTGCTGTCCCAATGTGTCCAGTTGCTCTTCTTCTGTGGCCCTTGGTTGATCATACACCTGCATTCTGGCTCTTGCTGCATTGAGATTCTTGACTGCATCCAACTTCTGCACTTTCTCCTCTTTTCTTCCAAAGCTCTTTGAAGATCTCCATAATCCTCTTCTAGCTGAGCTTTGATTTTAACTTCCTCTGCCTTTCGCTCTAAGCTGCGCTTAACAATTGCTGCCTGTTCATCATATATCTTCCTTTTAACTTTTGCTTCTAGACGCTGTATTTCCTGCTGTTCCTTTTCTTGTTCTTCTAACACTTTCAGAACAGCTTGGCTTGTGGCAGCCTCTGAGGCAGCTTCTTGGCGTTTTATAGAGGACCTGGAGGAGTTGATTGAGGGAACTTTTAACTCGGTGGTGAAAGAACCTGACTTAGAGGAGCTTGTGCCAAAGAGAGAGTCTGCTTCTGGCCATTTGACTTCTTCTGCTTCCTTGGCTTCTCCATCAAGTTGGCTTGAGACTTTGCTTACAATAAAGTTGGAGATCTCTACACACAGATCAGCTTTTCTGCACGTGTCTTGATCCGGAGTTGAGACATTGCGCAGCTCATCATAAATTAGCCGGACAGCTGCAGAAAGACCTGCGATATCACCAATGATATCCTTGAGCAGCTCTTCAGATAGACACTCCTTTAATTGCGACAATGACTTCTTGGCTAATTTTTTCTTGTTTTTTCCATTTATCATAAATGTAGTTAAATTTTTGTTGAAGCCCTTTACATTTTTCTTCTTGCATTTATTTGCCTTTCTCTGTGAGAGTTCTGATTCTTGAACTTTGTCTTAGCTTTGGCGCTTAATCATGCTGGGCTTCAGGAAGGCATACTTCAGGTTTGTCTTGGGAGTCTAAGTTATGAACTGTTGACTCACTTGGCTCATTGTTTAAATCACTTATTTGACTCACTTTTGAAAATAAAGTGTGAATGTAAACATCACTTTAGTTGTGAATATCTTGAAATAAATCAAATAACTTTGGAGGTCACCCTTAAATGCAAACAATATGTAAACCTCTATAAATTACCCAAAGCATCAAATGCAGAATAAAACTTTAAAACTTTGTAGCTACAACACACTCTAAGTTGAAATACAAAAGTTCAATGAGAGCTGTAATTGCCCTTTAACTTTGGCACTTAAATGCTTCCATACAGCATAAGAAAAAACATTCACTTAACACAGCTCTTATTCACAGTAATTAATAACCAAATCCTATACAAAACCCTTAATTTTTCTTAGATCACTCTTAACTTAGTGTCAAAGTTATTTTTTGCCTTTGCATTGAAGATTTAGCTCTTTATGAACTGCGTATCTCTTCTTTCCTCTTTGCGCATGTGAACAGTGCGTGCTTGTCACTCATCTGTCCGTTGATCACGGCTCCGTGTGCCTTAACGAGCTAGCCAAACCTTAACGAGCCGCTCCTTTGATCTTTCACTCTTCGTTGAACTGCCACTCGCGTCGATGAACAGTCCGAGTTTTCACTATAAAACCCTCTAAAAGCAGTCGGCAGACACCAGTGGTTTCCTTTGACGGGTTTTATTGCAGACTTTTACTCCAACTTCACCGTGAAAACTATAGATGAACACACACAGTACAACAGAAATCACGACATTAGCTTTACATAAAATCATAAATTACACCGCACATAAAGAGTCAAATAAGCAAAATAAAATACAGGGAAATAACAAAAAACATATCTCGTTGGCTGCATGCTATTTACAG
This sequence comes from Pollachius pollachius, assembly GCF_949987615.1. Taxonomy (NCBI): domain Eukaryota; kingdom Metazoa; phylum Chordata; class Actinopteri; order Gadiformes; family Gadidae; genus Pollachius; species Pollachius pollachius. The sequence continues at coordinate 6,271,732 of NC_136943.1, forward strand.
GGACTTTGAGACTAGATTCTTCTTGGCGATGCATATCACAAGCTGTTCACCTTCTCTCATGCCGCATCTCTAGCTGACAAAGAGTAATCTTCTAGCAAAAGAGAACAATCCGTCTTACAAGTGACGTCATTCAACTAACTATTTAAATAAAGTTTTAAACTTAAATAACAAACACAATTATTGAATTACTAATATAAACAAAAATGAATTTCCTTAAGGCTTGTCTTATAATATGAAAATACTAATTAAATTACAGAATCTTTTTAATGAGATTTGATACACCATCAAGGATACCCTTAGATATGACAGTCGAGGACTATAATGAGCAGGCTATGGTTGTTGTTTTCTATATTAATAGATGTTGTATAGATGTTGAACTGTTTCGAGAAACAGTACGTACCTCATGGACATAATCATAGGTTTTTATAGGTCTGGGTTAAACGTAAATGTATGTGGTTTGCCTTGAAACGTAATGTAGAGTGTGTGGATGATGGCTGGATGAGTCAGACTGACTGGACTCTGGGGCCGGGTGGGGCTGCACACCTGTTGCGCATTGAGTAATCAGTGTGCACAGTTTGAACCAGCCCCTGCCACGCACACACTCATTCATCATTCTTTTCAAACTTTTACAATAAACCGGTTTTCCAACATCACCACCCTGTGTCCTCGCCTGGAGGAGACCAGTAAAAGCGACATTGGAGGCGTGTGTTATTGTCTTTGTTACACGTTACGTGTTGTTTTTAACCGAGACCTTGGAATCAGAGTTTACGGTTGTTTTGTTGGTTTATTAGGTTGACATGAAGAGCCCAACATTTTTTTAATTCACTTTTTGCATGCCTTTCATTGGATTTCAGGCCAAATACACAAAAGGAGTGAAATATTGCTGAATGGTGGAAGAGTAAAGCTACAAGGCAGCAATTTGTCATCCCTGCATGTTTTTTGCCTCTTGCATATGTACAGGATACACTTGAAGAAAAATGGCAGTTTTCCTTATTCCATTATGTGGAAACCAATCCTGTGACAAATGAATCAACCTTTTTCCATAGGCTTTACTACATTCCTAACAGTTTTTCACTTCACTTTTATTCGCCTACATATTTTCTCATTTTGTTCAATTCTCTCTCTCTCCCAGATCCACACGAACATTCCCTCTTTTCTCTCCCGCTCTTAGTTTCTTTTCATCCTCTCTAGCTATATTTCTTCCAGAAGTGAAAATATTATACTTAATCTCTTGCCTCTGCCACTATTCGCTGAATCTTCTCTCTCTCTCTCTCTCTCTCTCTCTCTCTCTCTCTCTCTCTCTCTCTCTCTCTCTCCTACTCTCTGGTGGACTATGGATAACCGCACAAATTGTAAACTGAATGGCCCCCGCGTTCCTCTGCTGGGCCCTAACCAATAGGTCCTAACATGGTTCCACTTCCAATTAATCACCATCCTCCCCACTCACACACACACTCACCCACTGGGGAGCATTTAGTCGAGCTGGAAGCCTAGCGGGGTTGGTGGTGGCGGTGGGTTGGGGAGAAGGCGAGGACCTATCTAGAATCAGCACAGCCTTGAGCCGGAATCAAAGCTGGTTGTTCATGAGCTGGTGATGGACAGGGCCGTCAGCTTATGAATAAGAGGGCAGTCAACGCATCCAGAGATTCCCTTGTTCACCTCTGGGTGTACGAGCAACTGGGGGCTCATTCAGTTGTGATGAGCTGCAATCACAACAACATGGGATTGTGTTGTCAAAAAAATGCAATAGACACACTAATAGCCTGCACCAATCCTGTGTTTCCACAGTGTAGTTTCCCTTAACTATACGTTTGAAATACAGTATTCAAAAATAATTGACGGATTAAATATGAATCTTTAATGTCTTATTCTTGAGCCCAACCACTCTATCACTACTGATAACTGTCTTTCCCTCATCAAAGTGTAACTATTAAAATATGCCCTTGTCAGTTATTTTTGTTTAAGTGTCTTATCTTAATCTATTATTTAACATAGGCACACTCTTTACAGTGCCTCTGTCAACAGTGATCTACCGCTCTTGTTTAATGGCTTGTACAACGACTCACTGGAGGGCTCGATACATTACTCTGATAGAGCGTGTCACCGTGATTGAACGAGAAATCATCAGCTCAATTTGTTCTTTACCAAGCGGCTGTAGTCAACACACGGGTGTCATTTCTCCAGCATGAAAGTACCGCATGAAGCTCTCGCCTCGAGTTGTGAGCGTGGCAATCAAAGACTCAAGTGGGCCACAACGTATCCTCCATCAAAGTGGCCCGGGAATGAAAAACACAGATGGATTCTGACTGGCGAGTTTCGTCAGAGCCTTGACCCAGCTCTTTAAATCATTGCGGTTTTAGAAAACAAAGGGCCGTGGTCTGTAACCCCAATTAACCAGACAGGGTGGAGAAAGAACAAAGGAGGCCTCTTCAAACGAACAGGTACTTTATATAACACACTGCACACTCACAAGTCTGGTGCATGGTGTAAGAAGGGTATGGTTATATCAAATATGTAAAGGAAGGGACGTCTTATCTCTACTATCTCTTATAGTAGGAGGAAGACTTGTTCTAATTGAAATGTATGTCAAAGTAAATAAATAGGTTTGAAAGGGGCTGGAGGTTTGTAAGAACTATTATTGGAGTGCAGTTGGTTAGAAGTGGCCAAGCCATCTAGCAGCTGTTAATCAGTGAAATGCACTGTGAGGAAATGTATTTAGTCCTTTTTTCTAAGACGGTAGTGTTTCTTTTAAAGCCAAATCATCAATAGAGTCAATGCAGCATATGGAATGCTCTCTGTCGCATTTGTTTTAGTATGATATGATGTTGGCTTTGCTATTGCTAAATAAAGGCTAAGTATATTGTTTAATAAAATGTATTTCATGGTATTTTTACACCTCTAAAGAGTATTGAAACCAGTATGATGAATATGTCTTTGACACAACCCCCAGGTTTGTGTAGGATTAGTCAGTTGTCTGCACCATTATCTACGGATGCAGTTTGAGCTAGTTTGGCTTCCATTTTCCATTCTCCCTTCAATGAGCATGAATATAGCTCAGCAATAAAAACTGTAACAAAACTAACTGGCTACAAAGCTAGTCCTCATCATCACCCCCTCGACCGACAGTATAACAGACTTTATATAATTTTCATATGTGTGGTTACATATTCACGATGGAAGTGTTCCAAAGCAACATAAGGCTGTTCGCACACCATACGAGACGCTCAGAAAGGCTCACACACACACAGGACGATTTTGGGTTTTGTTCTGTGTTTAATATAATGGATGCCGCTGAGTGGAGCCTCAGGCTTTTGAGCAGGGCTCGGAGTCGTAGTGGGGCAGGGCTGGATGGCTCTGCGCGGCTGCACTGTCTGGGTTCTCATTGTCTTCCCCACACACTGGCCATTGCAGGAGAGAGGTGGGAGATGAGACGATCCAATCAGAGACCAGGGGATTATTAGGGAACCGGGTTGGTTCAAGAGCCAGATTGGGGATCGGGCCGGGACACCTATCTTACGACGAGGGCCATAGGATCTTTAGGGACCGCAGGTAGTAAGAACCTGGGGTGGAACGTGTCATTGGAAAGATGGGTTGGGTTCTGTAGTCAGTACCGTTGAAAATACAAATGTTGGCTCCTGGGATGCTTGGATTAGCGTAATCCGGGGGGTTGTTGTGTTAATTTAGGCAGCAAGGAGGATATTTGAGGAAGTATGAATGTTGTTACATGAGTGCCGGAAACCTAACGTTTCTCTCAAGGAAATCAACACACACACACACACACACACACACACACACACACACACACACAAACACACACACACACACACACACACACACACACACACACACAGACACAGCAATACAGACACCAGTCAAAATAAATGTATCGAGGGATTTCAAATCTGTGATACAGAGAACTGCCTCTCCTCATTTAATCACACTCGGATTCGGGATTTTCAAAAAAACGACAAACGGTTTGTGCCCACCCAGCAGTTTCCCTCCTGTGCGATTCACAAGTTTGTCATGAAGACGCAGCTCCGCCAAGGGGCGACGCAACCGCACTCACCACTGTGAAATTAACTTGTGACTGAGCGGGAAGGAGACGCTGGTGGACGTTCCGGGTGTCTTCCTGTTGACTGTACTGCAGGGTTGCTTATCAGGGGTTTTTAATATACCTTCTGGGGTCTGAATGTGTTTGCGTTTGACTGTGCAGAGCCTGAAGTTGTTTTTGTGTGCATGGCTTTTGTGTCGGTATCTACAGTAAGTAGGTACACTATTTTTTTTGCCAGGTACAGGATATTTGCCATTCTGCCTCAAAGGCATCTTGTCTGTTCACACTGATTATAGTGCATGTGATCCAGCCCAAGTGTGTGCGTATGTTTATATATTTGAGTGAGTGAGAGAGTGAGAGATTGCGAGAGAGAGAGTGGTTTGCGTGGGGGGGTAACTTGAAGGTTTTGTGGATGGTCTTCCCTACTCCACATCAAATCAAACGCAAAAGACACAGAGGAGGTCACAAGGTCATTCAGGCAGGAAAGTGTTCAGGTATCAAGCTGGTTAACCTTGGAGTTAAAAAAAAGAAACAAACAACATGAAAGGAAAATGAAAGAAACCCATTTCTGACAGAATTAAATAATGTGTTATATACTGCATTCGCTTACATACTCAATTATTTTCTTCAATTCCTTCTCTCTCTCCAAAACAAGTGTGCAAATTAGTCTGTGCATGTGTGGCATGAAGAACACTGCTGCTACAAAAAAATCTATATTTTTTTAAAGTCTGAAATAATTGTCAATTGATTTATCCATCTCGTCTTGTGGGTTTTTGCACATTCGATTCTCTCTGTACTCATAACTAAGTGTATTATGTTGCAATGAAAAAGAAAACATAAAAACTTTAGTTCCTCTAATTCCTTGACCTATTTGGTACATATATGCCAGTATATAGATATGGTTAAAGTAACGCATAGACCCATTTGTGCATGCATTATTTAGCAGAGACGTCATGGGCAAATGGCTGTGGTGGTGGTCATGCAATATGTCTGTCTGTGCGCGTGTGTCTCCCTGATTCGGAGGTCATATCGGTTCACAGGCTTGACCTGCAGCACATCTGCAGGCCATCTAGGTTAGCATGTTATACACGTCGACTGAACAACCCCATGGCATATCACACATATACTGTTTCTGTCCTGTTAAACAGGGCCTGCCTCCGGCCACTCCAACCCCTTAGTGTCTAGGTCCTCCACAGCCTGTTTACACGTCACCTATGTCTATTCTACTCTGCTCTGTTCTGACTCCCAACATCTGTCCCTACATTATATCCCAGCAGGAACCAGACTTGTATTTCCACCCCTATTCGTTTGAATCCATAAAGAACAACACATCACCACGATTGAGATTAGCAGAGGCAAACACTATTGTACACAAGGATATGTATTCAAAAAGTCTGCATTATTTTACTTGGGAGATGGCTGTTCCTTCTGAGGTTCCTAACAGGATCAGGTCCCATTTAGGGCTGGTTCCACAGTCCGGGGGGGGAGGGGGGGGGGGGGGGGGGGGGTATTCGTTCAAGAACGTGTTTGCTATGTTTTGTTGAAATCATATCTAATAAAATGAACTGTTTGCTATTTTCTGTTGAAATCATATATAAGACAATAACCAGTTTCCGGTTTGCTTTGTTCCGTTGAAATCACAGGGGGGCTGCAGGGATATATTTCCATTTTTACGTTTGACGTTTTCTCCATCGAAGGTGATGTGAGGCACTGAGTCAAAGAGTATTATTTCACATGTGTCTGAGTGGTCATTAGCATTATGGGAGACAGTGGGGTGAGCAGGGTCGGCTGGGATCCTTCAGTCACGCACTGGCTTCACATTTGGCCGCGTCGGCTATTTAAAGTGACGTGATTAAAATGGACAATGTGGGCTGAGTCGGCAGCAAGGAGCTATGACTCCATTATCAGTTTAGAAAAAAGGACGGCAAATAAAGACCCATATGCAGACACGGACAAAGACACAAACACACACACACACTCAGACATGCAGGCTGACACTCAATCCGTCACGTGCTGGTGCACACACATACACAAAGAAACGCAGACACACTCAAGCTCAAAGTCAGAGGCACACAAACAGAAGGCAAACGCATGCTAACTAAATCAGGCACACACACACACACACACACACACACACACACAACAATAGCCTTTAGGTCAAAGCGTGACAGTGAGGCTCGCTGAATCCGTGGTTGTTTGGCGGGTGCACGCTTTGCCTTGCTGACTAAAACCAAACCTACACAAGGGCCGAACAAGCAAACCTCAACCAACACCAAACTCTCGCTGACCGCTGACAAATCCAATGGTGAATGTGTGACAAATTAAGACACATTGAACCATATCTTTTTTTCCTTCGTTGGTATACTCAGCTTTATTATTGCGGCAGTGGCCTGGTGAGTCTGGGAAACAGGTTATAATGGAAAGCTGTACTTATAAATCGCATGGAGAGCCCTACTCAGAGCAGGCTAGACTTCCACTGTGTGTCTGAGAGAAATATATGGTGGAGGAGAGGGCCCTTGTTTCATAGGGTTAGCGAACAGTTTTGAAACACTGATTTATAATAAGTGGGTGGCTTGTTTCCCCTGCCTCTCGTTAACTATTTATGGACCTTATTTACAAGCATGTTTGAAGCATTATGAGTGCGCTCAGACCATAATGTCATACGGCCATGCCAGTCTGTATTGATCACATTGCGTTCAGATTGGCTCTCTCTCCAACCCGTCTTTGGTATTTTCTGCTTCATTTGGACATTTCCATTGACGGTTGGCAAGGAGTTTTTCATCATTGTGATAGTATTCCCCTTAAGCCTCCTATATGTCTACTGCTTATATTTAATCTTTGAAACAGCCTCCTCCCTATCATCATCCTGTCAGATTACAGTACATTTCATGCCGTTTTACCTCTATGTGTGAGCATGCATGTGAATGTGTGTACGATTAGAAGATTGTGTGTGTGTGTGTGTGTGTGTGTAGATGTGCGGGTGTGAGTGTGTAGATGCGTGTGTGTGGATGTGTGTGCTCGTGTAGACGCGCGTTTGTGTTGATGCGCGTGTGTGTGTTTGTGTAGACGCGCGTATGTGTGTTTGTGTAGTTGCGCGTGCGTGTAGGTGCACGTGTGTGTGAGTGGGTGCATGCGTTTGCACTTTTGTGCATGTGTTTTATAAGCATATGTGCTTATGCTCCACCATATTTCCATAAGAAGCATTAGTCGATGTGGCTACCGCTGCTGCTTCCCGCACTGAGCCTTCTTATTGGATTCTATTTCCTCTTCCTCTCCTGCAGTCTCTGGCGGCTCTTAGGCTCTCCGGACCCTCCATCTTGAGAACGTATCGAGTGCAACATAAACATTACCGCCGTCGACCGGGGAGTGGGCGGGGAAGATGGAGCGGGAGCTGCAGGCTGCGTCCCATATATTCAGCTGGAGGAGCTACACCGTGTGCTCATGGATTTCCACATTGTGCCGGGCAATGGCTTAGCCACATGTCTGGGTCATGTTTCTCCATAATAAGTTGAGGTTTCAAGGGGAGAGAGAGAGCGGGTAAGAGGTGGGGGGGGGGGGGGGGGTGAGGATGAGGAGGACAGGACAGGACTTATAGTGGGTCAGTAGAATAGAGTGTGGCAAGAGGCGGAAGGAGAAAAAGAGGAGGGGGGGGGAAATAGCAGAGGGAAGTAGAGGAGAAGAGGGGGAAGGGAGAGAGGAAATGGGGGGGAGGGGTTAAGGACAGCTGTGAGGCTGTTATCTTGTTCACCTGGAGAAACATCTGGTGCTCTGCATCCTTTCGCTCTTGCCCCCCAACTTTCCTCCCTTCTCCTCCGTTATTTCCTGTTGCCCCTCCTCTCTCCTCTCACTCCACAGGGCAAATTACCCAACATCTTCATTAATGTCTCATTACAGCTGAATCAGCAACTGCAGACACATTAGAACACAATCTGTTTTCGGCAATGTTTGCAGAGCTCAGCTTTATGCACTAAATTAATTAGGACGATACGTTTTTTGCAGCATAATGCCTACACTCAAGTAGGCCTACTGTTTGCTGCACAGATATACCATAGGCTATAGTCTAACTAATGCAAATTAATCTTTATTTTCATAAAACTCAGTACAAATTGAGTCTTTATGCTAACAGCTTCTTAAAGCTGAGGTGTTCCTTGATGGTTTACTCAAGACGTAATTGTGGCATCAAGCACACTTTTTTATCCACCACGGCAATTATGAGTCTTTTTTTGGTCATTAGGAAAGGGTTAAGAATCCTGCTCAAGCACAGACAAAAGGGACCGCTCACACAACCAATTACATGTCTTCCAGTCATTCTACCTTTTCGGCAGTGTGTGGACATAATTGGCTCCAATCCTGCAGCACCACCTTGCTTTTCCATCCCCCTGCCATAGATCTCCGAAAAAGAAACCTGTCTGATTTCAAACACTCAGCCGACAGGTCGGAGAGTGTTCCTCTTCATCAAAGCATCTCTTCACTAACTGCTTTCATTCCGGTAGAGACAGCAGAAGGTCTGGGTATTGGCTGCACTGTCAGCTTGTCTCAAAGATTGCTTTGCTAGCTACCTTCTGTGGTCAGATATTGATTAATGCTTTAACTTTTAAGAAGTATTTTTCCAACTCTTCAATTCTATATGTTTTAGGGGCAATGTGAATGAGTGAATAATGCCGTTCAAGTGCATTGAAGGCAGAGTGTGATATTAAACTCAAGTACACTCCAAGGAGGCAAGATGAAAAACCAACCGTAAACCTGGACAGTTGACCCTTACTTGGTATGGCTTCTACCCTGTCTCTGTCCATCAATCCTTTAAAGCTTTTTGGAAAGTTGTAAGAGGGAAGTTTAGGGCCATCAAGGTTCTACCACAAACTTTGTATTTTTGAGTCCATTTATGTTCAGCTCTCACTTTACCAAACGCCTGAACAAATTCTTGACAGAAAACCAGACGTTTGCTTGAATAGATGATGGAAGATTCATGGATTCACTGGACTTTGGAATTGTTATTCTGCCTCACCTTTAGTATCTAACTGAATACACTTAGAGCGATGACATTTGTCTCATCCACACACACACACACCCACACACACACACACACACATGCAAGGCTGACACATTACATGTGCTGTCAGGCAGTCGTTCCGTATGTGCTGGTGTGCAGTTTTAGAAGTAATCCAGATGGATTTGTCATTGATTCTCTATCATGGATAAATGCACCCGAGCCTTTCCTTATATTCTCCTCCTCCTCCTCCTGCTCTCCTCATCCTGTTTGTTTTACATCCCGTCTCCCCCCCTGACAGATTCTATTTATTCTCTCCATGTCCCAACACGCTGTCATATTGTCATAATGCCTGCCCCAAGGGGGCAGCAGGTATATGAACAGATGTATGTGCGCCAATTTTACAGTGACAGCTTCACTGTTGACATATGTTAATCGTTCAGGAATGCAGGGTTATTTATTGGGTTGTACTGCCATTGCCTGTACCCTATAATCATAGAGCTTGGACCGTCCTCAGTAAAATAATTAACTCGTAGTTATTTTTTAATTGATGAAATGTATTCTTGTCAAAATTTTTTGGTCATGATATGAATGATAATTATATGAAGAGGTGGGTTGTTAGAGGTCATTGAATGCGGGTACGAGAGTTGTTTTAATTGCGTTGGTTTACACCCAGCAGGGCATGTGTTGAACCCCGCTCTGCGTGCTGTGGGGGTGTCCATGGCCTGTTGCTCTGCTATCAGAGATATCATTGATAAAGTCTCTGTCACTGAGCCACAGTGGGCACACTTTTTACAGACTGCAGAATCATTTGGGAAACCGATTTCGCCCGAGAAAAACTCTCCGCTCCACCAATAACTTCCTCTAAATTTTGTACGACTCCCTACCTTCCCTTATCTGTTTCTTCACTTCCGTCTATCCACTAGCCTTATTTTTTCCTCACTCATTCGCTCTTTGTTTACTCTTTTATTCTGTCTGTCGCACCCTTTTTCCCTCAAAGGTATTTTTTACCCATCCTGCCCTTCCACATTCTGCTCTCTTTATCTCTTTATCTTTCCCTCGGTGGATCTCCCTCCCTCTCTCTCTTGCTCTTTCTCTGGCTCTGACCTCAGGACTAACTTTTATTTCCGACTCTCTCGTCTCTTTATATGGCCGGATGTAATCAGAATTGTCTGGAACATTCCATCACACGGACGAAGTGAGCTTACCTTTTCGGGGAGGGAGACAAAAAAAATACACTCAGCTGTGTTTGGTTATTCTGACTTTATCGTCTCGTTGGGCAGTTGGCAGGAGTGGGCTGCATCGACTGGTCTTAACTAAGCCTGGTCCGAAGTGCTAAGCCTGTCTTTGTTAAGAACAGTCTTTAGTATTAACCTTAAGTCAGTTGCACCAATCAAAGTTGCACCTAATCATAATGACGTCCGGTATTAGCCATGCAGTATGCCTAGCATTGTGCGTTGCTAGGATACATTGCTAACAATCTACCACTGTCTTGTTCATTAGTAGCTGATTAATTTGTTTTTAATTCGCGGCCACATCAAAGAGGGTCAGAGGAAGAGAAAAGGCAACTGGACGAACATAGAGATCCGGAAATGATTAGAGCTGTACAGCTAGCACAAGAGTCACTGTGTCACTGCAGCACAGTCCAGCATTGCAACTAACAAGAAAAAGCAGTCGACTTTGAAAGAAACCATTTAAGAATGGTTTTGACTCAGGCAGCCGGCGTTGTACACTTATAGTGTCCCAAACTGTATTTCAAAATGCACCGTTGGCAGAAAAACAAAAGGCCATTAACGGCTACAACGGGGGTGACGGCACCGCATTGTAGTCCGACAAATACCGAAGACAGCTTCCCACTAAGTTAGAATAGAGCTCTGCTACGGAATCTAAACCACTCAATCAGGGCCTTGTCGTCGTATATCTCCAAAGTATTGCTTCTGTATCTAGGCCTTATAACTCTCCCATCTGAAAGCCCTTTCGATGTGAATGCGATGTAAGAGGCGCCTCATTGAGAAGCTGAGGTGTTACTCGAGGAACAGGCCAGATTGCCTTCACGCCTTCTACTGACTAGGCGAGAGATTTACGCCCGGTCTTAGTGGGAAGAAAGCTTAAGTCTAGATGGTGCAACCGGCGTAACCATCAGAACGCCTAGTTATGACCGACTTAGCTGAAGACCAGGCTAAAGCCCTGTTGGTGCAAGCGGCCCCAGAAGACCAGCCTTCCCCCTTGCTACAAGGATAGAGTGTTGGGCACCCAGCCAAAACACACTGGATTCCATCCCCAAGGACAGCAGTGTACCTGGAGGCATCCTCTTGCCAAAGTAGCTCTGGCTGCTGCAAAATCACACACATCTATAGATGGTAAATGGACTGCATTTATATAGTGCTTTTCTAACCATTGGCCACTCAAAGCACTTTACAATATTGCCTAACATTCACCCATTCATGCAAACATTCACACACCGACGGCGATGTCAACCATGCAAGGCGACAGCCAGCTCGTCTGGAGCAGTCAGGGTTAGGAGTCTAGCTCAGGGACACCCCGACTCTCGGAGAAGCCGGGGACCGAACTAGCAACCTTCTAGTTACCAGCCAACCCGCTTTAACTTCTGAGCCACATGCCGCCTTGTAGATGAAGTGGCTTTTGACAAAAGCTCACTAGATGACTTTGAATGCTAGCTTTTCAGCGGTAGCTCCCTATTGGGTGAGGCTCCGTTGGAGAAGATGAAGGGGGAGAGGAGAGGAGTTTTAATAAGTGAGTTTTAATGGATAATTAGTGAATCTCATTTCGGAAGTGCATTTGTGTCTAGCTTACTTAAATCTGTATTATCCACGTCACACACATCCAAGTGTTTGGTCCGCATAAGCCTCATGCAAGCAAAATCTGGTGCAAGATCAAAGGGATGTCTGGTATGTGGGCTTCCTTAATGGAGATAGATGTTTCTATTTGAAGCTGTAATGGTATTGATTGGCTGGTTTGGATTCTGATTAGAAATGCAATTGGACGCTGCCCTCGTGAAGGCTGATTATCACACTAAAGAAGATATGTGGATGCAGCTCTGGTGAACACACACATACAAGATCAGTTTCAATTTAGGTTTGCATTCTTTAAAATGACTAAAAGGGCCATGGGATGATTAGGAGGAAAGGGAGGACGTCCATAGTCCTTTCTGCACACGCACGCACACATCCACACACATGTGCAGAGCAACATTCTCATCTTCCCTCATGATCTGATATAGCACAGTGGGCAGTAGCGCTTGGGGACTGTGATCTCTCTAGCCAAATCGAATATTTTCCATCTTTAAAGGTACCAGTAGATTCGATAAGATAAATTAGAAAATGGGAGCTTATTCTTCAATACATTCAGGTCAGACATATGCTGAATAGAACATGGTGGATAGGGATGCGGGCAAAGGAGAGATATCGAGTTAGCTTTTAGGAAAGATTTCCTGAAATGCTAGTAGATATTTTACGGATAACATTTCTTTACAGAGCGAGCAAGAATTCACTCGCAGCCTCTGCATTGCGGCTCATGTGACCCGAGATAAATTGTGGTCAGTATAGATTCCAATAGGAGGAGGGCTAGTGAGGCACACAAAGAATCTAAGGAAAACAGTGGAGATGCCAGGAAAAGCTGGTGCCTGGTCAGGTCAAAGCGATATCCCCTTATCCGCGTGTGAAAGGATCTTATCCAAAATACCCAGCATGCCCCGAAACAACAACCACTCAAGGTCTAGATCCTCCCTGCCTGCTACCCTGCCCTCTGCATCCTTTCCTTCAACTCACTTCACGTTCTTTTGGCCATTATGTGTGTGTATGAACATTCTGTGTTTGTGTGAGTGCGCGAGTGTGCGAAGGTGCATGTGAGTCTGTGTGGACGATGGCTGGTTTAGGCAGCCTCACCTGGCCCGTCTGATTGGACTCTGGGGCTGGGTGGGGCTGCACACCTGTTGTGCATTGAGCAATCAGTGTGCACAGGTTGAGCCAGCCGTCACCACACGCCCTTAAGAGAGATCACATGGTAAACATGGAGCCCCAGCTCACGTACCACTGCCACTCAACCGCAATAAACCAGTTTTACAACATCACCATGCTGTTCTCTTGTAATGGAGGAGCCCTGTAAAAGCCCCCTAGGTGATGTGTAGCAGTGGACATTGCTACACTACTGTGTGTGTGTGTGTGTGTGTGTGTGTGTGTGTGTGTGTGTGTGTGTGTGTGTGTGTGTGTGTGTGGTTGAGGCAGGAGTAGAGCATAGCCTGTTCAAGGGAAAAAAAACCTGCTCACGCCCCCCCGCTCGTAGGTTATCTCGATGCGGACCTCGTTCACGTCGCAAAACACCGGGGGTCCCGGGGCCTCTCAGTAGCTCCGACGTTGCCATGGCATCCAGACAATCTCAGCTTCTGAAACAGGAGAGGGAGACAGTCAATGCTCTCGCTGCATCACGTCAACATCTCCGCGGCGACTGCAGCAAACACCAGCACACAAAAAGCGCCGACATGCCGACAGGGATGAATGCCCGAGAGATTTGAGGAGATATCAATCACTCTGACTGTTGTCAGAAAGGGTATTTACATAGACACTAACAGAAAACAGCGACACCTTTTGGTGATGTCTTTCTCCTACAGAGGCGCAGAAATGTGATGCACGACATTGTGTGCCAGTCACTTATAGAGACATTGGCAGGAGCTATAAGACGGAGGCAACGTTCTGTAGCATTTTCTCGAGACGGCTGCCGTGTTATTTATTACGATTATATTAAGATATGGGATGGTTGAAGTGAATCGTCGTTACAGATCTAATCCGTGTGTCCTATTAGACTTTCATTGAACTCTCTCACAATTGGTTGAGCAGAATGGAAACATAATTTGAATCCTAAATGAGAAGCACAGTTGCAGTATTTCTGCAAAAACAACAAAAAATGGTCACGTGTCATTCATTCATTTTAACTAACCATTATTCTTTTGGTTTACTTAGTTAGCAAGTTAGTTTTACTCTGGCTCTGATCAACAGCTTTGTCAACAATTAGATGCTGGTGCAGTAGTTTATATAAAAAGGATCCTAACAGGGTAATATCCTGGTACCTGTAATCAAAATAAAACTGTTATGAGTTTATCAGTGGGTGACGTAATGTGCAATGTAATTACCTGTACACAAAAGGAACAGTTCCCAGCAACTTAGTTAATGGATGCCTATTTGGGCGTCATACTGAATTCGATCCATTTAGGAGGCTGGGCACCTCGTCCACTATTCAGGTTCAATGAGCAGCAAATGTGGACCAACTCCAGTCCTAACGAAACATTGGCAAGAGCGTGCACTGAACATATGGAAGGGAACTGGATCCAAATGGCTCCCAGAAAGCCAGCAAAGTATTAGTGCTAACCACTGCATCACTGGGCCACTTCCCTGTACCATACGTCCACAGCAGATAGCCTACGTACCCTGATGCTGTGTTGTTTACTCCTCTGCTCAGACGATCAACTTAAATATTCCTGTTTGTCTTGCTCATTATTAATGTGGCATTACTTCCTAACAAGTCTGAAGTAATGCTTTCGGTGTTTGCTGTCGCCTAATAGTTGAATATCTTCCATTTCTTTTATCCCTTAGAAGTTAATCAAATTCAACTATTCTTTAACTCGTTAACTCATTTGTGTATTTTGTGTATTCTCCTGCCCAATTAAATATTACGTTGCCATGGTGCAAAAAAACCGCACAAACAGAGCCCTTCAAACATTTACAGAATGTCTATGTGCGGCGCGCACAACACGCTCCCGGCCAGCACAACCTCGTTAGCGAGAAAGCCTTCCACTGCGTCCCGCGCTGTGCTCATTGATGTTCATTGTTTATACCCTGCCTCTTCGCACTCAACCCCCTTCTGCTCTCCCTGACTGTCTTGATATGGTTGCCAAACAGTGAGAAAAGCCCTGCGACGAGACGTTTTTGAACACAATGTTCCTTTCCTTCCGTGTCCCCGCTTTGATGTTTAAAGATATCTTTTGGAGTATTATTTTTTTTCTCCCACAGATGACAATGACAACTCATGTCCAGTTTAATGTGATAGCTGTTGAGATACTTTCCTTGCTTTAACTTGGCGAAAATACTATTTTTTTCTTTCAGTACCTCTGGTTGAACATCAGGCAAATAGTCACGTTACTTGGGGTAGCAGTCTAGGATCAGACGCATGACCAGACCCACATCACTGCTCTCGGACGAGTCTTAATGTGTTCTTGTTTATCAGCGTCTACATTGCCTTTCTTACCATTGTGTTGAATGAAGTTAATTTAAATTAAGAGTACATTTAATTAGTACTATGCTAGTGCAATTAGCATAGTACTAATATGCTACTTGCAGTTGCAGTTACTGCTACTGATCCTTCACATCTTCTTTCAATGTGATGGTCGAGAATCTAGAAGGTTTCTGTATCCAACCACGGAAAATGTTGCTTTTTCCCGCATCATGTCTCAGACAGGGAAAGCACTAAGTTTAATTTATTGATGCGGCAGCGTGCATTATGCATGGCCTATCTCCGCCAGAGTGGCGAACGTCCTGCGGTATAGAAAGATACGGTGGCGGCGCGCGGCTGGGAAACAAGGGAAACAGCATTATTACCTAGTGTCACCTAAAATAACTCTGTTTCTGCTATCCAGCGGATCGTATACAACATACAGTCACTTATAGGCAGAGGGGGACAGAGAAAGAGAGGGAGCAGAAAGATGGGCGGTGTGGTGTGGGGAAGATGGCCGATGAAGAGCTCAGAAGAGGGGAGATAGAGGTGTGCGCCCGAGCCCGTTGGGTGTGCACGTGTAATTGGCAGAGTGACCTCTGTGAAGATGTGACACGCTTGCGGTTTGGCATTAAATAATGTCAGAGTGAAGAGGCGACGGACTGCACCTTTCTATGTCCCCCTTCAGCCCTATCTCTCCTCTGCATCTCTCTTCTCCCTCCCCCTCCTCGGCCCAAGAGGGTCTATTTCTGTCCTCCACCCCCTCTCTTTCCATCTCTTTCCCTCTCCCTCTCTTTCCATAATTTCTGTTACTCGTTATCTCTCTTGGTCACGGGTTCTCTTTTTGTCGTTCTCTCCCATTATTTCTATAATTTTTTTTCTCTCTCTCTTATCCTTTAATGCATCTCGGTGCCTCTCGTCCCCGTGCTAAAGAGACTAGCTCATTAACTAATCACCTCTGGCGTCCTTGAGCTGCTGGCCGCAGTTCAGAGGTCCCTGTCAGGCGCGGCCCCTTACCGCGACGGAGGTAAACACACCGGTTGACACACACACACACACCGCCGAGGGTACATGAATCATGAGGGCCACCTGGCAACCTTTCAGGGCAAACACAACAAAACAAACACAGCCTCACCTTAAGCGGAATAAATTGTTTTCTTTCGAGAATGCTACAGACGAATACAGACCGCTTATCCGGCGACAGAGAAACAGTAAACATGAAATGAATCCGTTTCTTCGCTCCAGTATCTGTCCGCATTTAACCTTTTTTTTCCCCACGCACACTGTTTTGTTGTTTCATTGTTTCATAACGTCGCTTGACAAACCTGTGCCCACTGTGGTTTGAATTAAAACGCTCAGGATGATCTAAGAATGAACGGATAACGTGTGGCAATAAAAGTTCCCTGGTGTGGTCCCATGATAACTGCCTGAGTCACGTCAGGCAGATGCAGGCTGTTTGTCAATTTCCTGATGCCGAATAACAGGCTCACTGCCTTAGAACGGCAGAGCCTTTTGCCATGGGCACAGGTGCAAGATATCTCCTTTTCCCATGGACAGAGAAGTCAACAACGATAAGAAATGGGTGAAATATATCAGGCACTAACAGAGTTTGAGAGGAGGAGAACATGGAATGATTAAATGCATGGTGCAGTCACACAGGAGACAACTTAGTGATAACAGAACATGAGTTGTAAAGTACACGCACAGAGTTTGGAGTAAACAAACATCGAAGGCCACGTGAGGATACGAACAGGCCCTTGATATATGCAGCGCTACACATTCCAACTCCCAACCATATTGATGATGTTTTGGGTTTTCTCCTTTCTTGATCTCTTGCTCTCAGTCAAAGGCCATGCATTCTGAATGTATTAATAATCAATAAAATAAACCGAAAGATTAGTCGCCGAAGAGGAATCGTGAGTGGTAGCCCTTAACACGATAGCAACGTAGCCTACATGGTGTCAGCCAACTGGACCCCATGAAGGTAGCATTTTGAAGTTGCTCTGACGTGACAGGCACAGAATGATGAGTCATAGGTTGTGTGCGAATAGGCCACAGTGGCACACAGTGATGGGCCGTGGGCTTGCTAGGTGGGGCGAGGGGGCGGACTTATGCTTGCGACCGCTGGGTGCGAGTCGGATTTCTTTTTGTTATTGTGACTAAAATAACACAGGCTATTTAGTGCCTATTCCGAGGCACTTAGACTTCACGACGAAGGGACTCCGGCGGTGAGGTGTGTGTGGATGTGTGGAGCTCCGTCTGGGCAAGGGCTCATGTCGATGGTCATGTCTGAAGGGGGGCTCAGCTTCTTGGACGCTTGATTGCTGTTGCGGTGCAGTGGCCATGCGTCCCAGCAAGCTCCTAACCGTTCGATTGAAGAAGAGCGAACTGCCCATGTACGACTTTTTAGAGTCGATGCGCAAAGATTATTGCGCCCACGCACGGAAATTCTTGACTTATCCGTTACCTGTGACTGCTTTTCTTCAATCGACATTGTATTGCAGATTATACATTTTACTCTCTTACGTTATCTACCTTGCTCATTTAAAAAAATTAGGACCTAGCATTTTTCAATGGAGGTCTTCTTCTTCTTCTTGGATGTGGGGTGGGGTGGGGTGTCAACGCCCTATTTCTCTCTACTGGCCGGCAGCCACTGGTTACGCGTCAAGGATTTTTTTGTAGCAACTGCTCGTTAGAGGATGTTGAAAAAGTATAACATTTTTAATAGTAGAAGAAATCTTGCAGATTTTGTCTTGGTTTGCAAATTCTTAAAGCATGGCTCCCTCGTACCATAAGTAATGTACGGTCTACTGGGATAACTTGTTGCACATGGTCCCTTTCATGTGCAGCATTGCACAAGATTTCATGTGTTCGTAAAAAATTGGATTATTGTATCCCAATCAAGAAGTTTGTATTTCCTTCCAACTGTTTAAAATAAAATGTTTTTTTGGATTGAAGCCTTACCATTTGGACCTGGAAATATTTATTGTAGCCTATCGACGACTATAAATCTACAACCGCAGCCTGCTGGAAGTTTAAAAGTCTTTGATACCAGGCGTACATGATTTATCTTTGATAATGTTAATCCGCTTTTGGTAGAGCCAAAATTGAAATTGCTCACACATTCTGCTTTCAAGAACTTTTCGGATGCTGTGTTTTGTCTTGGAGAATTTCGTTACTGCTAATGATCCAGGAAGGACAGCCTGGTCTTTTGGGGCCAGTGCCTTCTCTGGTGGAAACTGGTTATTATAGTTGTCTGGGACTGGTTTGCATTATTTTGTAAGACGTCACGTCTCAATAACATTGTTACTGGCTACGTTTTATTAGCCAATGTTCTGGCTAAGTTTTTATTCCATCCTTTTTATTCATTTTAGGAAAAAGGCTTTAATTTCTATGACATCTTTATTAACTACGTATCATCATTATCTCTGAAATGCTTCTACCTTTCCCATAAAAATGTCCCCCCAAAAGGTTGTGTTGGTACAGCTAACTTCCAAACCTTCTATTTCTATCTTCAACACTTCTGCCGTCATTTACATTTCTCAATTCGCTGTCATCCCCCTCTCTGGCTCTCTCTCTCCCTCCTCCCTCTCCATCCCTATCTATTTTCACATCAAAAGAGACGTTTCCATAAATCTGAGTGCCAGAACCGTTAAATAAATATAGACATTTTAGAGAAGGACAATTTATTCTGAACATGAAAGTCTCGCTGCCTTAAAAGGGGTCAACAAAAGGAAGCCAACACTGTTCTATTAAAAAGAAACAAAAAACCCATAGAAGATTCCAGCATACATTTCAATAAAGATAAGATAATTGCAAAGGGGAAGGTTATATGGATTCTCTAACGAACTAAAAATCTGTATAATTAGAAGAGTTAAAGCCCCTGGGTTTTATTAGGGTATGGGGGTACAGCACGATATCACTGAAACTCGTGGGGGGTAAAAACAAGCTGTTCAAACCAGCATTTTCAATGATTCTGCTATGTGTATGTGGTGTAGAACAAAGATTAAACAAATAACAATAAGTAGTAATATTAGGCAGTTGAGGTAGTATGAGGCCAACATTGAATTGGCTTATTTTAATTACAGCAAAAGGGCATGCATTTGGTGTGTGTGTGTGTGTGTGTGTGTGTGTGTGTGTGTGTGTGTGTGTGTGTGTGTGTGTGTGTGTGTGTGTGTGTGTGTGTGTGTGTGTGTGGTGTTTACGTTTACATATTTATGGGTCTTTATTTATCTAGGTGCACAAAAGAGTGCCTATTAGCTCCTCTGTGCCTACAATGTAGAGTGTGGGTGAAGAGGTGAGAATTGGTGTGAGTTAGAGAGAGAGAGAGAAACAGGGCCAGCAGGTTACATACGGCTGTGATTACCGCAGCTACACGCTGCACTCTGTATGACCTCTCACCTGACGATGGCCACCTGTCCTCTCTGACTTCCCTTCACTTGTCCTTTGTCCTCCTCCTCTGTTCTATATGTCATTTTAAAGGTCCAATATTTATGATTTCAGAGTTCAAACATGTAAAAAAGACTAGATCTATGTTATAAATTGTATTTTCCTGTGTCAAAACATTGTGTACCAATTCTTTCCAACCATTGCTAAACCCTCGATTTGGTCAGGTCTTAATGGCGGTGTCTACCCTTTAACCCCGAGCACCAGGGAATTACGGGAAACACCGGGAGTGTGGAAGGGGGTCTGAGAACTAAATGGCTATCCACTCTGTTGTTTTTTCATTCGTTTTTCGTTTTTTCATTCATTGTTTATATTGCTCACGCGTGATGGAACAGATTATTCAGTCCAGTTTGTCGCGACTTCTGTTGCCGAAGCGTGAGGGTGAATCGAGAAGATTATCTGACAAGAGGAGAAATGGCCTACTATTATAGTACTAACGACAGTTATAATAGCATGCATTATGTTGTTTTGATGGTGCTGTTGGAAAACGGTAACTATCCTCAATGTCGATAGTTATACAGTATAATATGGTCTTACAATGCAGTTAGTCTTAATAACGATAATCATAGTGTTTTGTTGAAATAGAACGAGCTACCTATTTGTTACCTATTTTATGCCTCAGAGACACAGCCATTTTGTCAAGAGATTCACCTAACGGAGAATGGGTTGTCCCTTTATTGGTGTGATAATCTCAATGTTATATTTTTTTATAATATTGCATCCTTAAATTATATGTAGGCTATCAATCACGTGATCGATACATAATAAGTAAATGAACATGCGTTTTGCGCTTTCATGATCATTCTTATTATATGTGCCCAGACACAAACGGGATGGCCATGGTTGGCCATCCCGTTTGTGTCTGGCAGGGGATACCTACAATCTAAAGGACAGCAGTATGAACTGCTGTCCTTTAGATTGTAGGTATCCCCTGCCTTCCTTTCGTGGCGCCTGGAGCCTGGAATTAAAGACCTGTCCATGTCAGAAATAGAACCACGGGTCCTACATGAAAGGTGACATTATATAAAGGGTATGTGGTATTGATCTTTTTAAATTAACCCTAGGCTTTACACCAAAGTCCTTGAGCATTCTACAGAAGGTGAAGATATTAGTTTATAAGAGAACTGTATCTCTATCAGCAGACTGCGATAGCAGAGCTTGGATATGCTACTGTTCGGTCTGATTGAATAGTGGTATGGCCCTGGTCAACATTTTTCTACAGATATTAATAAATGTCCTGTACTGTTTATAAAAACATTGCTTCTGTATTAATCACTCATACTCTTGCTACTATTTGAATAAGCAATGCCTTATAAAGAAGGCAGTATGGAACCATGTAACATATATCATAACAAGAATAAATTATAAAATGTGCCTAACCAAAATGACAAACCACTCACCTCTATAAAAAGGACGATGTTTCTAAAGAAGATAACAGGAGTGATTTAATTATAACGGTGCTGCCATGAACCCAGTGGGCTGGCCATTTGGTCTGGGTGTTGGTCACGTACCCTTCTCACTCCCGCCGTGCCGCCTGCTGATGTCGTTCCTCTTCCTCTTGCCGCACCACTTGCTCTTCCTGTTGCTTACCTTCTTCCTGCGGCTTCTTGTGTTTCCCTGTGATAGGTCTTGTCCCCTGCTATAGAGGGAGCCCCAGGTAGCATCCACAGTTGACACTGATGCATCCGATGAGGATCTGTCAGTCTTCATGCAACATACAGTATTCACATGACCACGTACAAAAATAAGTTGTGCTACCATTTACATTTATAACAACAACAATTTGCAGGTCAAACTATAGAATCTGAAAGGATTGGTCCTAGATTGGAGCATGAAGGTTGAGGAAATTCACATAGATATGAAATAAACCAAAATGTGTGCTCAAATTAATTATGGAATTCTCCAATATCGTAGGTAACATCTTCTTTCCTTCGATTTCTGCTCCTTCCCGGCTTTCTCTGTTTTTGATGCCTGCAGCTCTGCACCTGCTTCTCTCTCTCTCTCCCTCTCCCTCTCCCTCTCTCTCTCTCTCTCTCTCTCTCTCTCTGCCCCTTCAGTGCAGTAGACCCACATATGACCTGCAGCATAAGGGAGCCCCTCTCTGAGTGCCTTGATGGCCGTTCCGTCCTAAGTCTCTCCCTTTCAATGGGCTTTTATTTCTTCCTTCCCATGGACGTCTTTGTAGTCGGTCGGTAATCACCCTCCGGGGGGGAATGAATGTGCCCTTCAGATCACTCCAATGTGTGTGCATATCGTGTCTTGAAAAAAGAGACATGAATCTGAAATATGCCCTGCTGATGCCGGGAAATATTGTTTTTGAGGCAAATATGTTTGTCCAAATGACACAGGAGGCTTGCATCTTTGTCTCTTTATATTGTCCCCAGCTCATCTCTGTCAGACAATATCACTTTGGGTTGAACTGTGCGATGACGCATGAAGCACTTTTTAGCTGACTAGAAAGTCAAAGCAATTATCTCCTTGGCTGTGTGTGTGTGTGTGTGTGTGTGTGTGTGTGTGTGTGTGTGTGTGTGTGTGTGTGTGTGTGCATGTGTGCGTGTGTGCATGCGAATGCCTGTGTGTCTGTGTGTGCCATAGCTTAAGCAACTGCACGTTCCACTTTGAATGCAAATGTGTGTTTGTTTGTGTACAAACACGTAGTTATGACTGTGAAGGAGTCGTGTGTATTGGATACTGCACGTGTGTGTGTGTGTGTGTGTGTGTGTGTGTGTGTGTGTGTGTGTGTGTGTGTGTGTGCGTGTGTGTGCGTGCGTGTGTGCATGTTCCACTTTTTAATGCCCTCATCATCGCCAAGGTCTGGAGGAAATGACACGTGGGCCGGGTGCCAGAAACAGCCACCGTGCAGGACACAGCCGTTCCTCTGAGAAGACTCTGATTAACTTTGCTACAGGCCCAGTGGTACTAAAGCCACATCACTGTGGAAAGAGCTACCCATTGGGCCATGATTTAGCATGTCCTGTCCAAACATTGACCACCCGACCCAAAAGGTGTGATGTTTGGTCATCTAGGGAAAATGATGAATGGCACTCTCCCATTATTTGGGCTATAACTTCAAAAAACGGCAGAGGGACATTCATGTGTTGTGCCGCTAAAAACATACCCTACATCAACGCGTGTGTCCCTCTGAAGGCTGATCTGAAGGCATTGCTTTCATTCCTGTAGTTTTGCCCGCAGTCTTATTTTCTTCCACTTGTATCAGAAGAAGCAGATGACAGAAGAGTAAACAGGGTTCCCCCCCGTGCATCCAGCAGGGGCACAGCGTTGCCACTGGATTACCAGCGCCACTGCAGTCAGCTATGACAAAAAAAGTATTTTATTAAGAACATATTTATAATAGCTGGTTCCTACTGCACCTCCTCAATTTTTACGTTGTCATTATCGTCATTGGAGAAATATTGTGGGAAAACAGTGACAGTAAAATAGAGTAAAAACACATGATGATACTGTAGTGGCCTTAGCTCATGAATGGATTAAGACTATATGAAGGAAGTATAACAGAAGCAACATGATTAGGAAACACATATGAGGGGATGGCTACAAATTGCAGTCTGAAAACTGCAAACGCACGGACATTAAGGCCAGCATTAATTTCCTAATGCCCATTTCTTGTTGTGTTATAATGTACGAGACTATTTCAGTTGGAATGCACCCGAGCCCTACTGGTATCAGAGATCACACTCAAGGCCCTCTCCACCCACACACACCCGCACATTGCACACACACATCAACATAGTTCACCTCACAACACACTCGGGCCCCGCTGCTGGGAGAAACCGTACGCGACATAATGTAAACATCTCTGAGTGTGGTTAAAGGCCAGACAAACATTTCTGCTCATAACATGATCTCTTTGGAAGTGTGAAGTAAAGTTCTTACTTGGCCCTGGTTTGCTTCTCACTTATATTTCTCCATAGTTTATCATAACTAAGGAATGGACTTGATTGTATGAAGATGCACGAGTTGTTAAATATATGCTTTTATTTATTCCACTTGCTGATCATTACGCATATTTACCTAAGTAAATGCAGGAAGCAGTGTTTAATCACCCAGTAAATATACATATGTATATATATGAGTGCTGAATACACCAAGCTGGCAAATGGTTTTCGGGGTTACATAGGTAAACAAATACTGTTATTGTACATTTTTATAAAAATTATAAAAAGCCAGGACATTGGCAAGCCGATTCAACCCAGTACTGTGGTTGGTTTGAGGTTATATAACATAGCAAATAAAACAGGTAATCTTAAACATAATGGTTGTGAGGAAATTCACTGTAGAAAGGTTGAAGACTCACTATTCAATTTAAAACACAAAAGTGCAGCAGCGACCGCTGAAAGACCCCAAAAAGAGAGACATTCAATCTTGGTTCGACAAACAATTTTTCACAATCATAAATAGTGAAATCGAGGATGTTTAGGGCTTTTTGTTGGCAGTATTATGTTTATCACACTTTGTCATAGCATTCCATAATGTGAGCACTATAAATATTTGATGTGATGCAAACATTAATTCAGACCAAGCCATTTGACTAGACAAGAGGCAATCCATGAGTGTGGATACGCCCATAGAGCATATCTGTCAACAGAATCCTATATCACCGGCAGCATACATACAGATAAATGTACGGCTGTAATGTGTTGGCGCCTGCGTTAAAGTGCGCACCTACAGAAAGCAATAAGCTAGCATGCAGGAAAATGTTTATGCGTTGCTTGGCAACAGTTCAGTTCCAGTCCAGTTGTGACACCATTTTGTGTTGTGTTGACGGAGCCAAATAAGTGATTAAAATGAACAAAACTCAAATTGTGTTGTCGCTTATTACTTTCCACTAATAAATGTCGCATGTAGAACAACAAAGTCACTGGAGAGGGAGTGCTTTTAAACCGAACATCCACAGGGATGTGATTATCTCGGTAATGGTTCCCTGTACCTATGACTGCATCCCAGTCAAGCTGATGTTCAGTGGAACAGCAATCCTTTTCATGTGGTGTGGCTTAATTGAACATCCCAAATTTAGAATGCTAATAAGGGAAGGTTGAAATTGAGGACAGGCTTAGCGAGAGCAAGCAGACAGGGATAACAGTTAATTTAGCGGTTAACAGCTTTTGTAGCTGTGTATACAAGGTTTTATAAAATGCGTAAACTAAATACCCGATAGAAAACTGAATATGCGCGGGATGTCTTTCTAAACACAAGTGAACCCACACTCCTATTGTACACACTGGCAAATATAATTGAAGCCGTTTAAAATGCCTAACACGAAAAATGGGACTTAGTGTCCACTGTCCTGATTCGGAAACAATGTAATTAGAATTAACAGTTAAATATAACAGTAGCATTTATCAGTGAGAGGCAAACATGGTGTTGCAACGCAAATAGCGGAATTATCCGGTTATCATTCGACAGCATGGAGGGATTTCCAAAAAAAAGCCTTCCAGCACACATTTTACTGCTTTGGTGGGCACGTTTCAACTGCATCAACTCAACAGGAACTCCCGCTCAGTAACACTCATAAGAGACCTGTTAGGGAAGCGCTGACACCAATGGAGATACGTGGGGGGTTTCATGCTCTTTACTGTTTGTATTGTAAAAAGCATGGGGATCATAATATTCGGTCCCAGCTCAGGAAAAACGCATATCTTACACATCCACAACTACACCAGCGGTAAAGGGCAACAGACGGTACGAGTGTGAGGCTGCGCTCGCAGGGGGAGAAGGGGAACCACGTTGCAGAACGAGTTTGCATTGGATGATTGGAAGGTGGAAGGACAGGAACCATCACCGCGGTCTCACGCCAACCACAGGATCCATATGGAGGCGGGGCCCTTGTGTGCTTCATTTGATATCAACGAACCCCCTTCCCTTCCTCCTCTCCTCCCCTCCGCCTCCTCCTCTCCTTCTCCCTTCCCCCTCTCCTCCCCTCCTCCTCCCTTCCGCCTCCTCCTCTCCTTCTCCCTTCCCCCTCTTCCTCTCCTCCTCTCCTTCTCCCTTCACCCTCTTCCTCTCCTCCTCTCCTCCCCTCCTCCTCCCTTCCGCCTCCTCCTCTCCTTCTCCCTTCACCCTCTTCCTCTCCTCCTCTCCTTCTCCCTTCACCCTCTTCCTCTCCTCCTCCACCCTCCCGCCTCCTCCTCTCCTCCTCTCTTCCGCCTCCTCCTCTCCTTCTCCCTTCACCCTCTTCCTCTCCTCCTCTCCTTCTCCCTTCACCCTCTTCCTCTCCTCCTCCACCCTCCCGCCTCCTCCTCTCTTCCTCTCCTTTTCCCTTCCCCTTCCTCCTCTACTCCTCTTCTCCTCTCCTCCTCTCCTTCTCCCTTCCCCCTCTCCCTCTCCTCCTCTCCTCCCCTCCTCCTCCCTTCCGCCTCCTCCTCTCCTTCTCCCTTCCCCTCTTCCTCTCCTCCTCTCCTCCTCTCCTCCTCCCTTCACCCTCTTCCTCTCCTCCTCCACCCTCCCGCCGTCTCCTCTCCTCCTCTCCCTTCCTCCTCTCCTCCCCTCCGCCTCCTCCTCTCCTTCTCCCTTCCCCCTCTCCTCCCCTCCTCCTCCCTTCCGCCTCCTCCTCTCCTTCTCCCTTCCCCCTCTTCCTCTCCTCCTCTCCTTCTCCCTTCACCCTCTTCCTCTCCTCCTCTCCTCCCCTCCTCCTCCCTTCCGCCTCCTCCTCTCCTTCTCCCTTCACCCTCTTCCTCTCCTCCTCTCCTTCTCCCTTCACCCTCTTCCTCTCCTCCTCCACCCTCCCGCCTCCTCCTCTCCTCCTCTCTTCCGCCTCCTCCTCTCCTTCTCCCTTCACCCTCTTCCTCTCCTCCTCTCCTTCTCCCTTCACCCTCTTCCTCTCCTCCTCCACCCTCCCGCCTCCTCCTCTCTTCCTCTCCTTTTCCCTTCCCCTTCCTCCTCTACTCCTCTTCTCCTCTCCTCCTCTCCTTCTCCCTTCCCCCTCTCCCTCTCCTCCTCTCCTCCCCTCCTCCTCCCTTCCGCCTCCTCCTCTCCTTCTCCCTTCCCCTCTTCCTCTCCTCCTCTCCTCCTCTCCTCCTCCCTTCACCCTCTTCCTCTCCTCCTCCACCCTCCCGCCGTCTCCTCTCCTCCTCTCCTTTTCCCTTCCCTCTCCTCCTCTCCTCCTCTCCTTCTCCCTTCCCCCTCTCCCTCTCCTCCTCTCCTCCTCCCTTCTGCCTCCTCCTCTCCTCCTCTCCTCCCCCCCTACTCCTGTTGGTAGCCTCAGCTGTCCTTCAAATGAACAGGAGGAAGGAGTGATGGGCGCTTAACCTTTATTCTGATGGCGGGGATGCTGGGATCCATCACTCACTAGGGACCATCTCCTCGGGTCGTGCGTGCCGCGTGCGGCCTGCTCGCGGCAGCCCCCCCGACGCGCTGATGGACGGCCGGGTGGATGGGGGGATAGATGAATGGATAGACGGACGGATGCCCGGCTTCGGGGCTGATGCTGGCGGGACAGCGGAGGACGAGCGATGAACGGCGGTGTTTAAAGAAAGGAAGCCCGTCTCCCCTGTCTCCCCATCCCCCCCTGTCCCCTTCCAGTGCTCCAAGTGAGCCGGCTGTCATCACTGTACGCACTTCGCACACGAGTTTCCGCGGTCCGGAAGACCGTCGGAGGGACCCTTAGCTCTAGCGATCGCGTAAGGGTTTCAAGTCGACACCTTGTAGATTGGCCAACTGTAGAATGGCACTGATCGAACCTTCTGAAAGCTGCGCCGTCTCGCAAAGGTACGTTTTCTTGGGTAGAATATCTCCGTAATGAAACAGGAAACAAGGTGTTCCTCTGCACCTTTCCGGTTTAGTTTGCCGGCTCTGTGTAGCCTCCCCCCCTGAAGTTTTGCTCTGACAGAGCGGATTGTTGGACCCGAGATTACATATAATCTAACAATGATGTAGTTCATTTGTTTTAACAAGAGACTTTACAATAGGAGACGTAGGTGACAAAACCTACCATGGAAGAGCAGCATACCGTTTGTTACCGTGCACAATAACCCAAGCACATCGGTTTGTTCTGGCCTCGCTATTTATTGGCGCGACTTTATCAAACATCTCTTTTGAATGCTCACCTGTGCAAAGATGAAGAATCTGGCCGTTTATCCCCGCAATCAGTAAAAAATGCTAATCAGGCGACAGGATTAATTCCTATTGGATGGGCTATCAACCAGTCATGTGACAAAAGATGATTGCCTCTTATCTCGTCTCTATTTCCCAGCAGCCTCTAGGCCTCAGATGTGTTAAGTCTCCCTTATAGCTCTGCAGTCCAAAGCCCATTTAGAATACCAGCCACTCCTACAAGACCATCCACATAAACGTACACGCACACACCCCGCACACGTGCAGTATTGGTACACACACACAGGACTCTTCAACAATCAATGTAACACACTTCACCTATTGCACACTTACTCCCACCCACACACATACACACTATAGACCAACTCTCTGGTAACCCTAGCAGCTGACATCTCTTCCCTGATGAAATATTGAAGCAGACTGGGCATACTTTCTACAGAGCCACGTCCCTCTATATCCGTCTCCTATAAGATGAGTGTGGCAGTGTATGTGCACTTTTGTGTGATTATGTGCGATAATGTGGAACTGTTTATAACTGTGGACAATAGTGCTTGTTTAACGACAGGGTAGAATATGCATGACCCATGGTTCCTGTGTATGTTTTACATGCGTGCACCTGGTGTATATGTTGTATGTGTGTATTTCCATGTATGTTCATGAAAAAAGGGCACACGTTAATATCCAACGACCAGGAAAATTAGTACTGTGCGGCAACTAGAAAGTAGTGATGTCAAGATCCTCTCTTTCTGAAACACGCCTGGTAGCAGGCTAAAAATAATATATATTCTTTGTTAACTCTCTCTCTCTCTCTCTCCCTCTCCCTCTCCCTCTCTCCTTCTCTCTCTCCCTCTCTCCTTCTCTCCCTCCCCCTCTCCTTCTCTCCCTCCCTCTCTACGTCTGACTGTGTACTACTGTAGGATCTAATAGAACAGAGAGGCCCTTGTGACAACAATCAATACTTCACCATCACCCTTCCCCACTCTCATGCTCTCTTCTCTCAGACATGCCATCTTCTCTCATCTTCACCCCCATTTTGTTCCACTCACCCGCTTTGTTCCCTTTCTCTGGTCTCGCCGATGGCTGAAGTATCTCCTTCTCCACCTCAGTGTTCCTTGTCAGTGTAGATGACAGTAATTTCAAAGTATGACTTCTCTCATATCAGATACGGGGTGATCTCGAACACAGCAGTCCTACTATGGTCTGGACAAAATGCTGTTGGAGATGGCGCAGAGATGGGACCGGGGACCAGGAACCGCAAGGGGCAGAGTTAGGCCTTGTGTCCTGTTTTGTTCCGCAGATATTCTAGCTAAGAACACCAATTTGTGTCTGTGGAGGGAGCTTTTTTGTGACATTTTGTGTGCGTGGGGAGACAGTAGCCCAGGAGGTTGAGAGTGTTGGCTGGTAACCTTAAGGTTGCTGGTTTGATCCCTGGCTCCTCCTCCTGTTAAGGTGTCCCTGAGCAAGACGCATAACCCTGTCTGCTCCTGACGAGCTGGATGTCGCCCTGCGTGGTTGACTCTGCTGTCGGTGTGTGAATGTGTGAATGAATCGTTGCAAGTCGCTTTGGATAAAAGCGTCAGCAGAATCCCGTAAATGTACTTTTAGATGGGGATTTTAATAAGTGTATTTCTATAGGTGTCAGTCAACACACAGTGTTAATTTGAAACCTTTATAGGCACTTTTTCTTTTAAAAATGACTACGACTGGCTGAATTTGTGACTACCAATTACGTGCTTATAGATCCCCATCTCCAGCTACATGATTGGTTGAAACAAATACAACCTGAAAGAATTTGAAATGATGCACGCACCCAGATTTCAGCTCTGGTCTGCCACCAGATCTCAGATATTAATCTAAATTCCAATTTGGGAGACTAGATGTGGGGCGTTATGAAGAAGCACTCTGAGCACTAGATGGGGAAAAGGATTACATCCAGCGCATGCTAACAGCTACTTCTTAATAAAGTAGTAAAAATTGTAAAAAGTAGACATAAGCTGAATTCTGGTTTTGAGTTGCTGTGACTCCGTGAAGTGTTGGTTGTTTTTTTCCAGTGTCCACCTTAAAGGCTGGGCATTCTGGGGTTTGTTAAATCTAACTGGGCACTTTGAAGTGGAGATGTTTAGATGTGTTGAAGCAGTCACAGTAGCCTGCGGGCAACGTTGAAGTCGTTTGTCAATTTTTGACCCTGGAGAAGGGAGAGGAGATTAAAAGGTGGTGGCAAGCGTGTGGTCGAGTATGTAGCTCAAAGCTGTTATTCTTCCGAGCCCGACTTGTGCCCTGGTTAGTAACCTCGGGTTTGATGTTCTCTGGCTTATCAGGACACATTCATCTGAGTGCGAACGTAGGGAGTATATAAAAACACTGACCGTGTTTCTCATTTCTCTCAAATCAGTGACTCCTATTTAAAGCCAAAACACAAAACAACCAAAACACACACTCAGCACGCAGCCCGACCCACTAGTATTAATTATACAGTTAAACCAATGGAAGTCCGTTCGCTATTCATCAGTTTATCTCCAACAGATGGGGAACTTGGCAAGGTCTTTCGATAGGTACCTGTGTTTCTAAGGCTCATTTTCCTGAACACACAGACACACATGCATGCACACAACCAAAATACGCTTCTCCCTCCAGCTGTCCGTTATATTATCTTCTGAAACTAGTTCTCTTCGATTGATTTTGGAGCGTTACCTCCTGAGATTCTTACAGACATTACAGACTTGTTTGTCGTCTACAACAACAACAACAGCATTACCATCTGTTACCTGAGAGGAAGACAGAAAGCAAGCTAATATTTTCGGCCGTTTAATTTCAAACCTTGTTTTCGCACTCACTTCATCTGAGTGCGTACCTCTTCCGCCCCTGGTCATTGGTAATGATGGACTACCTGTAATAATCTCCCGGTCTCAGTATTAACGCCTGAGATCTGAGCCTGGCTACAATCAAGCAGGAACACTGCAGGGATTTATGGAGATAATGCTTTGATTTAATATTTCAAGCTGTGATCGATCACCATCCATGTACTCTGATTTCCATATACCGTGTGTGTGTGTGTGTGTGTGTGCCTGCGTGTGTGGTCTTTGGTGGTGGGCTAGGGGTAGGATGTTTGTCTGTGAGGGTGGGGTGAAGAAGTGTGCTGGTGAAAGTTTCACCCAACACAAGTGGGATGCAAGTTTCAGAGGCAAACTATACACCTAAGCACGATGCGAACAAAAACAGGGGTGGACCTCTGTGTGTGTGTGTGTGTGTGTGTGTGTGTGTGTGTGTGTGTGTGTATATGTTTGTTTGTGTGCGTGCGTTTGTGGGTACTCCTGTGAGTGCCTTGCTGTGGTCTCAATATACCGGGGTGAAGAGGGGCTATTCTTTTCTAAACTTCAAAGACTTCTCTGCACATCAAGGCATCAAAGGAACGGAGAACCACAGCAGAATTACACCGCCCCCCCCACCCGTCATCATGTGTGCCAACTTGACATGACTCATTCTCCAAGAATGAAGTACCCCCATGCTGGTGTTTGAAGCTCACTTTACCTTAAAGCCCATTGAGGTGAATGAGATGATGTGTGAGCGTCCTCTGGAGTGGGCATTACCTGACGTTGCGTTGTAGCGCCCATTCCTCCCAGCTCGTAAAAAAGGCTACTTTGGACATGCTACTGAGCATATATGTGCATTTTCTTTACAACAGACAAGCAGTGGTTGTTTGTGGGGTGTGGGGGGAGGGGATGCTCTTGTTGCTAAGGCAAATGGACAGGAATTTGCCTTTTGGCCGTCGTTTTATAATATGGAAGATATTGTAAAGTATTAAAGTCCCCCTCTGCGGAGGGTGTTATTTGCTTTTATCCTTATTGGTATTATTATGTTTATTATTATTGTGACTATCACTATCAATAACAGGATGTTGTGACCGTAGATCTGCTCGCGTGGGAGTGGGGCTGTCCACTCTCTGGTGGTGCTGAAGTGATGAATCATCAACTGTATTCATAACAGCAGCATAGCGAGGGATGTGGCTACACTCCTCCTAGAGTGCTGCCACACACACACACACACACACACACACACACACACACACCACCTAATGTTTTACTGGGCTGACACAAGGACGCAGGATGGTGGTGTTGAAAACCGGAGTCTGAAGACAACGAAACATGCAGGAGATCTCCTTAGATGTGTTCGAAATCGTTCCCTATACACTCACTCACTATTCCCTATATAGTGTTCATGATATAGTGCACTATATAGGGAACGAACAAACGAGAATTCGGACACTACACTGAACATTTCTAAACATAATTTGCCTCAGTAAATGCGCCGGGTATTTGTGTGACGCAGACAGTTGCGCCCACATCATGTAAACAAACCGGGCACCCAACGAGGAAAGCTGGAGGATGTATTGATGTTGAATGTTACATTTCCTTGATCAAGGTTTTTTTTATTCATTTTGAATGTTACATTTTCTATGTTAAATCCCAAATAAATTGTTGACATTTCTAGACGAAAGCCGCAGACTCCATCATTAAATGTATTCGTTTTTGCGGTTATTCAGCCGGAAAAACACGACTGCATTGCATTGTGGTATACAGGAGTAACATATAGGGAACATCGTATGTACACTCAAATTTTGGGTATTTTAAGTGCACTATATAGTGCATGAAATCAACCACTGAGAATTCGAACACCACTACAAAATGGCGAGCACCCAATAAAGTGCACTATATCCGTGATAGGGGACGATTTCGAACACAGCTCTTGAGTGTGGTGATGGCCGGCTGCACATTGATTGCTTAATGCACAACAGGTGTGCAGCCTCACCAAGCCCCAGAGTCCAATTAGTCTGACTCAGGCCAGGTGAGGCTGCTTCAAACAGATATTGGTTTTGGGTGTTTATCATGGAAGACTACTGCCTTTCATTTAGAGTACTCACAACATCCTCTCACACACACACACACATACACTCACACACACACACACTCACTCACTCACTCACACACCAAAGAATATGTGTGTGTGTGTGTTTCAATGTTACTTGTACACTAAATGAAAGGCAGCACCATTCACCCAGAACCCAGAGCAGAAGAGGGTCATCCGAGTGTGTCCTTGAGTTGGTGGTATTCTAGGCTTACAGGTGCACTGTGCCATGAGGCTCAAACCTGTGAGCCCCTCCAAAATGTGACAAGCCCCCCTTGTTACAGGTCAGTGCTCTACACACAGCACATCCCATGCTAATGCAGTGCCGTTGCAAGACACCAACACAGACTAACCAGCAGCACCCTTTCAGATGATTCACACACAAAGCCTAAAGACATACAAAGGTTGAGGTTCCCTATTAAGCTAAGGTTTTAGCGTTTGGTTTCTGTTTCTAGGGTTTGATTTTAGTATAAGGGTTTGCTATTTGGGTTATGTTTCAGGGTTTGGTTTGTGGTTTTAGGGTTTGGTTAAAAACAACCATTTATAAAATGTTAGCTCTGTATGCTAGATTTGTATGTGAAGCACACCACAGAAATACAATTATAATGCTCATTTTAACAAGTGAAACAAGAAAGTGGAGATGTTATTTGAATGTAAGCTCACATATTGTTGTTGAATATTCACAGATTTGTTCGACACTCATGTTGGATACGTACACAACATAAAGAAACGGGAAGGACAATTTTCCTTTCAAGCTGTCCTTAATGTACCCACAAGGGATTTGAATTAAACACTTTGCAGTGAATGTACCTCCGGAGAAACAGTCATTAGGAGCCACTGCCGCTCTTCCAAACATCCTGAGAGTGGTTTTAAATTAGCCGGTAAACACCGAAATGTATGGAATACAGGACATATAAACAAACGCTTCCTGCGGTAAATGGCAGCCAAAAGAGATGAAATGCTTATTAAAGTTGGGAAATACAACAACATTTTGGAAAAGTAAACAGATCAAATTAAAGAATAACTATATGCCGTAGCAATCTATGAATGGTAATAAGCCAGCCTGCTGCAAGGGCTTCTGAAAGTCTCTCTCTCGCTGGCTTTCTTATAGTCTCTCTCTCGCTGGCTTTCTTATAGGCTCTATCTCTCGCTCTCTCACGCTTCTCATTAGCGCCCTGTTTTTCCTCCCGCCACAATAAGCCAAGCAAACACTTATTTCTATTCATGAGTTTGCCTTGCTCGCCTCAGCGGGGTCCGCCCATGACTAAGTCCACACACAGAGATCCATCTCCTTTGAGACGCATCTTAACACCGCGCTCGTGAACAGTGATACGCTCGTATTTACCAGCCTCTGTGTTCTTATCAGCGTTGCGATGCGAAGGCACCCACTGGCCGTTCGAACCCTGAGTCCATGAAACTCTTCAGTTGACCGCAGAGTAAAGGGTTTGAATTTATTTTATGTAGTCGTTATTCTCGTGCAAAAACAAATGATGTATGGTGAAGTGATCTGAAGGAAAAGTGTTCTGAAGAATGTTTGATTTAAAAAGATACAACCATAACAACAAATTGTCTTGATAATGGAGGCGGCAGAGTACCAGGGGTCTCATTTATAACCGTTGCGTACGCACAAAACGGGGCTGAAAGTGGCGTACGTGACTTTCCACGCCAAGGTTGTGATCTATGAAAAACTAACTTGACGGGAGAATGTGCGCAGCCCTAAGCAAACTCTGACCCATGCGTACGCATGGTTTGGAGGAAAAGGAGAATTGGTGACACAGACGTTGTGGTGGTGAACTGAAGTCAGACTGGGGAAATGTAGAGTGAGAAGAAAGATTATGTTTCATCATCGCCCTTCATAAGTTTAATTTCAACCCGTATCATGCGTTAAATCTATGTAATCAGAATAATTTAAGTCAACTGCGTTATTTCTCAGTTATAACTCCAGAAACATCTCCTTAGAATCTAAATGAAATCCCAAGTGTGGAAAACCAAGCCACATACTCCTCATCACAATCGTTATATTATTGTCCGTTCCTCTTGATGCTTTTCATGACAAATCAGGCATTAAAAAGGGGTTATGTTCAAGAACATTTAACGTGGGTGATTACAAACTGATTATCCAAGGTGTTCTTCTGTCAGTCTTATTACCGTAACCCTATAAATACAGCGGTGAGCCCCG
Source organism: Pollachius pollachius (assembly GCF_949987615.1). Classification (NCBI taxonomy): domain Eukaryota; kingdom Metazoa; phylum Chordata; class Actinopteri; order Gadiformes; family Gadidae; genus Pollachius; species Pollachius pollachius. The sequence goes on from NC_136943.1 coordinate 6,306,589, forward strand.
TGCGTAATGCTGCACCATGGCACTGCTGGCACTGCTGAAGGACCATGCAAATGGCAGGATTCGGAGGGAGAGGGTCTTCAGGGACCATAACGATTTATTGGTTCATAAAAATATGTACCTTTATGTCAGACCACTTCTTTTTTAATTCTGGGACTGTGCGCTCCGTGCCACTGACAGAGTTCACTGCTGCAGCAATATGTTGCCACTCACTCTGCTTTTTGTTGTTAGTGATCCCAATCCCGTGACCACCGAACAAAACTACTTTTCGGGCCTCCACCTCACCCACAAGTGTCTCCACTTCAACCTCTGTGAAATTTCGCTTTTCTGCTTTTCTCAGTCCTTCTGCCATTGTTTCCGACAAGACATAATACTTGCATCTGAGTCTGTTTTATATGCAGATCGCAATCATGAGGTCGTTTGCATTGTGTACAGGGCGGAACGTGAAGCTGATTCAGCTGCGCACACTTGTAGGCACTCTGTGACGGAGGTATGAAGGATAGTCCCGGAGACAACGCTTGGTACTGACTGACGAATTTCGTCCGGATCCGGAGGTATGAATCGGCCTTTAGGTTGGAGATCCGTTGTAGTGGTTCCCTCAGTTCTGCAGCGCAGGTCTTCAGTAGTCTCGGACACACTTTGTCCGGGCCTGCTGCTTTCCTAGGACGGAGCATCCTCAGCTGTCCTCTGACCTGGTCTGTGGTGATGTGAGGCGGGGATTTTGCTGACGTGGTGGGGGGAGGTGTGTAGAGGGATGAAGGAGAGATGGCTGCGGTGAGGGTGGGGGTGGTTGAACCTGTTGAAGAAGTCCTTCTGCTCGTTCGCCCTCTCCATTGTCTGCATTGTCCCCCCTGTAGCTCTGGTCTTTGTGTTGTGACCTGTGATGGTCCTCACACCTTCCCAGACGTCCCTCATGTTGTTCTCCCTCAGCTTCTGCTCCACCTTTCTCCTGTAGCTGTCCTTAGCTTCCCTCACAGTGTTTCACCTCCTGCTGTGCTGTCTTCATGGCCTCCCTGTCCCTGCTCCTGAAGGCAGCCTTCTTCTTGTTGAGGACAGCCTTGGCTTCCCGCGTTACCCACGGCTTGGTGTTAGGGTAGCAGCGGACAGTCGTGACAGGGGAGACCACGTCTGCGCAGAAGTTCAGGTACTCCGTCAGACAGTGTGTCATCCCCTCTATGTCCTCACCATGCGGGTCGATCAGCACATCCCATGCTGTGGTGTCGAAACAGTCTCTCAGGGCACTTTCCATCTCGGGGGACCAGGCTCCTGAAGGTACGAGTTGTCACCGGCTGTCTTTGGATCAGGGGCGTGTACAGTGGCACAACTGCACAACTCAGATCAATCCTCTAAATGTATAACATCTGTGTGTACTTTGTGTGTGTGTATGAAAGCATAACTTTGAACTCAGCCATAATAGAGAAAATAAGGCAGAGATAGGAGAAGGAAGTGCATTGGGTTAACACAGAAATAAACAATCAACACTCATCTGTTATGGATGATGCGTTCTCTTGCCTCTGCTCATTAGCATAAATGGTAAATCAACACATTGGTTGATGAGTATACAACACACCCACACATTACCATATTTAACGTATTAAGTGTGATAATGTGTGGGTATAAGTTCCATCATATAAGCCGACATCTGCTGTGCTTTCCGTTGGTGTGAAGGGAACTGAGGATATTAGGATCAGCTATGAGTCTCCACTCCACACCTCTTCGTTGGGTCCTAACATGCTGCTTCCAATGAACAGATAAACCCAGTCTTATATACTATAATCTCCACTGCTGAACAAAAATACAACAATTTGATGAATCAATGCAAATCAATTATTCTGATTTCACAAAAGTGGCAGAAGTCAAAATGTTAACTCATGTATGCTTTTAAATTCACACTATAGTCTCTAATTCAGTATTGATAATATAATGCGATGATAATCCATCTTGATATCATGACAATAGAAGTATGTCATGCAAATATTCCTGGATAGATACAGCAAATCTGGAAAAAGCATCTTTTGACAGCGTTTCAGATGTTTTCCAGCACAGTTTGATCTTTGGTATTTCCATCTGTCACACATCATGTAAATGTGATGAATTATGATAAGAATGCAAGCCCTTTGCACACTAGGTATTTATCTTTTGCTTGTTTTTTCAAGGGGAACATTATCACAGTAATCCACACCATGACAAAACATTCTCTTTTGGAAAGGCTTGTTAAGGGTGTCAAATCTGTTTTGAGATGTAAAATGTAAAAAAACATGTGATGTCAACGAGGTGTCACTCGAGCTCGTCAACCACGTGGGTGGTGCGACTTTTATCACAGAATAGACAAGTCATTTTCGAGGAAACACTGCAGAGGATTTTCATCCAATTAACAAGCAGGGGCAATTCTGGTTAAGTCCGGTACAGCATCGACCCACATTGGTTGTATGACTTACGCTGACTACATTGTATTGCCTTGCATTGACAACATCCTACACACACACACACACACACACACACACACACACACACACACACACACACACACACACACACACACACACACACGTTGATACAACCCTGCAAACCCAACTTTTCTTCCCTGTGAGTCCTCCGTTGTGAAATCTGTACTTTCTGCGTTAATTACTGACTATGTTCACCTGTGTCCATGTAACTCAAGCCTCTAAAGGCTCTTATCCTTCTCTCTTCTCGTCTTTTTCATTTCTGTATGCCTTTCTCTGTGGTACTCCAACCAGTACATTCTGTTATCTAAGAGTTTATCGTTGTTTCCTTTGATGTCGGGGTCATCCCATGGCCTGACCTGATGCACATAGCCCAAAACTTGGAAGAAAAACCTTTATTATTGATTTTTTTCTTTTAAATAATGGAAAATGTTCTATTTTAATTTCCTATTATTCGTAAAACAAAATCCCTCAAAACCACACAGCGATATTTATGAGAAACAATTTTAGAATTGTAACTGCTCGAACATAGCCCTCCCTTGCCCTCAGTCTGTCCATCTCTCTCTCTATCTATCTCTGTCTTTCTCCCTGATTAAAGATGAAATTGAAGTCTCTTCTAAATGAATCATCTGTTTTGCTTGAATGAAATCACACGTTTAGGGCGAAAATTGAGCATGTCCATCATAGTTCATCAGCAGTCATCATAACCCCCCCCCCCCCCCCCCCCCCCCCCTTTAGTTCAGTGGAAACAGCGGCATTTAACAAGGCGTTGGGGTTTTAATAAAGACAGGCTAGCACAGAGTCACTCACCCTGGTGCCAGTCTCCGTCTCGGGAAGATATTTAGTCGAGTCAAGCTGTATTCATGAAGCACATTTGGTATAGAGAGCATCTGTATAAAGGGACTCGAAGAAACACACAACACAATAGAGATAGAGATGGAGATTAAAAGTTATATAGCATATAGCATAAAGATCGATGGAATATAAAACAATATCTAAAATGAATCTATGAAGGACTGTACTAAAATGACAAGAACCGAACAAAGGAAATGAAGGAAGGATTTTTACACATACATAGCAGCATACATAAGGACAGATTGCATGTAGTGCGTTTTATGATTCAACAAATTAATATTGTAATGTAAACACACACGCACATAACTAATTGAGGAAACATACCTCAAAGTACATCCAACTACAAACATGTCACCTTTGGGTGTTTCTAGTGACAAAAACAGATGCAAGAAGCTCAGGAAATGATCAACCAGAATAACATTGCATTCTCGTACACACCAACGTGAATACTAATGCATCTTATACATAATGCACACATTCACACAAATGCATAGATTAATATTCTTACATGCCGAGTGCCGAATGCATGTGGAGCAGGCAGATCAACCAGAATACATACAATTTTACAAAACACACATACCGCCACAAGTAAACACACATTATACCCAATATGCCAGACACAAATACGGTATATCATCTGACATGGCCACATACACACAGGGAACCTGGTTACCTATTCATGCATAAGTAACATTTCACGGGAAGATTCTCTGTTGAATGTCAATGAGGCTTTTATCTTCGTGAATATTCATGTCGTCGATAGAAAAAAAAAAGAATAGCATGAATTCTCTTGAACCCCTACAGAACCATGCAAAATGCTAATGGCTCACTAGAAATAGATCCATGACATTACCAGACATTCAGAGCCGCTGCTGGGAGCTGTCCACATTAGCGTGTTCATGGATTAATCATGCTTTACTCTTTAACCTATGAATATTGATTTGCTGGTCTATGCCATCACACACTTGTTGACGATACCCTCCTTATTGTAATTACCGTGGTCTTTGAATACAGCGTATATGTTTACTCTCTCTTAAACCGAGACACTTGAAAGAGCAAAATCCATTTTGATTAATTTTCACTTTATATAATCACGTGGATTTTTTGGTTATCGTGTTTGTCTTGCTGCCTTGCCAAGGCCGTCGGAAATTGAACGCAATTCAATAAGCATTATTAGATCAGAATTTTGCCTGGCCACTTTCAACTTCTCACAAGATCTGTGTGTCTTTTTGTGTTTCAGTCACATGAAAACCCACAGAGCCTTCTGGACACCAGGTTCGCTACAGCTCATTTCAATGCAGTTCCCCAGCCAACCATTCAGTTGTAAATAAAGTGTATGTTTGAACAAGGATTTAATTAGCCAAAGTAAAGATGAGTCAACAAATAAGCAATCTTAGCTACAGAAGCAATATGTGTGGGGCTAGCGTTCCTGTGTTCCAAAAAGAAAAAGAAAAAGAGAATATTATTTCTTTGAAGGACAGACAGTTTGGGCTATCGGTCCTTCAAAGAGAACTTGAGGTCACGAATGCTTTTACTTGTCAAGATTAAACATAAAGGTAGCTACAAGGTTTTCTTCATGTTAACAGTACATTAACATGCATTGACCGATTGGTAAAAGTTAAGGGAAAAACGTTCGTTGTTCTTCGATTACTTCACACTACAAGTGGTAAGAATGCCTGTGTCGAAAACTGGCACAATTCGTGCAATTATTTTATCCCAGCATAACACAAGGTGGATTCTATGACGCATGCTTTTCCTAAGATAGTATCGATCTCACGGTTATTGAGGTAAAAATATATAAAATTACAAATTGGTTTTGGCTATACACGGGTATCATGTGACGTCACAGCGTAAAGCCGGTGCCATCTTTAGGACCGCCCAGTGACCGAAAGTAAACGGTACAAATGCCTTCTATCTGCTGTGCAGTGGGCTGTGATAACAGTAAGTCAAAAAAAACGGGACATACGTTTTATAACATTCCCAAAAACACAGAAAGGAGACATAAGTGGTTAGCTGCCATTAAAAGGGATCACTGGACTCCGACAGAACACTCCAGACTGTGCAATGAACACTTTTTTTGGTCGAGTAACATTACTTATTTCTGGTAGAGATGTAACAAGGCTACACTGGGCACGTAACTGAAGTGTTTGTTCGCGTTGCGTCTGATGTAACAATTACCTTCTGCTATGATCAGATGTGATGAAACTAGTTTTCTAAAACTATTTTTTGCGCGTTGCGAACGTTCACTTACACAGCGTAGCCCACCTGTTAGTCTCACACACGGTTCATTAATCTGTCTAAGGGACAGATACAGGAAATCTTTCCTGCCACATGCCATCACACTGTACAATAACAGCTGAAACTCATGTCATAATAATAAGAATAAGACAGTCTCAAAGCACCTTATATGTTTTATCTGTTCACTTGCACCTTATATTTCTACTTTGCACTACAATTATACTGCTTATTTATACATTTATCTATGTATCTATGTAATGTGTCACTATATCTCATTCTACCACTGTAGGTCACAAGAGTGAGAATCCATTGCACCCCGACTATGTGCCAAGTTTGTTTGATTATCTCACACCTGAGCAACGCAAAAGAAAAAGAAATAGCTACAGCAAATTTGAGCAAATCCAAGCTGTCAAAAGAAAGAGAAGGACGCATGATGTTGGACCTGTGGCACCCTGTGACGACACCTCACAGCTTCTTCATCTCCAGATGATAAACTCGAGGATCATTCACCCATCCTGATTTAAAATACATGTAAGCTTCCGTGCTTTTGTATGCCTTGAGGGACTCCCCGGTGTATGGAGAAGGATTGTGGACAAGGTATATGTAAATGTCGCCAAAAGAAATGTTTGGCAAGATAACGACCGATTTCAGCGGGGTCAGTAATTGATTGGGAAGTAAATATGGATCAAAACTTAAAATATCATTTTTTTGGGAATAGCGTTGCATTTCTTCATCAGATAGATGAGAGATCATCTGATTAACGGTAGCCAACGCCATTTCACCTGGACTCGGTTGTTGGCGCTATGGTCCTAAAGATGGCCGTCACAACAAAAAGGTCACGTGATTGATACCCATGTATACAACATAAAACATGAACTAAATTCTTTGTGTATTTGCATCTCTTCTATGTCTGGGAAGCCCTCCCCCTTAATTTGAGCCTTAATGGCCACGCCCCTTGCTATGTTGTCTCAGGGTCAATGTATGGAGGTGGAGGGAGGAGCTACACGAAGGCGATTAATGAAGCGGTACGGTTCATACATTAAACTTGTTTATTTATACTAAAGGACAACTCTCCATTCCACCTTCAAAATTGATGCTGCTGGAGCTTTGCACACTACAGGTCTACCGCGTTGGACTTATGATATGAATATGTGAGTTTGTGCGTGCTCGGTTGTTTATATGAGCTGTCTTTGATACGGGGGAAAATATAATTATTGGGTAGAAGTTGTAAACATCTACGCTCCGTAAACACGGCGAAAGCCTCGACGGTGTTGGATATTCGCCGTTCCGATGCAATAATCCAAACCCAGTTGAGGTGTTTCATCTGTTTCTGTGCGAGAGCCTCTTTCCTCCGTACAGTTTATATGGAGGGATTAAGATACAAGGAGTGCAGCTGCCGAGGCACAATACACCGCTGATTATATTTACATATTTATGCAAAAACCCAGAAAGGAGGTGCGACCGCTACCTGCAAGCACACAGAAAACATCGTGAAAAAAGAATCCGGGACGCTTTAATCACAGAGCGAGAGATGATTGAGTCAGAGCACGAAATCAGCACCAATGGTTTATACTCAGCGGTAGGGCCCACTACGAAGCTTCTCCCACTGGATTAGAGTGAAGCAGAACTGATGTCTAGGAAAACGTGTGGGTTTGAATGGTTTCGAGAGAAAGCATGGCTGGGAGTATTATCATGAGATAGCCTGCTTACAATGTTATGTAAGGTTCTTGTAAACTCAATGTACAGAACCCACTGTCAACACAGCCAGGTTGGTTGGTGAAGAAAGAACAAGGGGCAACATGTCCCAAATCAGATCTTTCTTTGGGGGGGGGGGGGGCGCTCCAAGTAAAACACATCAGATTCTCCTCTAGGCTCTGTGAACAGCACCCATGGAATCGGATCTGTTAAATCACATTTTGGCCGCTTTCATGTGTACTTCTAGATCAAACAAATGATCTGATTTATTGGCCATGTGACCTGGCGACGCAAACACCAGTGGCGAGAGATCGGACCAGAATATGAACAGTAAAGCCTGTAACACGGTGTTTCTCGTCATCACTCACCGGCGATCTCCGAGGTGAACACAACTCCATTTCTCTCCACAAACTCTAACGCCTGCCCCTATCCTTGAAGCTCAGCAGGAAATAAAAACCACACAGGCCACTTAACAAACTGATACAAGATACTGGTGGAAGATAGATGGCTGGATAGATAGACGGCCACTACGGTTGGCTTCGTGCCTCCACAAGTTATTTTGTGGAGGTTTTCTTTTTTTTATTACCTTCTTCACTTCAACAGGGCTAGCATTGTTAGCTGCCCCGCTGCCCGCTGAGAAAGCTCGCTGTGGGTGGCCAATGAAAAAGTTTTGCGGGGGGAGATTGATGAGTCCATTTTCATATTGAGCCGGGCTTCCTGTTGTAGCAGCACCTCGCGGTGGTGGGGGGAACGGTTTGCAGCCGGAGGAGAGCTTAAATAAAGGATTACAATTGTCTTTGATGCTGATCCGTCAGCGCGCTCAACGGACTGTTTTATTTCCTCTCCTCGGTCTTGTTTGATTTATACTTTCACACCATATTAGCCACAGGAAAAAGGCGCGGAAGACACATGTTACACAAACTTTAACTTTAACTAGTGTGTGTGTGTGTGTGTGTGTGTGTGTGTGTGTGTGTGTGTGTGTGTGTGCTTCTGAAAGTACATTGAAAATAACAGAAAGGAGTCTCATATTCAAACAATATACTGCATCTACCCATGGTATAAAGCACTCATCACCTTGTAACTCTGTTGAACTGCTGAACAACTTTCTTAAATAACTGGCACGACGTCTGTTATTTAAGAAAGTTGTGTTCAAGGTTCTACCATGTTATTGTTACTCTCTTGTATTGCAATCTTGTTTTTATAACCTATATGTTAGCTGGGGTCTCAAAAGAGCTTTTCTCATTAATCCACACAGTAAGAAGGTGTAGAGAAGAGTCCGGGAGTCTGAGTGGGTTATTCAAGCGGGACGCTGCTATGCAGCGGCTAGTGGCCACTGTTTTAAGAAGGTTAATTCACTTTCATCGTAATTTCTTGAGTAATTTAAGAAATTATCATTAAAGAAAACTGCATGCCTCACAGCCCACAAATCTACAAGTAACAGAATTCACACATTTGCAAACACACACATCCACTCGCACACATTAACTTGGGATATGCATCATTGCTCCAATCGTGGGTATTTAATTTGCATTTCAGACTGAATGAACAACAATCGTCTGAGTTCCTCCGGAGAGGAAGTATTAGAACAGACTGTGGTGCACAGTTATTTCTCCTGAGGAGCCCTTCACTGAATCATCTAACACAGAGAAACAACACACGAGACACACATCTCCATGCTTTCACACACACACACACACACACACACACACACACACACACACACACACTCAGCCATATGTCACTTTCTTTTAAACTAGTATATACAAAGGTACGAGAATGGAGAGAAAAGCAAGAAGGGCTTTTGAAGCGAGCATCTACATATTGAATAGGATGGCTCTTAGCTAGGCTTTTGGAGAGGAGGCCATGAATGTGTTGAATTATGGAGCATGTGCCACAGGCGAGTTCTCCAAAACAAAAAAGCTAAAATGAAACAACTCTAACTATGATAAATGATTCAGTGTTGGCTAGTTAACAGGGCAGAAGGCCTCTGTGTTTAAAGCAAGGACAACAGAATTTACAGTGCAAACATAAAAGTCTATCGCAGTTGTATTTTCAGAAATTACCCTTAGTATGGATGTGGTTTTGAAAGTTGTGTGAATTATGTGTTGTTTTGGAATCTGTACACTCTAGGGTTGGGGTAAGCATGTTCATATACATTTTATGAAACCATATGTTCCATCAAAGTTGAATCTCACATCACCATTTTCCACAGAATAACCAAACTTTCAACTCTAAGTGTGTGTGTGTGTGTGTGTGTGTGTGTGTGTGTGTGTGTGTGTGTGTGTGTGTGTGTCTGATCTGATAACTCTCCTGGCATACGATGGATGGGGATTTGGTCTGAGTTCAGCCAAACGGATGATCCCCAGGCTCCAAGTTGATGAAGCTGTGTAATCAATACTCTGTTATCCTAATACCCCCCCCCCACACACACACACACACACACACACACACACACACACACACACACACACACACACACACACACACACACACACACACACACACACACACCATTTTTTGCTTTGGTTTATCATTTTGACCTCATTGACTTAACTCCACCTCATTGCACAACCTCGAGTACAGAGCATGTTTTTAATCAGCAAGTGACTGAATGTGGTTGTGGTGGTGTGAACTTGTGAAAGTGCTAATAGACTGCGCTCCAATATCTCCTTTAGGAATCAAATGCATGAATTTATTGTTATTATTTTTATGTATACATGTCATCATAGCAATTATACTATTAATATAATTTTTTCATTGTAAAGGCAATTATATGATCCGAACTTCTGTGGTGATGTAAGAAAAAATATGTTTATCAAACACTGCTAATTGCCAGTTCGTTAGGACTTTTTGCATCTGGATATGGAATCTTTCCATTAAGGTTGGCATTTATTTCATACAAGTCTAAGAGTGAATGTGTTTTTCTCCACATGCTCTATTTCAGGGAATAAACATGTTAAATGCCCTATTACTCAGGATTCAGACTAGCCTAAGAGGGAAAATTATAGTTACAATTTGTGGGACCATTATGACTGTAATTTCATTCAGATAAAAATAGACTATGTGTAATACCTTGTTATTTATTATTGTGTTTACAGGGTACATAGTAAAGCATTGGAGAATAATGAGAAGGATATTGATAATGCTGCAGTAATCTGCTCCAATTATCTTTTGTTATTATGTGTAATTCACGTTGAATTAGATGTTGAATTATAGTGTGGATGGATCAGACCTTGAAAGAGCTGTCTAACACTTATTGGTGTGTATGCTTGTGTCTGGTTGGGTGTGTTCATGTGTGTTTGGGATGTATTTGTGATTATGTGTATTTGTTTGTGCACATGTGTGCGTTTGTGTGTGTGTGTGTGTGTGTGTGTGTGTGTGTGTGTGTGTGTGTGTGTGTGTGTGGCAAAGATAAACATGGCTCTCCACCTGTACCACACTAGTTGTGGAGTGAAGCGAAACACACATCGGTTGTGGTTGCCTAGCAGCAGTACCTAAGCCACTTCTGATTTGATAGCATCACGACCATCTTGTCTGGATGTCACTGTGGCTGCTCATTGCCTGTCCACTTACTAGTGGTCTTGACTGATTATAGTCACAGCGCGACCACCGAATATTTATAATGGCCTGAGGTGGCTGAAACTGCATTATGCCCACCGACAGTGGACCCTTAAGCCTATACTCAGCCTTTTCAGGGTTGCTTCTTTGCAGTTATTTGAGCATATGAATTCATTTTATCATGTTGGTTTGACGTCTGTTGCAGCCATTCTGGAAGAAGGATCCACATTTTGGTAGTTTCCATCCTCGAGGGTTTCTTCTCGTTTTGGATTTCTTCTCCCCCCACAGGAAGGGGGGGGAGCAGGAGTGACCAGAACAGGCCATGAGCCTGCCTATCAGGAGCCAGGAGGCAAGGCAATGAGACCTTCCCTCTGCTCCTCTGGGCAGAAGGCCCGTTATTGCCCTGTCATTGCTTTTATATCATAATCACAGGGGCAGAGACACGCGGAAACCATGTTGTGCTCAAGGCGATATCTATTAGAATCCCCCCCTAAAGTGACATTTAGTGATGCAGCTGGAACAGCAGTGTACCACCTCGGGCGGGGAAACACTTGTCTGCTCACCTGCTGTGTTGTCAGAGAGCCCCAGCCTGTCTGGCCTGCTTTCCTTTTCTTCTTATTATTGTTCTTATTCTTATTGTTGTACTTTTCCCTGGGAGTCACACAACGTAAAATGTCTTCAAGTGAACTACTTCCCATCTTCTAACTTTTTACTACTACAAAACATTTACACTGCAAAACCAAACACCCTCTTTATTGTGGGGAATGTTCAAGTGAGGACTTTGGGGAACATAATAATTTTAACTACTCCATTAGTCCATGACCTACTCCATGGATTTCACTGATAGACTCTGTTTGCCCGTTTTTATCTCTTACTCTATAGTTCTATGAAAGAATGTTGGAAAAGGTTAGCTTTCCATACCGTTTCCATACAATGTGGTGGTGTTACAATGCTATGTTTTAAACAGATCAATGTATGTTTCGTGGAGCTTTCCACCCAACTTCGTGCTACAGACAGTTGTATGCAGTATGTATTGTTAAGGCCTGTTCATTGGTCCAATATTCCGTCAATCAACCGTAATATACCATTTCATTAAACATACTTGGATACCCAGTCCTTTAACTATTTCTCACTCATTATGTCACAGACTGACGCACAGCATATGCACACACGCACAAGGACACACATTCTCTTGCCAATTCACTTTTATTTCCATTGTCAGACTTTGTTGATAAGATTGCTTCTGGTTTCCATCATTTGATTAATGGTGCAGCCAGTGAGAAATAGTTTATAATAAGTTCTAATGCATAAAGAATATTGGAACAGTATTTCAAGGCAGGATTTGTATCATTAAAGATTTCTGTGGTGTATAAGGATTCCTCATTAAAATAACTCCTGGGCTGGTCTAACTACTCCATATCAAGCTCTCATAACCCAGCTTTAAAGCAGGAATATTGAAAGTGACAGGTTTATTTTAAATTATGGGAGGTAGGCTTTTTGCTGCTGGTCATTGAAATGCAGATGTGAGAACCTTGGGCTGTTTTAATGAAGGCTTTTGATATGAATACCAAAATTGACCACCAACACAACATATGCATATGTTGTGTTGGTGGTCAATTTTTATAACAATGCATTTTAATAACTTCAGACATGTCTGAAGTTATTAAAATGCATTGCTCAAAGGAACAGTAAGTTAAAATGATCAAAGGGCTCTCTTTACATAACATTCCAGCCGCTTCTGTAAATCAAATGTTCCTCAAAAATAACTACTTTACGACTGCCTTAGTAACCTGTCAAGAATGTTTCTACCTGCCGGCAAAAATGCAACCAATCAGCACAGCGCTTGTAGCAACCATTCAGGAAAATTCTCAAAGTCAAGTTCCTGGTTTCCTTCCTCTGCCGAACTTCTCTGATCGGTGCATGATTGGACATCGTTTGGTGGAAGGGGCTTAGGGCAGAGGAACGTTTTGCCTGATGTCTTTTCAAAATCGTTGTCGGTCAGAGCAATTCTCCTCTAAATCCTGCGTGCTGCTGCCCCTTTAAATTGTAGAACCACAATTTTCTCCAGAATGTTGAGATATTTCGGTCGTCTTTGACTCAGGCAATTATTTAGCATCTTAGATTCCTCATACAGCAGACGAGAGACGGGAACAGCAGCCAGACATCATTGAAATTCAGCTCATTGTCCTCGCATCGCGGAAAAAATATGCAATTCAAATATGCTGCTCTTAATGCATGCACGGCTTGTTTTGGATGCACTGCATGGCAACGAACAAGGAGGAGACACCGCGCTTTACGTCCAATCAGCTGGGTCATTGGACAATAGCAATACTTATCGCCTTTGAGTCAAGCGGTGGCTTCCACCCCGTCGATATTCCAAACGTTCTCCTTCCAATCTTCCGCCTTGACAGAGCCGCTCTGCTCAGACCTGCGGTGACTTGAAGTGGACCTGAGTGTCTCCCCGGGGCCTGGCCGGACCCATGGCAGCACGTACCGTTGGGGAGGAGAGGGGAATGTCGAATAATCGTGGAGCTCAGCTTCCCCCACACTCTCCTCTGCATCATGACAGCCATTCATCCACATCAAGCTGGGAGACAAGAGCTGTTGATATTCATTCTCTGCAACCTGATGGCTTTTTTATTTGATTGTTGTCTACTGGTGCGAAGTCACACATGAATCATGGGAGGCCGCCTAATTAAAAGGAGGAAGTGGAATCAATTATGTCAGGGGAGGGGCGGGGGAGACTTTTTTTTTGGTATGGATCGGTTTGTGGCGGCGGTGGCGTCATTTTCCATGTAAGTCAGATCCGTACAAGCTGTGAGTTCAGCCTTACTGCAACCGTCACTGTCCCAACTGTCATCCAGCTGTGTCTACATCCGCGCCAGCCTGGGTCAATGCACCATTAACCTTATCTTATCGACACACACACACACACACACACACACACACACACACACACACACACACACACACACACACACACACACACACACACACACACACACACACAGCGGACAGATGATTGTCATACAAATCAGATTCCAATCAATTCCTATTCACAGAATATACAAATGTTAGGGGTGTTTTTCACATCGTGATGTAACACAATTTCTATCAATGTCAACAGAGTAGCCTACACAAGAAAAGCCGCAGCAGTGCAAAGACAAAGAGATGCCCTGTACGACCTATTGTATAATATGCACTGATTATGCTGTGGGTTGCAGATAGGAGGGCCGGGACAACACAAAAGCAGAAAGTAGTAATTATCTTTTATGGTCTGGAATCTTACTCTTATGAAGCAGCCTTTGGCATTCAAGAAAAAAGAATGTTTCGTTAGAAACATTCTTTTCAAGAAAATATATAGATACAAAAGAATAGGAAACAATGAATGTGATATATGCGGCATAGTATATTATAGTTAACATTGTCATAGTATAAATTGACGCTATTAGTATGTCAACATTTAGTTATCATTTATTGAAAGGGTTTGTCTGCTGCTGCTGTATGCGCCTCACAGGGAACTGATGATACTCTTAAACCAGCAGTTTTACATCAAGAGAGCGATTTAGTAACCAATTATTCTGCCTGCTATTTTGGGATAAGCAATATAGTCATCTCTTTGACTCTTATCTAGCTCACTGTGTCCATCTCCATTTTGTCTCGAATAATAATAAAAGGGGTTTCCTTGAAAAACGACCCTATGGAGTGTGTGTGTGTGTGTGTGTGTGTGTGTGTGTGTGTGTGTGTGTGTGTGTGTGTGTGTGTGTGTGTGTGTGTGTGTGTGTGTGTGCGTGCGTATGTGTGTGTGTGTATGCAAGACAGACAGGCAGACAGAGAGAGAGAGAGAGACACAGCGCCGACACGTCGTGTATGTGATTACGTGCATGGGATTGTGTCTTGTTCGTGTATTTGGGGGGGGGGGTGAGCGTGTGCCAGTGTCTGTCCTTGAGCAGAGCGCGCGAGGAGGAGGATCTGCTTGTGTCTGAATGCATTAGTGGGTGGCTTGCTTCCCGCTGACATTTTCTCTCATTTTTCTAATTGACTCCCGCTGCAGCCATCGCATGGCAGTGGCAGATGGAGAGCAGCGGGCTAATCAAACTAATGGAAGTGGAGGAAGGCTCCACAAATTCTCACCAAATGTTTTTTCTTATCATACCCTATCTCATCTTACCCCCTCTTTGCTCTGCTCTCCAAATGCCTCCTTAACTCTGTGGCTCCCCTCCTTTCGTTTGCTGTCCTCGTCCCCTTTCCTCCGTCCCACTACCCTTTGGCCCTTCCTTTCCTCCCCATTCTCTCCTTTCCCGCCTCATCCCGTCTGCTATCACCTTCTTTGCTCTCCTGTCGTCTGCCGTGCGATCTTCTCGTCTCTAGGCTCCCATCTTCTCCTCAGCTCTCATCTCTCTGCCCTCCCCTCCCTAGTATTGTATCTTCTCTCCTTTCGCCCCCGCTCCACTGCTCTTTCCTCCTCACCTCTTCTTGGATCTCCTCCGCTCTCCTCGGCGTTCCTCTCTTCTGCTCCTCTTCCCGGGGTTCATCTCCCCGCCTCTACTTTCATAACCTCCCCTCTCCTTACCGCACCTCTTGTCACCTTTCTTCTCTCCTGTGATCTCCTCTGCCAGATGTATCTCCTACCTGATCCACTCCTCTCCTCTCCTCCCCGCTCCTCTCCCACGCTAGTCTCCTCTGATCTCCTCTGACAGATTATTCTCATCTCTGTACCTCAACTCACCTCTCCCTTCTCCTCCTCTCCTCTCTCTGTATCCTCTGCTTTCTCCTCTCCTCAACTCAACTCTCCCTTCTCCTCCTCTCTCCTCTCCACTCTCCTTCTTCTCCGCCTTCTCCTCTCCTCTCTCCTTCTTCTCCGCCTTCTCCTCTCCTCTCCTCTCTCCTTCTTCTCTGCCTTCTCCTCTCCTCTCCACACCTCAACTCACCCTTCTCCTCATCGCTTCTCTCCCTCTCCTCCGTCTACTCCTCTCCTCTCCTCTCCTAAACTCACCTCTCCCTGATCTTCATCTCACCTCTCGGCCCTCTTTCTCCTCCTCTCCTTCTCC
This sequence comes from Pollachius pollachius, assembly GCF_949987615.1. Classification (NCBI taxonomy): domain Eukaryota; kingdom Metazoa; phylum Chordata; class Actinopteri; order Gadiformes; family Gadidae; genus Pollachius; species Pollachius pollachius. The sequence continues at coordinate 6,322,427 of NC_136943.1, forward strand.
TCTCCTCTCTCAACTCACCCTTCTCCTCATCTCTTCTCTCAGCCTTCTTTCTCCTCCTCTCCTTCTTCTCCGCCTTCTCCTCTCCTCTCCTCTCTCAACTCACCTCTCCCTTCTCCTCTCCTCTCTCAACTCACCTCTCCCTTCTCCTCAACTCTCCTCTCCTCTCTCCTTCTCCTCTCCTCTCCTCACCTCAGTTCACCCCTCCTCTCCTAGTCCCTGACCCCTCATTGTGACATGACATCTCATTACAGGCCGGTCCAGTTCACAGGGACTTTGCTTTATCACGGGATAAATCACTGAGACACAACTGGGTTAGGAACTCAGGAACGCTGCAAACCACTAAGGCATATATATATTACACCGGGAGACACAAATACAACCTCAAAACCCAGAGCAGGGGCATCGCCAGGAACCCAAAGAAAGGGCCACTGTGTCCTGATTAGCCCCTGGGAAACCCCGGGAGGGGATGAGTTAGGAATGCCTTTGCAAACGAGCAACCCCTATTAGGACATTGGGCTATTCATGACCTCACTCTATTCTGGAAACGTGTTCCGTGCTAAAACTATCAGAGAAGACAAACCTTCACATACGTGCTCTGAGACAACTAATACAACCCACTGACCTAGAGAGGCCTTACAGTAGATAGCATTAACCACCTGGTTCCACCTGGTTGCGTTGTTAATCTCTCCCCTTTATTTTCTCTCTCTATCTTTGTCTCTCTCTTTCATTACATTTCCTGAGACCCAATCTTGTATCCCTGCTATTTTAGTTTTCATAGTGTTCACCATTTTTCGCTTGGGAATGCCATTCTCTCTTTTGTACGGACTCGGTTCACTCTTTCTGCATTTGTTTCGAAGGGTATATACCATATAACTGATAAAAAAGGGGGAATTTGTGTGCAATAACACATAAGCATAACACTCATACCACATCTGGTGCTTCTGTGCTGATGTGAGTCAGAGTGCATCTTCATAGCATGCACACATGTGCAACACTGCATGTTGAGTGGTGAAAAAGACATGTAGCAGGCATGTGATTGTACACAGCTGGCAGAGTTGATCCCATATTTTTCTTTCATACCTAGAAAAAGATCAAGGCTTTTCTACCTTTGAATGGTTTTAATGGCTCAGTGGCAAAGTGATGCATAGACACAAAGCAGAATGGGCCCTAGCCTCTTAAAGTGGGTTGGTTTTGATTATGTACCAAACATTTTGTGACAGCCTTGCAGTGTTTCATGTAAGGAAAGCAAAGGGGACTAAATTGGTGCTGCCGTTGCTACCTGCGCTTGCTACAGTCTCTTCATTGTAATATATATCCCATCCAATCCTTTGTCCGTGATAAATGCTAAAATTATGTATAATATTGAAATAGACTTGTTTGCTTGAGAGTAGACCGTGTTCGACAGTATCATTTATTTATAATTTGTATTCATGAATATGTGTTGTGAGTTGCTAGAATTACATAATTGTTTTGAATGCTTCAGATGTAGCCTACCACTAGTGGTACTTCTGTATACGTTTTTGGTAACAAACAAAAAGGATTGCTCTTGAAAAAAATCATAGATATAAGCTCAAATATAATTTCAGTTTCTCAAGCATGTCTGAAGAAATCCCTGTGATATTCATGCTGTTTGAAGATCCCTCTCTTTAGGTGTCTGAAGGTCATTGTAGCACCGTGACTCTGAAACTAACATGCATATCTCACATTTAAGGGCTGTACCATTCGCTTAATTAAAGTTTAGTTATTAAGCGCACATAATTGCGTAGCCATTAGAGAGCAATAGTGGATGGAAGGGAGCCCCCACTTAACTCATTAGCTTACATAATCCATAGGAAGCCCAGATGATGGAAATAAAGCCAGCCTGGATCCCCATATGCACCGTCAACCTCAGTATTTATCAGAGTAAACAATGCCAGTTTTGGCATTTACTCTTCACTGTGCTGCGTTTTCCCATGTTAAGTGTCAAGGGCATTCACACTCGGCAGATGAAGATAATAACCAAATCGAGTAGCAGAAGAAATAAAGACAAGAAACCTCACGGTGCTTTTATATCTGCTTACACAGCCTGTTCCTCGCCAGAAAACACGGCAGCGTGCGCTGTGCATCATGCCATGATTGGCTTACAGGTAGTTAGGTAGCCAATGATGTGTATCCCCTGTGCCTCCCCACTGCTATCGTCGAGGTAGGAAAGGGGGCCAGCCCACAAGCACCCTGGGAGATTTCTGTCAAAAACGTTCATCTTGACGTTGTGTTTGATGTTTAATCAGAGAGCGAGGCTGTGAGGGGAAACAAAGAGGGACAATCTTCTTCCCGAGGGACTTTTTTGTTTCCTTGGAACACAAGAGCTGCATCTTCTGCCTGCTTTCTCTCTCTGCCCCGACGCTGTGATTACAGAGTCAAACTTACAATTAGGCCTAGCCGAGAGAGACTCGCGAAAACAGTGAAGGGAGGGTTATGCTTCTCATCACATTGCAAAAGTAGTTCAACACTAATTAAGGGAGGATTTGTGACTAGCACATAGTGGTACTATTAATTATGCAATTACGTAATGCATTGGCCAACTTGAGAACATATATACTGGGCGCATATCCAGTGACTTCCAGCCTGCCAAAACGGCACATACATACACCATGACACAAAAGCATGCGCTCACACACACACTTTATATATCTAAAACTGTTATTCCATACACAATAAATATTTATAATATTGTAATTCCATACATACGGTTATTCCACACAAACACATGCCAATCCAAACACACACGTACATACACACATAAATCCACTTAAGGGCCTTTTTGAGGGCCATGAAGCGCCAAGCTAGCCCTGCTCTGGTCCAGTGAAAACAATAACCAGAGGTGAGTCTCTCTCTCTCTCTCTCTCGGCAGGAAGCAGATGTTTTTGGAGGAGCTGCAGGGAACCTATGGGAACTTGGGTGGGAAGGCTCTGTGATTAAACACAGGAATATCCGATCCTGTTATTAAACTCTCCATAAAGTGGATGAGATGATACACTCACAGCAGTGCAAGGAACCTCCGAACCCTCCATTAAGTCGGACCAGAGTTGGTGTGGCAGGAGGAGGATATGGTTTCTCTCTCTCTCTTTAAGGTTGATGAGTATTGGGCAACAGAATCAGAATTCATCATGGGATTGTTTGTGGGCACATTGATCGGACTCAAGAGTGTTGAAGTACTGCATAATCCTAAAGCGACGGAAATGTACCGCAACTGAAGAAAATTACACGTTTTTTTTGCTAGGCCACAAATGAGAACCGCTGTGCCAAACATACGTACGTTTTAGTGCCTTGAAAAAAATTCAAATGTAAATTTGCATGCGTGTTATTTCTCACCGCGGGCTGAGAACAAAATTACATTTGACAAATGTTAGTGTTTCAATAAAATGTAATCATGATTTGTTTGGCTCCGAAGTTGTGGGGGGATTTATGTCCAATGGCAATCAAAATAGGAGTTGATCATGTGGGAGTGTGTGTGGACGATGGCTGGTTTAGGCAGCCTCACCTGGCCCGAGCCAGGCTGATTGAACTCAGGGGCTGGCTGGGGCAACAGGCTGCACACCTGTTGCACAGAGTAATCAGTGTGCAACAGGTTGAACCAGACATCACCATGCTCTCAGAGTGGTCTCCTGAATGGCACCATGGAGCACAAGGTCACGTATCATTATCCACAAACGTACCATTAACCAGCTTTCAACCCCACCAAACTAGGGGTGCACCGAAATGAAAATTCTTGGCCGAAACCAAAACCGAAAATAATGAAAGAGTTGGCCGAAAGTCGATTACCGAAAGTGGCTTTCGCTGTTTTTCATTCATTTTGCAAAAAAAAACTCCATTGCATAAATTAAACACTTTAATGACTGTTATAAACTTTTGTCTTGCTTTTCAAAGAAATCATTTAACAGTGGAGATTTTCTAACATTTCAGCAGACATTATAGCAAGAATATAAGGAAAACATAACTTTACATAAATGAGTAAAACAATGTTTATTTTTTTTCGGTTTCAGCCTATTAACTTTTTTACCCGAAACCGAAAAACTGTGCATTTTTGTGCATCCCTACACCCAACCGTCTCCTTGTCTGAAGGAATCCAATAAAAGTCCCCGAGGTGGAGTGTGGCAGCCACCTAGGTGGTGTGTAGCAATGGGCTTCGTTCCACTGGGAAATCCGGTTTATTGTAAGTTTGTGGATAATGATACATGACCTGGTGGTCCATACTTCCCTGCAGGAGATTTCCCCCTGAGTGTGTGTGGGTGGTGACGGCTGATTTAACCTGTGCACACTGATTACTCAATGTGCAACAGGTGTGCAGCCTCACCCCGCCCCATAGTTCAATCAGACTCGGACCAGGTGAGGCTGCTTAAACCAGCCATCCTCCACACACACTAACACATCACTTGGAACCAATGGTTGGGATTTTGACTGATTATCTGTCAGTGACACTTGGGGGTCCCCTGATATACAGATGAAGTCTCAGGAGAGTGCTGACATCAGCTATGGATATTTAAGGATCCGTTGTAGCAAAAGAAAAACAATTGTAAAGGTCTAAAAGATGCCCTGTATGTATATAAATACATATATATATATTTAAAAAATATATATAAAAATATAAATGTTGCTATTTCCTCAGAGATAGTGATTGGCATGCAAACCACTGTCTCGGATGTGTCTTGTGGAAACTTGCAGATGCTATGACCGAGATAGTAAAGGTCAAAGAGGAAACACCTCAGGGAGATCTCTCCCTGTGTTTAACCCTCCCAGGGACGGGCTCACGCTCCTCCATGTCAAAGGTCACCGCCGCTGTGGGATTCTACTGCTTATTCCTCCTGCAGCTTGACACACATCACCTACACACACAGATACACACAAACACACACACACACGCATGCATGACACATACACGCACATACACTCAGACACACACACACACACAGGTACACATACATTACACATACACACACACACATACTAAGCGTATGCGCACATACATACACGCATGCACGCACGCACGCACGCACGCACGCACACACGCATGCGCACAGGCTGTTGATGACAGGCTGTTGATGACAGGCTGTTGATGACAGGCTGTTGATGAGACGAGGGGGTCAGTGTTTAGCTTCACATATCACAAGGATTTGACACTCAAACAAGGCTACGGTGGACCCCCCCACAGTGGTACGGTCCATCGGACGGGGCCTGGCTGGTGCAGGCCATTGCTCCCAGGAGAGGGGCTTCCTGTCGTGGATCTCAGTTCGGTTTGGTGGCTGATGAGTGGATCCCCGAAGTCGACCACACCGGGATCCCCACCGCAGTGTTCGTGACTGGGAAGGATGGGTTACCGCCACAGGCCCTCAGGACCCCTTCATGTGTCTCTGCCGGACCCCCGGCGACACGGCTGATCCTCCTCAAGCCATTAGACGGCCCAAGGGAGCCCATTGGAACCTTTTATTTATGGGTGTGGCCTAACCACACCGTTATTATTCCTCAATGAAAACCCGTCCATACAAGATGCTGAGAAAAATGAAATGAGGAACGATAAACCCCCTATCACTCGCAAACACACACACACACACACACACACACACACACACACACACACACACACAAACCCAGAGAGACACACACAGACAAACCCAGAGACACACACACACACACACCCACAAACCCGAAGACACACACAGACACACAAACCCGGAGACACACACGCACACGCAAACCTGGACACACACACACACACACGCACACAAACACACACACGCACACACACACACAACACACACCATCCCGAGACACACACACACACACACACACACCACACACACCACACACACCACACACACACACACACACACACACCACACACACACACACACAAACATGCCTTTTCAGATAAATGCTTCCACAGGCATAGAGATACAGATTATACCCCCTACTGGGCTGACATATGGGCCTGCAGCTTGCCAGGGTCCTGCTGTGTTTGTTGGAATACGGGGGTGGAAATCCCCCCCAGCTCCTCCTTTACAGAGGCTGCAGGGAGAGAGAGAGAGAGAGAGAGAGAGAGAGAGAGAGAGAGAGAGAGAGAGAGAGAGAGGGGGAGAGAGAGAGAGAGAGAGAGAGAGAGAGGGGGAGAGAGAGGAGAGAGAGGGGAGAGAGAGAGAGATTCCCTCGGTTCAACCTTTATTTAATCAACCACGGGCTTGCTTAACATACATACACAACTGACTATGGGCAGCCTTTGGGCTGTAGGTTTATAAAGTTCACGCCCTCCCAGGGGTACTTGAGATGTGTGTGGGTTGCCTTGTCGGCGTGTTGGCATCCCCAGAGGGGTCCTTCTGTGGTCAAACGGAGAGCACCAGTTCCGTCACAGGCATGGCTGCCAATGTCTTTTTCGCTACAGATACAATATTTTTATAGGGCATATTGTGAGTTCAATTCCCCCACTGTCTGCTCAAGAAGCCACTCATTCAATTGTTCGCTCGCTCACCGCGTCTGACCGTGTGAATTTCAAGTGGCTCCACCACGAGCGTGGGAAATGGGAAAGATAGAAAGATATGTTTTATTACATATTGAAATTGATATGCTATTTTACCCATTAGGCAAAAACATTTATCATTCGCTCCAAACAATGGGCCCCTTTCACTTACCGACTGATATGTGTGCTCAGCCTGGACGCCATTGTGCGTGGCTGCTGCTTTAGAAGGGCTGTGTGCGCTCCGCTCTGATTTCCCCAGATACAGACGAGTTAGAACTCACTCTGTCTCCGCGATAGAGTCGCCTCATCTTCACTAGTTTTATGGAAATAAATAAGATCCTCCATGGGGTTTTATTCATGAGCTTCCTCATCTACTCTCTCTCTCTCTCTCTCTCTCTCTCTCTCTCTCTCTCTCGTGTGTTCTCTTTCCAGGTTTCTGTCTCGTTTTGCTCCAGCAGCTCATTAAATGGTTTTCTATTGTTCTGGGCTTTGTCATTATCTCTTGAACATGCAAATTAGGAAATTTATTATTTTGATGGCCATTTTGCAGTCATTGTGTGTGTGTTTGTGTTATGTGTGTGAGCGTGTGTTCGTATCTTTTAGTGTGTGTGCGTACCTGTAAGTGTGTGTGTGTGTGTGTGTGTGATTAGGTGTATGCGTGTCTGCAATGCATGAATGCGTCCGTCCCCACACCCACTCCTCACAACAGTGTTGGAGACATGACTGGCTGGACGCCCTGACAACCAACAACAACAACGACGACAACAACATCCACAACAACCACCAGGCTCCATCCTCTCTGCTTATCTGAGCGCTCCACACACACAGCCCCATTGTCTGCTCTGACAACAGCCCTCATATCTCCACCACGGACCTTAATGCCCACCGACATCATCAGCAAAGCCCCCTGTTCCAGTGCTAAAAACACCATAAGCCGAGGGAAAGCCCTCCTTCTCACCCTCTCACCGTCTCAGACAGATCATGAGCAGGTGTGAGCGAGATACAAGGTTGACAGGGGGGATTATTGGGTGTCGACACACAGATGTGCGCATCATCACACACGCACACACACGCACACCAACACACACTGTGATGTTACCTGGGAAGCGCTGTCTTAACGTGAGCGCTGGGAAGCGTCTGTTCAACAACGTGGGAACAATGGGTGTGAGAGTCCACACGGTTCACTTAGCCACTGTTATTGTGTGTGTGCGTGTGTGTGTGTGTGTGTGTGTGTGTGTGTGTGTGTGTGTGTGTTGGTGTGTGTGTGTGTGTGGGGGGGGGGGGGGCGGTGGGGGGAGCATAAGAGCCTTCAGGACGTTGACTCAGTGGACAAGATGTGACTGCAGGAACAGATCACAACGCAGTGACACGGGGAGAGTGCCATTGGCCAACATGCCAACATGGCGACACACAGCATATGGGGTTTACGCTTCCTGTGGTAGATGAATCAGAGAATGAAGATCTCTGGAAGAGACGGTTGGGTGGGAAGGGCGGGGGGGGTGTAACGTCATGATACGCCATGGGTGTCTGAGGGGTTTCAGCCAGGCACATGGCTCAGGTCTTGTGATGGCTGATTGATTGACATCCATCAATGGCAACCAGGATAAGTATTTCTACAGTGATTTGACACTTTGTCAGTCTCTCTCTCTCGCTCTCTGTGGCTCTTTTGCTGTCTCTTTCTACCTAGAGGGATTTTACTTGTCAAAGTCCAATAACTGCGGAGCCCGGGGCATCTGTTGCTGTCCATAGCCTTCTTTTATTGCCCGTGGCCTCCAGCCCTTGGGTCATTATGCTCTGGCCAAGCGGTGGTCAAGGGGCATACATCGAGAGGCCATGCTGCCGCCCTCAATAATGACTTGGTTCTCTTTCCACACAATAATTGCAAGTAAACACAGATGGCGGTGGTGTTATTTGTAGATATAAACAGTGTGTGCACAAAAGGGAAGCAGATGGTAGATATGTCTGTCGGCAGGGGAGATAATGCAAGCCATTATAGAAAGCCTCAATCTCATATGTCATGAACGGCAACAGTAGAAGAGCTGTTTTTGTATCTGAAAGTAGCATGATAAGGTGTGACCAAGGTGTACATGGGTCATTTCAAGTTGTGTTCACATGTGTCGGGCCAGCAGGGGGCCGATGTAACATTAGAGATGTGGAAAAACATTGTCTTATAGTTATTTGACTTGGCTTCTACCTTTTTCCGAGACAAAAACACAGGAATACCCAGTCATTGTATCGTGAACAGTGTTACAACTTTAACTGAAAAAGTAGCGCAAACCAAGTTTATGAGGGGCTGATCACTAGAAAAGACTTAAAAGTGGATAGAAGGTGTTTCAACTCCATCTGTGTTTCTCTCTCATTTTGATGACATATCGGCGCTTAGGGCATCTCCAAACGTCAATGCACTCATTAGCACACAATATCATCCATAAAGACAGACGTGAACCAACTAAGCCCACAGACACACACCTAACAGATATGAATTAAAACACACAATGATAAAATAAAACAGTCGTGCACATCCTAAGCCTTAAGATACACACCTAACAGATGTGTACTCATTTCTCACACACAATTAGAAATAATACAACATTCACTTTTAATTACTTTTCATTATTACTAACACATTCAAAATGTAGTTCCCTCAAATTAATGTGGCACTGAATTGTTTTGCATAAACATTAAGCCAACTTCAAAAGAATTACCAGATTAAAATAAATAACTTGATTAACCACCTGTTGAATGGTATGAATCAAGGATTATTTTTTTTGTTATTTATATATACGTTTTTATTCCGAATGGTATAATCGGGATTTCTTTTTTACAAAGTGGGCTTTTACTGCCATCTATTGGGCATTTTGCAAACACATTCCTGTGAGCGCCATTGTATGGATCACTGTTGTTCTCGTCTTTTTAGTCTGAAGCCATTGATACCGCAGATCCATATTACAGTGATGGTGCTGAATGGGTATACTCTAACTAGCAAGTGCCCCCCTCATCAATTCAGTGCAATTGATTCTAAGTTTAATTAGTCAGTAAAGCCTATCACAATACAGAATCAAACATCCATTATATTGTCCAACCAGTAATTTGTGTTGTCTGAGTCCTAATAAAAAACAGTTCTTTATGTAACTCATCGCTCTAGCCTTTCAATCGATAAACACCGTGGAAAAACAACCAGAACACAAGCCTTCAGTTCACTGAGGGAGCTTTAATGGTTTGATGTTCGAAGACAGCCACAACTCTGTGATATTAATTTCATGAACATGTTACAACTCTAATAACTCGTTGTAAAAAGATGATATAAGAACAAGCAGGACAAACATGACCACTTTGTTGCATATTGCTGGCGTTGTAGTCCCCTACACTTGATTAGTGCAAAGACGTTTTACAGCAGTTTGCATTTCTTATGTGTTTCAGCATAGTAAATTGGTATTTTGAACTTGAACTTAACTTAACATAACACTACATTTTCTTAACATAGAATCCATTAAGAAACCACAAAATAGGCATCATGTTTTGCAAATAAGATAATTCCATAACTGAACATTTCAGTTAGTTCAATATAAAAATGTTGCCCTTACTAACAAAGTCTAAAAATAAATGCCATCAATTTAACAAAATGAATTGGACACCACAAGGTCCTCCAGTAGGAATATGTTAACTATAAAACAACATTGATTGTACTGTTGGAGATTTTATGAATGCATTAAGGCACTTAAATTGTTCATCCATGTTGACAGGCTAACACCAGCTAGCCTAAGTCAACGTAATCAGCCTCCGATATATGAAACCTTGCAAGCATGTTGTACATCACTGCTCAATACAATCAACCAGTCTTTTGACCTGGTCACATACACACACACACAGGTCTTTTCTACATGTGCTGAGAATCCATGATGTCCAGATACTTGGCGTCGATCAATCGTGGAAGCAGATGAGTCCTGAAATTAGACACACACACACACACACACACACACACACACACACGCACACACGCACACACGCACACACAGATGGTTTAACACAGTGGCAGTCGAGCAAAATGACAATCAATCTTTTTTCATTAACAATTAACAACACCTTTTATGGGCGTTGTGTGCGTGCCTTTATGGACAGAACAGAGAACACTGACAGGAAGTGGGTTGAATGAGAGAGAGGGGGAATGACGCATGTGTCATCGGAGCGGCCAGGGACCTGGTCGCCACAAGGCGTAGCTCTCACATGGCAAACAAACCACCAGGCTTAGGTGTGAAAGCACATTGGCCTGTGTGCAGTCAGGCTTCAACATCTCATCCCAGAATCGTGCCTCTTTACCTGCCAGAGCTGCAAACCGACCGGTCGTTCTAATATGTAACCCTGCGTTTCAGAACCTGCCCAACGCTCCAGGTCTGCCCCCTGGCGGCTGGCAGGGGTCGACAGCGGACCCCGTGAGTGTGGTGTGGCTGTGTGGCGCTGTGCCCGTCTGTTTACCTGATGGGGACGAGCAGGATCATGAGCAGTGGGAACACCATCTTCATGTAGGGGAGGGGGTACATGCCGAAGGCACAGAGCACCACCAGCTGGACCATCTGCAGCGCCGTGAAGTAGTGCACCTTCCTCTGGGGCACCCGGCGGATGTAGTGGGTGGGGGGGTAGGACGTCTGGGGGGGGGGGGGGGGAAGCAGTGGTTAGTCTCATGTCAAACGTATCTCAATGTCTGTCTGATGGTGTGTGTCTGTATGGCCCTGCGTTGTGTGTCTGTATGGCCCTGCGTTGTGTGTCTGTATGGCCCCGCGTTGTGTGTCTGTATGGCCCTGCGTTGTGTGTCTGTATGGCCATGTGTTATGTGTCTGTATGGGCCTGCGTTGTGTGTCTGTATGGGGCTGCGTTGTGTGTCTGTATGGGCCTGCGTTGTGTGTCTGTATGGCCATGCGTTTTGTGTCTGTATGGGCCTGCGTTGTGTGTCTGTATGGGACTGCGTTGTGTGTCTGTATGGGCCTGTGTTGTGTGTCTGTATGGCCCTGCGTTGTGTGTCTGTATGGCCCTGCGTTGTGTGTCTGTATGGCCCCGCGTTGTGTGTCTGTATGGCCCTGCGTTGTGTGTCTGTATGGCCATGTGTTATGTGTCTGTATGGGCCTGCGTTGTGTGTCTGTATGGGGCTGCGTTGTGTGTCTGTATGGGCCTGCGTTGTGTGTCTGTATGGCCATGCGTTTTGTGTCTGTATGGGCCTGCGTTGTGTGTCTGTATGGGGCTGCGTTGTGTGTCTGTATGGGCCTGCGTTGTGTGTCTGTATGGCCCTGCGTTGTGTGTCTGTATGGGCCTGCGTTGTGTGTCTGTATGGGACTGCGTTGTGTGTCTGTATGGGCCTGTGTTGTGTGTCTGTATGGCCCTGCGTTGTGTGTCTGTATGGCCCTGCGTTGTGTGTCTGTATGGCCCCGCGTTGTGTGTCTGTATGGCCCTGCGTTGTGTGTCTGTATGGCCATGTGTTATGTGTCTGTATGGGCCTGCGTTGTGTGTCTGTATGGGGCTGCGTTGTGTGTCTGTATGGGCCTGCGTTGTGTGTCTGTATGGCCATGCGTTTTGTGTCTGTATGGGCCTGCGTTGTGTGTCTGTATGGGGCTGCGTTGTGTGTCTGTATGGCCCTGCGTTGTGTGTCTGTATGGGCCTGCGTTGAGTGTCTGTATGGGCCTGCGTTGAGTGTCTGTATGGGCCTGCGTTGTGTGTCTGTATGGCCCTGCGTTGTGTGTCTGTATGGCCCTGCGTTGTGTGTCTGTATGGGCCTGCCTACATGCATGAACCAACCTCAAAGTTGGTTGCATTGATTATACACAGACAGACCGACAGAGACAGACAGACAGACAGACAGACAGACAGACAGACAGACAGACAGACAGACAGACAGACAGACAGACAGACAGACAGACAGAGTAGGAAGAGGCAGTAGATATAATAGATGTAGATATATGTAGATATATTCAGCGAGAGAGAGATCTCTGTATTTATTTGATCCTATTTGTTCTTTATCTGCACTCTTCTGTCCCCTTTGGCTGCTGGAACACCTGCATTTCCCCTCAGGGATTAATAAAGTGTTTATCTAGACAGATAGAGACAGTAGGTGGATACGTACAGAGACCCTAGATAAAGTAGACGGACAGAGACAGACGGAGAGATATCCACTCTCCATCCACGCTTAATAAAGTGTTTTATAAATCCAACACTAATTAAAGAGGGATCTCTCCTACCTGCTCTTAAGCAGTGGAGTCACGCATCCACCATCTAACACTATACAAGCCATTAAATAACCATTAACAAACATTCGTTCATGCAGTAATTAACAGTGAACTAATGGTCTAGTAATCATTCACTAATGGCGTTCATGTCTACTAATGGCGTCTATGTTAAATACGGTCATGGTGTTAACTATCGTATTCATTAATACATTATTCAACACTGTAGGTGGGTAAGAGTTAACTATTACCCACTAACCCCAACTTACCCTAAACCCTGTGTAATACTTTGTTAAAACGTGTACAAGTGCATTTACTAATGTTAATAAATGGTTATTTCAATCAGCCTAATTGCAAAGTGTTACCATCTAACCCCACCCTCCATCTATCTGCTTCTTGAACAACAGCACCATGCGGTCTACCCTCTAACCCCAGCCTCTAACCCCACCCTCTAACCCCAGCCTCTAACCCCAGCCTCTAACCCCAGCCTCTAACCCCACCCTCTAACCCCAGCCTCTAACCCCAGCCTCTAACCCCAGCCTCTAACCCCAGCCTCTAACCCCACCCTCTAACCCCAGCCTCTAACCCCAGCCTCTAACCCCAGCCTCTAACCCCACCCTCTAACCCCAGCCTCTAACCCCAGCCTCTAACCCCACCCTCTAACCCCAGCCTCTAACCCCAGCCTCTAACCCCAGCCTCTAACCCCAGCCTCCACCTACCTGTTCCTTGAACAGCAGCTGCATGCGGTCCACCATCTGGTTGCCGTCCAGCGAGGTGGCAGCGATGTAGAGGAAGAGGCCGTAGAGGACTGGCTTGGGGATCCACTGCAGTGGGATGGGCAGCATGTACACGGACACGCCGATCAGGATGTTGGCCGCAAGGGCTGTCAGGCGGGTCTCCTTCACACTGACGATGCTGCGGGGGGGAGGAACCGGTTAGGGGGAGGTGGACGGTTGCTTTGGTTGTGGATGTCCCCTGGGGGGGATCGAGGGGAGGCTTTGGTAAGCCGATCATATGCAGTGAAGAAATGTGAGCTAAAGATAAATGTGCAATGAGGTTCTGGGTTGAGGGATCAACAAGACCATAATAAGGAATTTAAAGAAAACCTTTTGAATTGTGTGTTCATTCCACCCAATTCAAATGGGATGGCTGCTTTTTATAATGGTTGCAACCAGCACTAAGGTGAGTAGTACATTTTGTTTGTTTCAATTCCTACAGAATCTCAATGCGTGTTTACAAATCTTAGTTAACCTCCGTGCAAAAGTTAATCTTCGTGCAAACTCATCTAAGGGCAAATCAACCCAAATGAGCAATTATAAAGATTTCCCATCCACGAATGCATTCCGCAAGACTTTAATTAGAAATTAGCGATAGATAAAAACAACATTTAAATACAACCATCAAAACATTACACATATTTCTTTTCATAAACAAGAGACATACACCGACGGCGGTGTCAACCATGCAAGGCGACAGCCGGCTCGTCTGGTGCTGATTGGGTCCACTGTCTTGCTCAGAGACACCACGACAGTAGGCTGGGAAGCGCCGGGAATCGACCTAGCAACCTTCCGGTTACAAGTCAACCCGCTCTACCTCCGGAGCCACCTCGGGCCATATTCCAGAATAAAACCCTTTCATCGTGAACCTACGTGGTGTACAGGTGCCCGTTCTCCACGTGCTGCTCCGTCTTGGCCAGCTGGCGTGCGTGGAGCGAGGAGTGAGGGAAGGCAGCGTGCATCCATGGCAACCCCAGGCACGACATGAGGATGTTGATGAGGCCCGTGAGCACCAGGTCCCAGTGGAACGCCGTCCCTTTCAGCAGCCTGTTGGCAGAACCACAACCGTTCACTCTCACTGGCCGCCCCCCACCCCCGCTCCAGGTGGCTGGTGCCTGCTCCAGTCGTTGGCGGTCAGATGCACAGAACAACACAGACTGGGCATGCTTATGGCAAGTCGCCGGCTAGTGTCTATGTAGGGCACATTGTTCTAGGAAGATGAAAAGAGGCTGAATTAAGGGTGAATATACTAGAACACGTCGTTAAGCAAAATGAGTTTATAACTAATTGATAATAAAAATGAGTTTATAACTAATTGTAATAATTGATCTGTACAGGATAGTAATATAACTCACAAAATGAACTAAATCCATTTATATATAAAATCCAAAATCTAATTATGTGCATATCCAGCTTATAAGCAAAAGTTCTGCACAAATATGAGGTAGAATTTCCATTATTTTATAATTCGAGACAAGTTCAAGTACGAAATCACATGTTCATGTGTAAAGAAGTCTTTGGACCATCATTTAAAACACAGCCCTTTATAACTATTTACTGGCATGTACATCTGAGGCTGTGATACCCTGTATTAACAAAGCTGATGAGTTGAGTCATGGGACCTTGAAGTGCTGCATTTGGTGTCCATTGCACACTGAGAAACTAGCATTGTGCCCGATGCGTTAAACAGGCTAGCGGTTAGCGGTTAGCGTCAGCGCGGGGCGCCTTACTTGTGCTCCGGCACGTGCGTGAGGGAGATGACGATGTTCTGGTCGATGAAAATGAGCAGGGCGAGGAGGAAGCCGAGGCCCACGGCGCTGAGCGTGTTCATCCCCGTCAGCTTGTCGAACGGCGCAAAGTTGAAGATGGGCCGACCGACCAAGTGGTGGAACACGGGAACTGAACACCGAGGAAAACAGAGGAACGCGGAGGGGTGAGCGGAGACGCAGAGGAAAGCAAGGAGCAGGACCATTTCAAAGAGCACATAGTGTCCGCCTTCGTAACTAATTCTGTTCACGCTGGGCTTTGTTCACTGTGATGAGGTTCGTTATCTCCCGCCGTCATTCACACATAAATCACAGTGGTTAAAGGTTGCGTCAGCGATGTTGGGCGACGTCACTTCTGTTGTATTTGAAGCGAGATCCCAAACAAACAGAGCCAGCTCGCCCCTCCCTTCTGTGTTTCGTGCATCCAGTAAAAAACTATGATCAACGCAAAACCCCACAACACCCACCCCTTGTCGGTGGTTGGAATACTAATTATTTTGGCTTTGAGTGGTTGGTATGACCATTTGTTTTTCTTGTACAATCTCAGAGCATAGGCTGCCTACAGAGACGCCTTTTGACGGCCTGCAGATGGGGCGGGCAGCTAGCTGATCGGGAGGAAAGATCCGATGAATGTGATCATTTATGTTTCGGCCTAACGTCGCTGATACAACCTTTAACAATGATTTTCAACCGCAGCCTGTGGCTGTGTGTGGGCTGAGTAGGGCCTGTCAGTTTTTCCGCTTTTCTTCTTTTTACTCAAGGAGCATGCAGTGCACTCACGCTCGATGTCCAGGAAGAGGTAGGAGCCAATGAAAGACACGATCAGCACGGAGATGGGCAGGGCACAATCAGACACCACCTCCCGGATCCGACCGTTCAGGTACGGACTGAGGGGATGGAAACAAAAGGAAGCAGGTCAATGGGGTGCTCTTACACAGGCACACACACATATGCATATGTATATCTTTATATGTGTATGTATATATATATATATATATATATATATATATATATATATATATACACACACATACGGCATATCTCTAACTTAAAAAGACTGTCATCCAAATCCTGCCCCTTCTTTCAACATGTCATAGCCGGGTAAAAACACACTCTTCCCCCTGTCTTCAGAGACAAAGGCTTTCAGTGACGATGAGCATTTGGCCTGGGAGACACATTTCCCCCAAAGCTTTTAAGGCAAGAAGAAAAATAAAGATAAAGAATAAAGATCTCTGAATCCTTCCTTCCAGAATCGTAGCGTTTTCTGAGCGTATCTGAACCGCCTCCCGACGACTCCCCCCTCCCCCCCAAAGAGATAACACTGTCTCCTCCATAACTCCTCCCAGACTCGCATCGCTCAGCGTGTCCCACCAGCAGCTAATAAAGCGACAGCAGCAGGGCAGCATCAGCCTGTGGTCCTGACGTCCAAAACGACCTGAATAAATCTGGTGTGGGGGCTGATGATTAAAACCACTCCCCTCCCGATCCCCCCTGCTGTGCCTCGTCCCACACACACTCCCCTCCTCCTCCTCCCCCCTGCTGTGCCTCCTCCCCCTCCCCCATGCTGTGCCTCGTCCCCCTCCCCCTCCCCCCTGCTGTGCCTCGTCCCCCTCCCCCCTGCTGTGCCTCGTCCCCCACACACTCCCCTCCTCTCCCCTGCTGTGCCTCGTCCCCCACACACTCCTCCCCCTCCCCCTCCCCCCTGCTGTGCCTCGTCCCCCACACACTCCTCCCCCTCTCCCCTGCTGTGCCTCGTCCCCCTCCCCCCTGCTGTGCCTCGTCCCCCTCCCCCCTGCTGTGCCTCGTCCCCCTCCCCCCTGCTGTGCCTCGTCCCCCACACACTCCTCCCCCTCTCCCCTGCTGTGCCTCGTCCCCCACACACTCCCCCCCTCCCCCCTGCTGTGCCTCGTCCCCCACACACTCCTCCCCCTCTCCCCTGCTGTGCCTCGTCCCCCACACACTCCTCCCCCTCTCCCCTGCTGTGCCTCGTCCCCCACACACTCCCCCCCTCCCCCCTGCTGTGCCTCGTCCCCCACACACTCCTCCCCCTCTCCCCTGCTGTGCCTCGTCCCCCACACACTCCCCCCCTCCCCCCTGCTGTGCCTCGTCCCCCACACACTCCTCCCCCTCTCCCCTGCTGTGCCTCGTCCCCCACACACTCCCCCCCTCCCCCCTGCTGTGCCTCGTCCCCCACACACTCCCCCCCTCCCCCCTGCTGTGCCTCGTCCCCCACACACTCCCCCCCTCCCCCCTGCTGTGCCTCGTCCCCCACACACTCCCCCCCTCCCCCCTGCTGTGCCTCGTCCCCCACACACTCCTCCCCCTCTCCCCTGCTGTGCCTCGTCCCCCACACACTCCTCCCCCTCTCCCCTGCTGTGCCTCGTCCCCCACACACTCCCCCCCTCCCCCCTGCTGTGCCTCGTCCCCCTCCCCCCTGCTGTGCCTCGTCCCCCTCCCCCCTGCTGTGCCTCGTCCCCCACACACTCCCCTCCTCTCCCCTGCTGTGCCTCGTCCCCCTCCCCCCTGCTGTGCCTCGCCCCCCACACACTCACCTCCTCTTGACGAGGTAGAGGGCGTAGCCCAGCCACAGGGTCGCCAGCATGAGGAGCAGACACAGGACAGGCCTCTCCCTGGTACTGTGCACCAGGGACTCGGGCAGGAACACCGTGCTGACGTTGCCCGTCTGGGAGGCGTTCTCCAGGAGCTGCCTGATCTGCTCCAGGGCCAGGGTGGCGTTGGTGGTGGTTAGGGTGGGGCCGTGGTAGAAGTGGTTGAAGACTGGGGGAGGGCGAGGGAGAACAGTTTCGAGGGGGGGGGGGGGGGGGGGGAGGATAGAGAGGCAGAAAGGAGAGCGATAAATGGAAAAAGAGAATCTATCAATCAATCAATAGATCAATAGATCAATAAATCAAACAATACATAGAAAATATATTATTAGAAGGACCAAACAGCCCTCTACCTCTTGCAGGCCTTAACAACTATCAACCCCTAACAATCAACCCCAAAAAAGTAATTGCTAAAACTATCGAATATAAAGATATGAAAAAATACGTACTGGCGAACATCCCTTTGTTACTGCCTATGCGGTCGAGGACCATTCTTGGCAGCAAAGTGCTGTTTTTACATCAGTGATTGTATGTATATATATATAGCCTCGGGCTCAAAGGAAACAAACAACCCGGGCGCTACAAAGGAACCCGGTACATGCTCAGGGTGTGCTTCACTGTCACGGAGGAAAACCCCCACGAGGACCGGATCGAGGGTACGCTCGCGCCACGAGACCCTAAACAACATTAACATTATAAGGTTTTCAATCCCCTCCCTCCCCTTCCGTTGCCAGCCCGCGGGCTTTTGTTTGATTGCGTGCTCGCTGGCTCGGCCTCTAAAGACTGCCACAAAAGACATGGCAGATTTGCTTTGCAACATGAAGAGGCGGGGGGAAAAAAACTGAATTGCCAGGCTATTCGGTTTCCCCATGCTATATTACACGAGCGATCTATCACTATGCATGCAGCGGGGCGGACCGTGTGGCGTGGAATGTTGTTGTTTGCGTCGATCGGTAGCCAGGCGTAACTCACTTTTCACAGTTCCTTTCACCGCATCGCCCACAAAGGCGATGGAGATGAACAAGGCGATGACTTCCTCTGTGGAGCTGGAGAGACAATTACAGACGCAGCAAAATCATGAATGCTTAACCAAACTGCTCACTTTGATCCACGGGAGGTGCAGCGCACATGATGCCTCTGGTTGAACCGACGCATTATAGTGTATAGGGGCACGGCTGTTTTGCTTTCCAGTGTTGGAGGAAGAAGCAGGCGTAAGAGCAGAGTGGTGTCACCGCCTCACCGTTTGAAGAGCTTCATTAGCAGGCTCACGTTGAACAGGCCTCCCAGGATGAGGAACAGGCTGTTCCATAAGCCGATGCAGGCGTAGAACGCCTCAAAGTCGATGGCATAGTCGTCACAGATCCCCCTAATCACTGTAGGAAAAAGACATACCAGGGAAAAGACACACACACACACACATACAGATGAATACACACACATGAATACACACACACATGAACATGTGTGAACACACACACACACACACACACACCACACACACATACACACACACACACACATAGTTTAATACGCACACACACACACAGATGAAAACATAGACACAGACACACATGAACACATTTGAACATACACACACTCACACACACACACACACAGATGAACACACACACAGATGAACACACACACGAACACGGTTTATAGTCAATATAAGTGCTTTGAACACGCTGCAGAAGGGTACAACGAGGTTAATGAACACGGCATATAACACGGAGGATTTCACTCAAATTAGCAATAATGTCCAAATGAAACCCAGCGTGTTTTATTGATGGGCTCATAAAGAGGGACATATGGCAGTGGGCCGGCTTCGTACCACTGATGAAGATGGCGAGTGGTGCGGTGGTCAGGGGGATGACCAGGGGGGAGCCCGCGAACAGAGCGTAGATCACCCCACCGATGCTCTGGCCAACGATGGTCTTCTGCACGTCTGCACCACAGCAGAAGAAGAAGTCACAAAGGGGTTAAGCCCAATTACTTTAACCGCCGATTCCGTCCGCACAGGTGGTGGTGCTTTCACAGTATCAGTAAAGGAGGTTTTTTTTTTATTTAATCGCTTTGCTGAGGCCAGATATGAATGCTCAAAGAGCGGAAGAAAATGGTACTTTTTAACTTTTGAGCCAGGCTAAATTGGATTATATTTTGGAAAGTTTATGCAGTTTTTTGGGCAAGCTACTCGGAAAGTGTAGTGAGCTTAGCTACCAGGTGTCCTACATTAAGTGAAGCTTCACTACACAGAAGCTTCCAGTCAGATAAATGTTGCGAGCTAAGCTAAAAAAAATTGGCTTAAGTAGTTCACTACATCAGAAGCCATCAGACCTTCCTTTATCTTAAGCCAGCTTCATGCCTATATAATGCTACCTTAGTGATCCGTATACCTGTCAGTCAAACAGATACGCAGGTAAGAACGTTTAGTTAAATTGTGGATTACACAATTTATCAAACAATATCCTGCAATCTCAACTCACAACACACGCGAGACTGAATCATGCCATGCCAGATTGACAGGAGTTTACAGGATTAAAAAGAAGAATATATTTTTGAATTGGGGGTACTGCTTCGTAGATATATTCCCGACTGCAGCAGAAATCTACGCTGTGCATGGCCCTCAGAAATCCTCTAGATATGTAGCTTCTGTGGACACTGCCGTGCTACCTCATCCATAAAAGAGCTTAGCTACCGGGAAGGTATTTGATTTAGAAAACAGCAATGTTACCACCAACCTACTCGGAAACATAGTTTAACTAGCAATGTCAATATTTGGATTTGATGCTCCTGCCAAATACAGAATACTTGAATGGTTGAATAAGGCTTTTGGGATCAATGATGATGATACTGCTGAGCTTCTCTGAGCTTCCATCACTTACTTATTTCCCCTCTGGTGCTCTCGTCATTGAGCGAGCCGAAGGCGATGGCCGGCAGCAGAATGGTGATGTAGAGGAAGATGGCCGTGGTGGTGTACTTCAGTAACGAGCGGTCAGGCCCCACGATACCTTGACAGACCAATCAGAGGACAGAGTTAGTCATTTATTTTATTTTTTTTCTTTGTGTTAAGCCCAAAGCACATGTTTGATGTGGCAGAAGCTAAATTATGTTTTAAAATAGACTTGAGTCCTATTATATTTGAGGCTAGCGCTAAAATCACAGACCAGACACAGTTGCTACCTCTTATGCTTCTCCCCGTTAAAACAGTATGTTTATATCATTCATTTTGTGTTGCACAACAAATATCAGAGTAAATCGCCGCTACAAATGCGTTGGGCTTTGGCAAAGGCTTTGTTTCCACCAGGATTCTTCAGAGGGGTTTAGAAGCCGTACCATCTGTGAAATCTGAGGGGTAGAGCGGAAGTCTTCTGCGGAGGTCGTCGTACACACCCTTGAATGGTTTCAGGAAATCTGTGAACTGGGTTAGGGAACTCAGGGTTAGGGTTAAGGGTTGAGGGTAAGGTCATTCTTCATTCTGAAGAATAATGACAGTGGAACTGATCGACATACATAACTTAGGTTTGTTGGATTAAAACTTATTTTGGACCTAAAGCTAAAAAAAAAATCCTGTTACATTACACGCAAAACACGCTGTCTTACTCACGTACCAACAGTCAACATCGTCGAAAATATCAGAGTGAAAAGGGAAACTGATTGAATCCTCCATGTAAAGACAAATCTCATCCACCACAAAAGGTCGGCCAAAGTCTCAGTCCGTTACTGTGTAAAGTGCAGCTCGCCTGCTCCGTGACCGTACCTCCAGGGGCTTCCCTTTACGGGGGTCTGTGTCGTCGACCACCTCCTCGAGGGGCTTGTCGCTGCCGCTGGAGAGGAGCCGTCGCTGGAGCACCAGCTCCTTCTTGAACTCCTCTTCGGTGCGGGTTTCCAGGAGCTTCTGGCGGAAAGAGATGTCCGACAGCAGGGTGGCGAACGTCCTCCCCAACTCTATGGCCGTCTTGGTGCTTTTCTAGGTGGGAAAACAGAAGTGAAACGCTAATGTTACATTTTACTAGATAAAATCGATGGATGCAGCGCGTTTAGCATCAGCCTTAGCCCTTTATACAAAAATATATTGGTTGTTTTCCTCCGGAGTGCATTCGCCTGCTTTTATTGTACGTTATTTGGGAAACATTTATTGCTGTGTACACTGGTTAAAAATGTCTAAAACGAATGTTAATGTAGATGCGCAACTGTTCACACATCCCCTGAGTTCACCTCAGTGTTTTCCCAACAGCTTGCGAAGGCATAACACCTGCTGAACCCATAACGCCGGAAGAGTCTGTTAAAAGGACATCAGTGTAATCCTCTGTTGGTTTCCGTAGTACGATACCGTGCTACATAAAGCACCCTAGCAGTTAGTTAAGTGGCCCAGTGGGGGGTGGGGGTGTCCTCACCGTTCTGGAGGGAGCCAGGATGAGGACCACATAGCGGGCCTCGCAGCAGTTCACCCCCCAGTTCTGGGGTCGGTCCAGGCGTGTGATGCAGACGTGGCGCTTCTGGAGGCTCCTGACGTTAGTGCTGAGAGTCCCAGAAACACAGAGGAAGTAGATGAAACCAACGCTTTGGGATGTGTTCCTTTAAGAGATGTTGTGCATGGGACTGTTTAATAGCAGGACCACAAATGAACGCATGTCGATGGGAGCTTGGTATGAATGAATCATGTGTAGTTTGTTTTTATTTGTCGTGGAATGGGGCGTTCCCGAGCCCCTTATCAATGGAACATGACATGTGAGAGGAGTTGCCTTCTCTGACCATCAGCGTGCTGGATGTTGTGCAGTGATAGGGATTATACAGTAAGTGATTTGGTTGCAGGTGGATGTGTTGAGCAGCAGAGGCCGGTGAGTTCTGTTGCATGTAGAACGTTTATCTTGTGCATTACAATTTAAACAAATTCAAAAGAATACAACTGAAATGGGCAACAACAATACAAATCCAATGCATATGTTAAAGACCATTGCTATTTCAGTTGAGAGACGTACAGAATACAGAGCCAGGACTGCTGGTAGTGGATTCCTGTTGGGGTCGTGGTGACTCCCTGGATGGTCTCAGACAGAAGATGCACTGCGGGACAGCGAAGACAAAGATGATCATTACTTTAACACCGTGTGTCGCGGTGAAAGCAGTGGCGCTCAGGCAAAAAGCATAAAGTGCACACTCAGAACACGTTCAAGAACTTTCTTCCACTGACTACCAAAGGCCGTACCGTTTGCATCCAACCCGCTGGCGTCGGTGAACAGGGACTCCATGACGGCATCCACTTCGAAGGCTTCCCCGCCCTCGTCCACCATGCGTGTGAGCATGTGTTTGAGGACCTCTTCCAGCGTGGCGGCATCCTCCTCCAGCAAGATGCTGGACTGGGCCAGGAAGTCGTCGAGGTCCCTGTGAGCACGCACCTCCTCTTGGAAGTTCATGGAGCTCACATACTGGGGAGGGGAAGGCGTAACGAAAAACGTAGGTTTAGTGAATTGAACGCAATGTCGTCTGCGTAGAGTGGTATCTGGTCAAATGTTTTGAACGTTACATGATGATATCTCATGTATATATCATATTTATACATAGCAATTGGGATAGATGTCCTTAAAATATATTGAAGGTTTAAACTAACAATTATTAAGAAAACGTTTCATTGATCAACATAAAGAAAAGAAAATAAATCATACTTTGCGGGTTGTGTTCAGTAGCCCATATTCTGGTGTACCGTGATCTGCATATGGATGCCACAACAGGGGGTTAAAGTAGTTTGTAACGCTCTTTTAAAGTAGAGCAGAATCAGAGTCGACGCATACACCCAGACACACCCATACACCCCCCCCACACACACACACACACACACACACACACACACACACACACACACGCACACACACACACACACACACACACACACACACACACACACACACACACCTGAAACATTGGCCTGGAAGTCATTCTCCTTAACGTCCTCATACATCGCATCCTCCTTACGCAGCTCTGTAAAGGGTGGGGGGGGCATCAAGAAAAGAGCAACACACAGAGTAAGTAAGTCATGAACGAGCCCTAATTTTCTAACACATGGCCCATACATCTCTGTCCAATCAGTGTTTGGATGTAGACGGCGGTGGGAGCGCACATTCCATAACCCAGACACATTAATGTGCATTTTAATCAACTGTACCGGGGTAACAAATGGCAATAATTAAGGTTGTTATTTCAAGGTTGATTTGGTCCGTTGCGCCAGCCATCCCAACAATGGATTTCAGGCCAAAAAAGAAATGGTGGCACAACATAATTGAGCCATGGCATGATAATCGACACTCATTAAGTCAAGGTTAAGTTGCTTCACTGAGCCAGGTTTCTAGATCTATCTGCAGTATGAAACTGTTGAGTCTGTACTCCCCAGTCTGCCATCTGGTGAAAAAGCACACACCAACCAAACACAAAACATTGTCTCTTGGAGAGAGAGAGAGAGAGAGAGAGAGAGAGAGAGTCTATAAGAAAGCCAGCGAGAGATCCAGAAAGCAATAAATAGAGAGAAAAGGAAGCGTAAGGGATGTAAGTAAAGCAATGTGATAAAGTGAGAATGTGAAGGTGAGAGGGTAGGAAAGGATGGGGGTATGGGGAGAAGTGGTAAAAAAGGAAGAGAAATGCCCAATAAAAAATTCCACCTCATGCCGCACCATTATAAACAAAAGGCCCTTGTAAAAAAACCTAATCCAAGTGAGAATAAATTGAGAGGGATATATAGAGAGATCCCAGGTTTTCATGAGGGGCAACGGCAAGACAGTTTTACTGCATTTATAAACTAAAAGTGGCCGTAAAATGCAAGCGTCTCAGCTCTGCAGTAAAAAATATTCTCTTTTCTCATTATGCTCATAGATTATATTGGTCGTTATCTGGCCACTAATTAACCTCTCAATACACCTGCAAATGAATTTGTGCTCTGCAGCATATCAAATGAGTAATTAGAGTGTAGGTAGGCATTACCGTGATTCAATGTCCCACTTTCAACTGAAATCAACAACTGGGATATGTGCTCCACCTTCACCCTCCACCCAATGCATTGAATTCCTCCTTCGCGTGTGTATTCATAATGAATTCAGCATTATAAAGCATCCTAAGTGACTACTCATCAGTAAGCAATTCCTTATCAGTTAAAATAAAATAAAATATGAATACGATAATGAGAAAATGTTTTTTAAGATAGTGTACAAAGCATACGTTTACAAACTATTTACAACATGTTCATTTAAAACACTTAATAATGCTGCAATTCATGATTAGTTAGTAATTATAGTAATTAATTAGTTAATTATAAACCATTAGTTGCATAGCTGGGCCTACCTTAAGATAAGCTCACGCAAAATATTATATTTATATTAAGTATTTTTAAAGCATTATTTGCACATTGTTCTTAGTTTGTAATCATTAACTTATGCTTTATAAATTATCTTTAAATCATTAGCTAATTATGGCAATAATAATGTATAACTGATGAATAGCTTAACTATTAGGAGTCATGCATGAACAATTCTTCACAAATGAGGAATTCATTATGTAATACTTCTACATTAATGCTTAAAAGTTGCAGTTATTCTTAAGTGCTGAAAATACATGCAAATGACAAAATAGTAAAAGACAAAATAATAACATCAAGCCATATTATTCAAATTATTATTCAATATCATTGGTTTAGTCATAGTGGCTTTGGCTTCATATGGTTTTCAGTGTGTGTGTGTGACTCAGAATCCTAGCAGTGATTTTCCACAACAGCGACTACACAGTGGTTGTATGTGAATACTGAACCACTGCAAAGCTGTATATATTTTTTCGCTACGGATAAGATATTCATGGCCATGGACAGGATACATCACATTGCAAATCCCTTGCGGTGCGGGGAGCGGGAGTATGTGACGACTACGTACCCATCTCTTGGAAAGTGTAGCCATTTTTGGACTTCCCGGTTGACGCGTCGTCTGCAGGGAGAAGAGAAGAGACCGCATTCATGAGACCTTTGCTTGAGGCCACGAATAAAACATTCATTCCAATTTGAGTTGAAAGGCCGGAACCCCCTTAGTTCAGATCTGTGACCATAGAGAAATACGCTTAAGAAGAAACAACGGCAGCTGTCTAATAAAGATGCCCATATTATCCATAAAGCCAGTGGTCACATGGTTTGGAGTGTGTGTGGGACTCAGTATACCAGCAGTGATTTTGCACGAGAGTGAGTACAGTACACAATACTTTGGTTGTACAGTATGTGAATGCTGAACCGCTGCAGAGCTGGTGGTAGGCTTACATATTGGATGCATTTGAGAAATACATGGCAAGACATTGAGAAAATGTGTAATTTTTTCTCTTAAAACGATTACAAATGGATCAAAACTGCAGATGTGCAAATGTGCACATTTACACATTTTAAGACAGGAAAATCAAATCTCATATGGTTTCTTTTTATACAGTCTTATATCATAGTCAAATATCCTTTTAAGACAAAGACTACTGGATGCAAAATACTGGACCTTAAACCCACAGGCCTCTGAACCTGACGATAATGCCCCCTCAAAACTCAATCTGCTGCTTGGTTACAAAGAAAGCGGGCCTGCTGTGTTAGATATTTGTGTATGCAGTAAGGTATCCCCCCCATCTCTGCTGACCCTGGGAACATACCACTGCTGTAGGGATGAGCCCTTTCCTTGCCTGTGATGCCTGATAGGGCCCCCTTGTGCATCCCTGCACCGGGGAGGGTCTCACAACAACAACGATTTGACAGAACGTTCCCATGCCCGCTCACACAGAGACGCACACACACAGCCCTGTGCTGTGTGTGTGCATTAGAGAGAGAGAGAGAGAGAGAGAGAGAGAGAGAGAGAGAGAGAGAGAGAGGAAGCGAGAGACCAGGGAAAAGGGAAGCGAAGGCATATGTTCCTCCACATGTGTGGCACAAGAAGGCTCAGGTTTCACCAGTAACTACCTTCTCACCCACCCCCAACCTATTTGAAACTTCCTACATGGCACAAAATGGAGGACCTGTTTGTCTTCCATGGTTTTCAGTTTGTCAGGTATGTTAAGAGAGCGACGTGAGGTGAGGTTAGGGGTACGGCAGAACTGGTGCAAAATGTGTTTTTTTGTGTCCAGGTGTGCCTGAATTATTCTTTTCCGGCGGCATCAGCATTATCCATAAAACATTGAGGAATGCAGCTCTTGGGTGTCGTGAAGAAATCGCTCATGAATCTCCAATGAAAAGGTCAGCCTGGAAGGCCTGCATTAAAATCTCCTGTTCACTACCACGGTAGGAGTGTCACCACACCCGCACCAATCGATGGGCTATCAGCCAGAAGAAGTGCAGATGCCAACACAAGCGGCAACACCCAACCCCACCTGTGACTGTACAGCGGTTTCACTCCACCTGGCAGTACACCCAGCAGTTCCTGTTCCATCTGTTATCTCTCCCTCAGGCTCCATAAAGCTGCAAATGTGGTTGGTAGTTTACATAGCCGGAATGCTAATGCCAAAATATCGAAATTAATTAAGTTTAGTGTCACTATATTGTCTCTCCTGGTTTAATCTAAATGCTGACATACTGCAGAGGAAAAAATGTAATTTCAGTACTGTGTATCAATTTTCCAGGGGGAATTAGGATTTACTAGCATGAAATGAGTTTGAATAAAATAACATATTTAGTTTGTAAGATAAGAGATAAGATAAGATAACGAAAGGTAACAGATAAGCTTTTAGATAGAAATAGGACACAGTCTATAAGGTCCCAAATATTGTCCTGCCTTCAAAACAGGTTTCCGTGCGCCATTTCCTGTCCGACATCCTCTCTGATGGACATCTCTAGAAGGTGAGCTGAAACCTTCCATCAGCATAGCAACCGACCTTAAACCCACTGCTCAAAATAGCCTGCTCTCTGACCTCCTACCCCCTGTACCGTTTGTAACCACCTTTTAGAACATGCCTAGAGGAGGCTAAGTCTTCCATGTAATTTGAGTAAAATGTTGTGTCTTCGTAACCAAATCGTAACCAATGCCAACTTCTTTGTTAAATCCTACCAAAGGGGTTGCCTGTGGTTGCTGTGAAGCACATTAGTAGAAAAACACTTTTTCAGCAGAAGTTATGAGTTGCTTCAGCCCTGGGCCTACTCTGCCGGTATCACTGCAGGAGTCGTTCTGTTTGCTACTGAACGTCCTTGTGGACGCTGCAAACCCCCAAAAATATACTTGTTTAGTCTTCCATGGATAAGATGCATCTGAGTTTTAAAGCTTGAAAAATAACGTTAATCTCAGGAACTCTTCCTTTCTAGTTGTCAAAAAGGTTATAGCTGGGTTTCCACGACGATTTAAATCATTATATACATATTTACACACTGATATCCACTCATATACGAGACAACGACTTATTCATTTCCATGGAAAAGGGAACACACGCACACACACACACACACACGGGTGGCAGTGGCCATAGTGTACCACACTAAAATACACAACAGACGCATTCACTATCGTCCCAAACGGCATACACAGGAAACAGGAAGCACAGCTCATTCCACTCCAACACCTGAAGAACCAATATCCAAATCCAACAGTAAATACTACGATGGGTTTGCATTCAGCCAGGTTGGTGGGATATGACCACTGGACCAACGGTAATTGTGGCCGGACCAGGTAACAAGACAGGACTTTAAGGGCTTATATTGGGGTGGATTCTCTTCTTTAGACATTCAAGAACTTCCATCTCCTCTGCAGCAATCCTGCTAAGTCACATGGTTCTAAGCTTCTAGATGGACACATTAGAGGGCTTTATTAATACTGCTTATTCAATTATAGTATTTAGGTGCAATTGAGTTATTCTCTGGAGCATGAGATCACTAGTTGTGTTTAACAGGCGGTCCAACTTTAGGATGACTAAATTGTTGTATGCATATGAATTAAGGGAAAAGCTTATATGTTTGAGCCATTTAAGAATATTGAACATTCTTCTCAGGGATAATCTTCTTAATCCTCAGCCTTCGAAACCTGATGAAGTTTTAACCCGTGAACAGCTACAAAATACGACGGGTTCATCTGCTATGTGGCACCTTCCTGAACACATCTTTCCTTAATACTCAAACTAACTGAATACAAAAACATTGAGACCAATTTGAGAGGAGACTATTTTGTGTGCAGTCTTTTGGTAATTAGTACGTAAACAACTATACACCAACATATTATCTATAAACCTCAATTTTCGTATAAACTCAACTGTATGCGAATGCGTCTATGAATGGTTAATGCTTTGTTCGAATGGCATGACTATGGAGTATTTACATAACCTTCAGGCTATAGCAGGTAATCATTTTGAACGCTGCTCTGTGAGGAGGCAATAGACACCACATCAGGTGGAGTGCTTTAAAACAAAAGACATGCTGGGCTTTTCACAAGCTAAGGCATCCCTGGCACATGCAAATCCTATTCAAATTCTCTTTAGAACCTAGAGGTTCACTGTGGCTATATGGTGGCTAATGGTGGGGGTCTCTCCTTACAGAAGCCATACATTTGAAACGGCAATAGTGAAATGATTTCAACAGTCAACTTGTAACAATTTGATGGGGAAGCCCATCTGGTAGACCCTGTGGCAAGTAGTGAATGAATGCTCTGCATTATTTAGGATAAGGCGGCTGATGTCAACAAAACAGAAGAGCCCCATTTATAGACATATCGTAAACAGTGGCCCACACTACCGGCTCTGAATCGCCGGCTCTCCTTGCAATACATGATCTTCGTGATACTACTGTTTGCAATGTTGGGAAATCCTCTAGCATCATATTGTGAAACTAACATAGCACACATAGACATGTTCACAGAGCAGAATACATTCATGCTGAGAATGTAAGGACATTTTATAACACTTTGAAGACACCATTGAAACGCACACACACACACACACACACACACACACACACACACACACACACACACACACACACACACACACACACACACAAAGGATGTAAACACTTAACAGTACATGAGGAACAAACAGGAAGGGGAGAGCGAAAGTAATATTCTGAGAGAGAGAGAGAGAGAGAGAGAGAGAGAGAGAGAGAGAGAGAGAGAGAGAGAGAGAGAGAGAGAGAGAGAGAGAGAGAGAGAGAGGAAGCAGAGACCAGTGAGAAGGGAAGCGAAGGCATATGGTCCTCCACATGTGTGGCACAAGAAGGCTCAGGTTTCACCAGTAACTACCTTCTCACCCTCACTCCACCTATGTGTAACTTACCACATGGCACAAAATGGAGGACCTGTTTGTCTTCCATGGTTCTCAGTTTTTCAGGTATGCTTTTTTTCCCAGGTCATCCCATCATGTTGCTCAGCCCTTCTGCCTAATACAGTTCCTCGTCTAAGAATCCCTTCCTGTCTCTTGCCCCCCTTTCTCTCTCACTCTCTCTCCCGCTGTCTTTCTTTCTCTCACGCTCTCTCCTTCTCTCTCTATCTCTCTCTCTCTCTCTCTCTCCCCCCCCCCCCCCCCCCTCTCTCTCTCTCTTACACACACAAACACACAGACGGCACACATACACGCACACAAACGCAACACAGTCGCACGCACACAGATACACTAGCAGAGGTCGACAACCAGTCTGCCGGCAGCAGCACATGGTGATGGGGGTGGGGCGGAAGTAAGGGCGTGTGACAGAAGTTTGCAACTGCTGGGTCCTTATGCCTAGGAAACCGAACCGTTGATTCGCGCGAGGACGAAATAGACCCCAGTCGCTTGGGAAAAGGAATTCGGGTAAAATTCCCATTACAAAGCATATTTAAAAAAAAGAAAACAAGGCAGACAACAGAAAAAAAGAGGCGCCCATGTGCCTCCAAGACAACCCGTTTTTTGGCTCTCGTACGGCGGCGGCTGAGTGTCTCCCAGTAGGGCCGATCCCGAGAATCCCCTCCGGCATGATGTAATTACCCGCGGGCCTGCGTGTTTCTATGGTGGTCACAAGGCACAGTCAAATGGTACTGGCTTGCTTTAATTGACAGCATAACGCAGTTGCGCACAGCAAAGGCTGTGCTTCCCTTATGGTAACCTACAGGAACGGAAAAGACGTGTACTAGGACTCGTTGTTCTGTGCAAACATAGACGAAATGAACTATAAATGAGTCGTACGATCAGTCAGAGCTATTATGGCTTGGTTATGACGGCGGGAAATTAACTGTTCGCCAACACGGCGTAAATAAATAAATAACGCAACATTTAACAAGTTGGAAATGATCAGCAACGTTAAGCCACCTTCACTGCCGCTGGGTGGCAGCAGAGTCAGAGCAGGAGAAGCAGAGAGGCGACAGAAACGTTCAATGGGAACCAGATCCACTTAGCTCGGATGAAAACGTACACCAACTTGAGGCCTCTGAGTGCATCCTTTTCGATCGTCGTTGAAGGTTATTAAAAGTGAGTGGTTTTCTCTCTAGTTGATGTAGTTAATGTAACAGCCGCCCACTAGTATTTGTAGTCCTCTTTTCTTCCGGGTCAGCTGGTTGTCAGGTCAACCGTTTTTGACATTCCATACAGTGTTTTATTAAACACCACATTTGGTTTGTATTATAGACGTATGGCTCTACTTAGACCTACCAATAGGCTACTACGTCAACATATTAAAAAAAACCTAGTCCCTTCATCTTTAAAAGGATTAAGCTTTAATTTGACATGTCCTCTATGCAATAATATCCTTTTGTGTGTATGGCATCTTATGAACATCCTATATTTAGCTGTGGACGCAGAGGAGTGCCTAAATGAAAGTTAATAGGATATTGTAAAGAGTGGTCAAAGAGGTCATTGTACAAACCTCACATTGCTACTGAGTGTAAAACATTAATTAGAACCGTAGAACACATTTATAGCATGACTGGAGCAGCACTGACGGGTATGATGTCAACAAAACTTATTCCAGATGTAAATAAATAATTGATCTAAAAAATGTAGGCACTAAGAGCAACCAAGGTTTAATGTATAGCGGCATTGCTGTTTCTTGTTTTCTCTCTTCACAGCTAGGGACAAAGGGCCAATGTCGGAAATATCTCCCTAACTGAGAACTACAAATATGTAACAGGGAGCATGCCACTGCTTATAGCCAATTCCTCTTCAGTCAACCATTAAATAGGTCCTTGCTTTAACACCAATAGAACCAAAACAATTGTATCCCCTATTACTTCACTATTATCTTATTATAAATACGTACAATGTGTTGCTTTATGGAATGAACTGACATTTTGTTAGGTGGACCTACAAGGCTTTCTACCTAACCGCTAAGGGTCTCAATTGGGCCAAAATAATGTCTTTAAACTCAACATTTTCAGCATAATTTAAGACGACCTAAAACACATTATTAACACATACATAACAGTTTTAGCATTAGCATAGTACTGCTAACCTTTCCATGCATCTTAATATTGTGCACTCTATTACAGTTGTTCCAAAGCGGTAAATGCTAACACTCCAGTTGTCACAGCAACAGAAAAATAAGCGCTGACTTGATTGAATTAGTACAACCTGCTGCATTGGTCGACGTGACAGGCTGGGTTTATTGAAGGTTACCTTCATTAAAATGTGTGAGAATCACTCCAGACTTCTCCATCGCCATCTTTCAGGTGGCTGGTCTGTTGGTCGTCTTTGGCGGAGGAGCCAGGATCCCAAAAAGCAATCCAAAAAAAGGGTTTTGTGTTGAGGGGGAAAGGCATGTGCCAGCTCTTGCAGGCCCGCCTTCAAGCCAAGGGAACAGCAACACTAGAAATCAATAACCCGTAACATCCTCTCTGCCAATCAGAGTGACCCGACCTTGTGCCCTGCACTATAAAAGAAGATGGGTCGGGGTAAGAGAGGTGGTAAAGAGAAGACAGAGGAAGAAGGTGTGCACTTTTGATATGTAAATTTGTATCGTTGCACTCCCGCTGTTTCTCCTTTTTTTGTAATGTTAAGGTTTGTACCCTTTAAGTGCAGTGGCGTAGCCTAAGCTAAAGCTGTTTAGTGTGTGTTAATGTCTATGACACGTCCCAGGTAACGGCCGTTCAATGGTCAAAGCTTTCTCTTTTCCAAGACTCCCTAGGGAGAGGATGGGGACCCTGAACTTAAACTGAATGTTCACTGGGAATAAATCTCAATGAACCGTGAGGCGTAACTGCTTTGGAAATATACAACTAACAGGGTCAACAAAAATGATTTTACTTTAATTACTATTGAGCATTGATTAAATCACTGCCCACATACACACACACATACACACAGACACGCATACACACACTCATAAGTAATAGTATAAATATTTACCTTCACACAAAGTATATTGGAGGAATGCATTTGGAAATGGCATTCAAACGTACCTCTCTACCCTCAGGCACAATCTGTAACTTATTGTGTCAGCCTTTCTCAGCCAAACATTAGCTATACCGGCCATGCCCTTAGGTAATCTCTGTGATTTATTCAGGCCTAAAAATACAATTTAAACCTTAATTCAACTGCATGAAAAAACAAATTGAATCAATACTTCTCAGAGATGAGCGCATGCTTAATTCAGTTTAGACCTCCCCTCAACAAAACTGACCCCCCGCAACTGAAGCCGTGCTACGAATAGATCACAATGTCCTTCATGATGAGTTCAAAGGTGCAGTTTGCAGGAGTTGAACCATGGTGGGTTGAACGAGGCAATTACTGTCGGAAGTGGCTTTTGTCTTTGTGTTACCATGCAAACTTTACTACTTTTTATATAGACCTTTCTATTGCTACTTTCAGCAAATATTCTGGTAGGCTACCAATCAATCATTTCAATAGCAAATGCACTATCATAATGTTTTTGTTCTTTTATATATTTTGGTTAATATATTTACCGTTGTGTCAGTTTGTAATGATACACCCGTGAATGTTTAATCTTGCAACAGCTAGGTTGTCATGGACAATTTGGTATTTGGGTTGACATTATGAACACATTAAAACTCATTCATAAAGCTACACAAAAGCTCAAGTTTGCAATCAAAACATCTACATCTGCCATATTACTGTTGCTACCATTAATATTTGAGGCTCAAAATGTCACGATTAGCCAGTATTTTTGGCTGACATTACTCAAAAAAGAAATTGGTGCCAATATACTCAAATTCCTCATATCCACTTTATTGACCCATTTTCTTGTTGTATTTTTTACAATATTAATAATATTAAATAATAATAATATTAAAGTAGAATCTAAATGAATGAATAGTGCCACCCAGGGGTAGCATCGCGTATTTCCTCCTTGTGGCTCCAACCCTCCCATCCAGAGGGTGCCCTTGTGGCTCCTTATGGTGTCCACTTAATTCACCATATCTGGCGACCCTATTTAACATTTTTTGGTTGGACCTAGACCATGGAATTGTAAACAGAAAAACAAAAACATGAATGAGTGTAGACACGATAAATATACGGGTATTAATATAAAATCCATTTGGACAATATTAAATATCACTCCACTCCCAGTGGATCCAATGGTAGACTGGTGGATGCACAAAACTGTTAAACATAATGGATGTCAATGCTCTTGACTGCCGGCTATAAAAAGAAATCCTAGCAAAAAAAAAAGACAGAAGTCTGTGTGAAAGATTGCTGCTTAAACCAGCCCTCATCCAAACACACTCCCCATCTTCTTATGATTGGCTCTATATCAAGCAGTGACTCATTCATGAACTGATTGCGCCCATATTTTAAACCCCAGTTCACTAGTAATGAATGTTAGGCTACTCATTAAAAGACTCATTCTGTGACATAACCTTTCACACAGATGTGGAACTCTGTCAACAGCATAATTTGTCTAAATATGTTTATCTAATTTCATTTTTAAGTATTTAATATTATATTATAGAAATCCATTACATTTTTAATATATATATACACCCCCCCCCCCCCCCCCCCCCCCCACACACACACACACACACACACACACACACACAAACCCACACACAGATCTCTACTTTCACAATCCCAGCTTCAGATGATCAACCAGTCCAGTCGATGCTACTGAGAGAAAGAGGTTTGTGAATTGATTAAATGACTCGGTTTGGTAGGACTTTATCACCTGAGGATCTCACTACGGTGTGTTGTGTGTTGCACGATGTCCTCTGCTGGACGTATGCCCGCTGGGTGCACACTTAGTTTCACAAAGGAGGGTGGCGAGGCACTTACTGTTGACCACAGCAGCTGTATGGCACAAACAAAATGGCGATTCAAGTGATATACGGTAGCAAGAGCAATTACCTACAGAAGTACCGCAGCTGGTATGGTAATGTGCAATATTGTGCCCTGGTCAATTCTGGAATAGGCATTCCAAAACCTTCCCTGCATGAATGTTTTGAAGGCCACTTTGCACCTGAATGGGCATCTCGTTTTAATGGGAATGTTGGGCTGCTTTAAAGGGAAATCCATCAAAACGTGGGGGAGGATTTACATCAGGGGAAGTTATTTATTTCCTATGTGTTTCCATATAATCCTTACAGGGTTATCGGATTCAGGTAGGTTCTCTCAGGTTGAGGCAGGGGAGATGCAGATATGATATATGAGGTCCATTAACAGTTTGGGAAAAGCATTAAGAGGAAGAACAGCAACCAGGAGTTAATTATACATAATACGGCTGCCGCCGTCTGTCCCTGGGTGGGCCAAGCTCCATCCCACAATGACTGGTGCTTCAACAGGATTGATGTTCTTTTAGGAAAACATAGCCATTTTTCACAAGAGTATTCAAGTGATGGAGCTATTGACTGTGAAACTCATTGACTCTAAATTAGTAGACCAATTTTAATTTTTTTGTGTGTCCATTCTTTTTGCCTTTTGGGATTGCCTTGTTTATTTTGTGTGGTGTACATCCTTTCTCTTGTCACACCATTTTCATAATGCTATATCCCATGCATGGCCTTAGTCATGTAATGCCACATAGGTAAACGATACAATGTGAAATCATTGAAGTCAATGCCTTCTGTGATAAGGCGGGCAGTTGCAACAGACGACCTGGGTTGCTCTGGGGTTAATGAGCTACAATTAGGTAATCAGTGAGCCTAGGTGTGTTGCCCAGCGATGCAGGCTGAGTGTGAACCGGGGCAATGGACAATGTGTGTGGCTCTGCCCCATTGTCCCACAGCTCCAGAGCAATGGGGACATAATGACAGGGATAGGTGACATATTCTCTGGCCAAGCGGCCTCGGGGCAGTGAGGCAGCACTAATAAGGCTGATGGGGGGGGGGGGGGTAAAAGGGAGTATCAGATTCAGTTTCGTCCTCTTTTGCATGTATCGTCTTTAAACCGAGAAAACATAAATTTATCTTTCTGTATTCAGCTTCTTTCCATTGAGCCCTTTCGTAAAAGTTATAGAAAACATAGAAATATATCCAACCAAAAGGGAAATTATAATTTCAAACCACCTTGGTGTTCCCTAGCCACTGTTCCTGGGCTCTGATCCACTGCAAATACATGGTCTTAGGTTAATCTATCCGTCATATCTCCTCATATGGGTGACCTTTACATTTGCCATTTCCTGTCGACATCTTTCCTTTGTTGAAAAGAGCTTGACATTTCTTGATTTCTCCAACAGCGTCAAGTGTCAAGTCCTTTTCCAGAGCCAGCTCTGGTTACATCTGGTTACATCTACCATAGGCCTATACCCTCTGCTATACTACCTCCGCTAAGTGCCCTTTAGCAAGAGACTGACATAACACTAACATAGGATCATAATCTGTACTGTCTACGCGGCGGTTCTGTAACCACCGTCTATAGAGCACACGTCAAGTGTAGGGCTCTAAGTGTGTGTGTGTGTGTGTGTGTGTGTGTGTGTGTGTGTGTGTGTGTGTGTGTGTGTGTGTGTGTGTTGCGAAGATATATCAGGACAAAGACACAATGCACTTTGTGGGGTTGGTTTGAAAGCACTATCGGAAATTTAAATAGGAAGTAATATTTGGCTTTCGGAGGCAATTATAGGTCATTACGTATGCAATTATATGTCATTACATGTTCAAGTGATGTAATTTTATGATAGGATTTTAAAATACAGTACTTGGTCAGTTTTCAGGATTTATAAGGCCTGCACCATTTTTTAATAACAAGAGGGGGCAGTGTAGTCTTGTTCAAAAGTTCAGTCAATGTGGCATGCTATTTGAACAAGTCACCCACGTACTTTAACAGTTTTTTCCCCTAATTTCCCTTGCCTTTGACTGATAGATGTGTGATCTAATGTTAAAGAAGAAGGTATGCAAATGAGTGTGTGACTTGCATGCTGACAGATTAGCCATAGCTCTAAGTGAAACCAAGGTTTTTTCACTAAGCACATAATGACTAATAACCACGGCTGATTGTCTGAGGTCCTTTACTGATTGCACTCCTCTGTATTTTGATTGCTAATTGCCATCGTCACACCAATTTCCACTCTCACATACCTCCACCTTCCCTTAAAGCCCCATTGCTGTGGTCATTATAAAGCTAACCCCGTTTTTCAACTGAAATGTCCCCAATAGGGCTCGTAGTTACATCTGAATGCATCATGGTATTTTTTTTCATGCCGATACTGCACCATATTAAGAGAACTCAAGGGAGTTGTATGTCTGTAAAATCCTAAATCAACGTGAATGTCTGTAACCTAGGCTAATGAAAGCTTTGTTTTGCTATGTCTCGCCTCAGAAATGCTGTGGCGGTTTCAAAAACACTAATGTCTTCCAATGACGAGAAATTATTTTGTGAATAATTACTAAACATTGACCAAAAAATCATTACCACTGACGCAATAACGAATATTCAATTGCTCCTATGCTTCCATAATGGAGGTGGTGATTTCCATGTGACCCTGTACTGTGCAAGCCCTGTTTCTTAAAACTGATTGAAGTGAATGTATCACAGTTAATGTATCATAAAGTATCACATTACGATCATTTATCGAAGAGCGGAATTGCACTACTGTGCAACGCAATTTCAGCATTAAAAACGGAACAAGCACAGTCAAAAGTAAGAAAGTTGAACTTGTGATATGTTTGACCAATTTGACCCCAAAGAATTGTGAATTACGACAACACATCTGTCGTACCGTTGAGCCTCTGGCGAAGTGGGGGGCATGGGGTGATATTTTGCTTCTGAGCAGGTGCCTAGTTTGTTTACAGTTGGAAGCCAACCAGTGGAAATGCTTGCCAGCTATTGGTAGATGTCTGCGAGAAGGACAGAGACAGGAAGCAAACATGCCAACCCTGTATCCATATCTTTACTCAACCAGAGACTTAGCTCCAGGGCGAACTG
Organism: Pollachius pollachius; assembly: GCF_949987615.1. Classification (NCBI taxonomy): domain Eukaryota; kingdom Metazoa; phylum Chordata; class Actinopteri; order Gadiformes; family Gadidae; genus Pollachius; species Pollachius pollachius. Next base: position 6,360,512 of record NC_136943.1, read on the forward strand.
CTGCTCGCTCCAATCTGCAGCATTTTATTTGGTGGTTTCTCCTACGACTGCACCGATTCAGGGAATGGCTGATATCAGATGAGAGCTGACATTTCCAGGAACCCACGGCACAACAGCTTGTTGCCTCCAGAATGCCCCGTTTATCAATAGACCATGAACACACGCAAGAGATTACCGTCAGTGCCACCTTTTTTACATCAGCGCATTGAATCAAATGGACCCCCCATTCGTGTTTGTGTGTGGGGTCTTATTGTGCATGCTGTTTTCCAATTGGTGGGCTATAGCGGCTGAACGGATGGCAATTGTGGGTTGTGGATTCAAGGGTGTCCCGCTGTTCTGCAGGTCTATGTTGTAATAGGTTCAGGGACATGGAAATGAACCAAGAAACGGGAGCATTCAGGTCCTTTCAATAGAGGATTTTAAACATATATGTTCAGTGGTTTTCAACGTAGGCTTTATCAATGCTTTGCCCCAGGGAAAAAGCAGACTTAAATAGTTCAACATCCTTCACCTCAGCTTAGCTTGGCTGCGAAGGCAATTGGCACAGCATATTTAACCTTTGTATAGGCCTAGCTTCGGGTGATTATAATTTAACCATTCCTTTGGATCCCGGGTCACCCCTGTTACAGTGCCAACCAGATATGATTAGCAATGTTGTGGCTGTGCGGCCTAACATAACCTCAGTCAAGACCAAGCATCACCGTGATAGAATGGCTCCAACCAGAGGTTAAAGGAATACTGCAAGGTTTTATGATCCAATAAGGGTACGATGCGCCTGTTTGAGCCTCGTATTGATTCTTCCCCTTGCTGGTGACCGTCACCTTGTAGGTGTGGCCTAAAACTAAGGTCACGTGTCACTAGGCCCATTCTGAATTAGCCAGGGGACGTCGCGATGCGTCTCCAGTTCAGTGCATTGACGTCATCGTTTCATTGTTATGTTTCTTTTTTAAGCTGTGTCCAGCTTAACAATAAAAAATAAAAAGCAAAACAAAGATATTTTAAGGAGTGACACATACAGTACATAGAGAGTCAATGTAATTATGTTTGTTAGAAGGGCGATAAAGGTCCCCTTTATCCATTAAATTGAAGTGCGCAATAGGCCCTGCTGTATCATATCAGCACCGTAATAAGAACGTTTGAGCAATTAATTAGAGCTAGCCGTCAGAGTTTCTATGCCCAGAGTTGTCAAAATGTTAACCAACACACCGTGAAATAACATTCCAGGGAAAGTGTAGGAGTTATTGTAGAGCAGTCGCTTGAACGGTTGCTTTAACACAAAAAAACAAATGAAGGCCTTGAGTCAAGGGGCAGGGCTAGCTTCGTCATCCCCTACCCTCGTGGGACCCTCTGTCTCAGATGTTGGGCCTCCGAGGTTAGCATTTAGTCGGGAGCCAGAGAGACACAGCGATAGGTGGGCCAGCTCGGGGAAGCATACAGCTGATGGCCCCCAGCAAGGCTCTCCTGCTCTGGGAACACTGAGGAGGGAGGCTAGCCCGGAGCAGCTGTGAGGAACTGACCGCCAGTTATTTTTACTCCAATTACAGTTATTATGTGCAAACTTCCATTGGACTGCTGCCCTATATGGTAACGACGACGATATTAGATGATTTAAAATAGAAATAAAGAATAAAGATGTAATAGTTGTAAGGGTGGTATAGTTATGTATAGCTAAACATTGGAAATACCAACGGTACATTCTCTTTCCTTAAGTTCACTTTAAGATGAATCGCTGCATTCTGGGTGGTCATTCATAAACACTTCACGAACACATGTCCAAAAGTAGACACACACTCAAAATACATTATCAATCAAACCCATTTGTATGTGCTTAAAATACCAGTGTGATTTTTGGACTAAGGGCCCTTTACTAGACATTTTCCCTGCCTCGAACAAAGTACATTCTTCATGGTGTAGACAGTGTGTGCTTTAATAACCATCATCTTACCTTTCTTGAGTGCCGTTCAGTGCAATTCCTTTTGGATACCTATCGAAAAACATTTTGTGGGACTTGAAAATTGCTAGCCACTAAGAGAGTTATATTTCAATGCAATGATTTCAGTGTCTTGCCGTTGGTACAAATATTTCAGAGAACCAAGTATTCATAAGTATGGATTTCCTATGCATCTAATTTTATATGTATAGTCACTGGATATTTTTTGTGCATATTTTAGTTTGGAGGTTGATGTTTCATGTATCTTTATAGAAACCTTAATATCAAATCAACAAATCTGCACTAAAATACAAGATTAGAGTCAAATACAACAATAAACTAGATGTTTCCTTTTTAACACAATAACAATATGCTCAAAGCACTGTAGTGGAAATTTTTAATTTCAGCTGATTATTCAAATACAAAAATGATAGTCCTAGACATGAAAGTAACAAATAATTGTTAGTAACAGTGCTATAAGCTAAATAAACCACTATATAATGTAAATGAAATAATGTACCTCAGCTTTTTCTAGGCTGCGTTATCCCCCTGTCATACAATATTTTCCAATAACAGAACCCCCCCCCCCCCCCCATAATGGTTTATTCCTTGAAGCAAGTCGTAAGGTAGTGATTTGGCCACATAGCCAATAGACACCTTTAATGGCACCGAAGTACCTCATCCGTCTAATTGCACTTTCTCGTTTACTCCTTCTCGACCACTAGTTGATACTGCTCGTCGTCACCAGAGCAAAGTGAACAAGCAATAGCATGGAGGAACACACCAATAGATATAGGAGATGCCCATTGTGGTACCAGGAACCTAGATTTTATTTTTAACACACCAAAAGACAAGTTAGAGTTGCTTTAGGTGACATTGGAAGGTTGTTGAGACCAGATGAGAGCGACATTTTGAGAATAAGCATTATTTTATTATAATGCTTATTCTCTTATTTTCTATATTGGTTCATAGAGAGGTGCTCAGGCAGCCAGAACAGATATTCTCACAGCACATTTCACTCACTCATAGCTAGTGGCAATTGCATTTCTAACAATATAAAATCAAATGTATCTCCTGAATCTTAAATCATTAAATAAGAGCTGATATGAGAACATGAGCTGGTATTTACCTGTCAACAGTACATACATACAACAGAAGTGCAACACGCACGTTGTTAATTGCATCTTGGCACAAACACTGGACATGAGCGAGACAACAAGTGTCGGGAGTGATAAAAACAAATCTGCCCTTCAAAAAGATTACCTCCAGAGAGTTGAACTAATTAAACACCCTCTAGGATAAACAAGTCGCATTCAGGGGATTAAGCAACCATCCCAGACAGAAGCACAGGCTTGTGTAAATGGTGCAGCTTGTAAAAATAGAGGGTTGTCTTCTTTGGAACATTCTCAAACAGAAGTTATCATTGGCATGATTGATTACTATCACACATGTCTATTAGAACTTTACCAGGAATCCGGGATGAATATCCTGTTCCCCCCACCAAAATAATAAAGCATCTGCTCTCTCATGCATTACAAACGAACACATTGCGCTAAATGACATTACATAACATTTATTTAGCGGATGCTGTTATCCAAAGCAACTTACAATAAGTGGATGGAACCGTGAAGATGCATCCCAGAAATTGTAGGAATTGTAGTGCATAACGTTTATCAAATTAGCAAACTGCTTCAAGTGCTTCATTATAGAAAGAAATCATAAAATATACGTATTATTAATATATACTTGTTTATAATAAACAAATTATGTTTGACTGGTCTGAAGAAATCGGTGTAAATGAATCATACTTTCTTTATGTTTTAAAAAGACTAAAAAAAGAAATGGAACAAGGCCATCGAGTTAACTTGTGTCAAAAGTCCACGCTAATGTTCTTCTCTGTACCGGAGATTACTGCAGGGAATAATTAATCACTTAAATTTACCTTTCAGAATTCACAATTGGAGTAATTGAAGAAACAAAAAGTCATTCCCTAGCAATGAGTTAGACGACTATAAACTTCTGATCATGTAGAAAGCGGCGGAGAGGAGCCCACTCAATTGTGGTGTATCGATCGCCTCGTCTATTCAGAGAACGTCACCGTCGGCAAGGATTGAAGGAGAGGAGAGAGATGTACTGGGTCAGAGTGAAATAAAACCAAGACCTTGAGGCAAAGATAGAAAGCCAGTCTAACACAACACAGAAGCCAAACTCGCATGACTCCACTCTCTTATGTAGGAGATTCACTTTGAATGGCATACAATGCTCTTATATCATTCTGCCATTGACAACCTAACTATGTTTCGCGGCGGCTTAACTTCATTCCGCAACAGTTGTTCCCGCATTTGGTTTTATCTCTATCTCAATCACGTAACACGCTGAGGAATTCGTTCCCTGCTGTTTTCTGTGGTAAATATTTAAGCACCTTCTGCTGCATAGATTCCCCCGCACCATGAAAAATGCATATATTCAATGCTGGAATACAAGGTAGAGGTGGTAACGACAGTGTAGTTGTCTGTCCAATCCACTCTGATTGTGCAAGGTAACTTCTTTTAAGCTTTTTCTCACAGGCAAATATCGAATAGTACCCATTCACAGCGTGATGGTGGTGTATATTAGCTCTCATTCAGGGTGCGAAGGTATCCCAGAGTTGTCCCTCTTCAACGGGGGATATGCCTTTCTATGCACGCACATTCAGCTTTGTTAACAGGAAATAAGAGGACAATAAAAGTAATGATGAGGCATTTCTTTGAGACCCAGTGTTTTGTCAGGGCTTTAATTTCAAAGGAAATGTTCTCCTCAGCATTCACATTTTATTTTCTGGATCAGAAACACCAAGTTTTACTCTGAAGAGTTTCAGACGCTAAAGGCCTTTTCTTGCTCAGCACTGGAGCTCATCTGAAGCTAATTAAAAATCCCAGTCAGAGTGGGACGAAGTCACAGCGATGTATTTGCTTACTCCATTTTGCCTTTGTGTTGTACTACAATAATACAGACTGTCCTAATTATCCGTTAGGACTGCATGCATACTCCCTTTTTTAAGAACTATTGATTTTACACCCAAACGTTTTGGCCGGCATAATTTGGCTTTCGTCGTTGAAGACCCACATTGCAATGAATGTCTTTAGTAGTTTGCCACTTTAAATAGTTTAGGATGAGAGCTTTGACATTGGATTGGATGTACAATCCAAGTAAATTCCACCAAGTATTTGCTTGAAGCAACTTCAACATTGTTCTTTTACATCTGAGCTGCCATGGCTTAGATACATTTTTTGGCTGCATTCCAAACATAATATTCTCTGTCTGATTTTATGTACTTAAAATCTTAATTATTCACACCCTCTTACCCCCCTCTATGTTGTCGTTCTTTTAATTGAGGACATGTAGCTCTACACACTGCTGCTGGGCTGTTGCAACAAACTAATTTATCCTACGGGGCATTAATGAAGTTGTATCGTATCGTATATGGTTAAACCTATACAATAGGCAGACAGTATGCAAATCATGCAAAACATTAACCACCACTTGTTATTTCTATTATCATTATTTCAAGAGTGAAGGGAGCACTGCTTCTCCCTGTGGTCTTTTACTTTGAAAATCCAACCCTCCAAAGAGATTCCAAGAGCAGCTACCTTGCCAACCATGGTTGAACCCAGTCGATGGAAACAACATGTGGTGTCCATGACCATATCAAGGTAACCTATACTTTCAAGGCTCCTTGTCTCCCATGTTCAGAAATGGAATGATACACCCCCCCCACCCCCACACACACATACCACCACCTTACCCCTTGGGTGAGGACACTTTGTTTATTTTCTCATTGCATCGCCTCTTTCCAAGGCAACGTTCTGTTCAATGATTTAAAATGCAGCACAGCACACGTTGAACACCGACAAGAGCATTCGTATCCATTATGCTTATTTTGTGTGGGAGTTCATTTTTTTTCTTTTCCTCTGCTTATTTTGGGAGTTAATTGCATCCAGATGTGCATGATTGAATTGGGTTTGAGGTTAGGTTAAGGAAAGCAATGGCAAAGTGGATTGACAGATATATATTATTTATATGAATTTTTTTACCATTTTTGTAAGGGCCCACAGTGAAAAGGTTTTGGCCTTTTTTACTTCCATTGTTTTAATGATGAGATACATAATGTATTTGTATCACTGGATCTTTATTCATTGATCAAAAAAAATGTCGACCATGAGTTTCTTACTGAATTGTTTAAGTCGATTTGGTAGAAAAGCCAACAAACACCAGTTGGTGTGCACTTTTACCTCAGCTGGCTGTATTGTCATGTCAGTGCAGATGTATTTTTCATAAAAATAAACTTTGTGGAAAACACACTTTTAAGCGTCACAGTCCAACTCCTTCAACTAGACCAGTGAGTGGGTGTTCAACACTCAAAAAGTGGCAATTAAAAACCCAGAAGAGGGGGAGCAACATGATTGCTGCCGAGGTCAAAAGAAGTTAATGTAAAGCCATCATGATCTTAAGACCTTTATTCGCGGTACTTGAACCAATTATTTTTTTTGCAGTTCGTAATTTACAACCACAGCCAACAGATAATGGTACTTCCTTCAGCACTGTGATCCCCAACCAGCTGCATACTGTTCTCCCCTCGCTCTGCGGGTCAAGTGAAGCTCGTCAAATATGGCACATCGATCCCGGGTCCTTCAAACGTCCACGTACACAATGAGATACAAAAAAAAAAGAAACAAAAACAGGAATCTTCTCCTCCTTTCGCGAATAAACACAAGAGAAACTCAGATAATGTAGCTGGATTGGGTGGTGTTGCTGCACCCATCAAAACAATTCAACCAGAGGATCTGTGTCTGCCATGAATGGCGTAGCCTCAGCTTGAGGGTGTGTGAGCTTTGAGGACACAGGTCCAGATAATGGTTGGGTCCTTCTGCGAGGGCCGCCACATCTCCGCTGCAGCAGCAGAGTGTTCTGGAACATCTGTAGTGTCTTGTTGAGCTTCATGCCGAGTGCGCGCGCTGAATGTTCGACTCAATGGCCTCTGAGTCCCAAACAACTATTTCATTATTGACCCTGAATCAGTTGTAGTTGCCAAACCATACCAAACCAAGTTTTCCAAACAGGTATTTTTCCTTCTTTTTTTGGTCAGGTTTTTCTCTGTCTTATACACTATCTCCCGCTAGGAGCTTTGTTTTCATAACACAGATCTCCACAAAGGCAACATCACAGTTGTTCAAACGATAAGCACACACACAGACACACACACGCTCCAACATTTTATAAGAACTTATTGGAATAAAAAATGAAATGATATGTTGCCTGAGAAGCTTGGCACCGGGTTAGTGGTGGTGCAGTCCTTCACCTCAACTGGCTTTACTTGAATGCAGTAGCAATGTACAAATGTACAGACCGACCTCGCTTACCCCTCTCGCTCTCTTTTTCACCCCTCTCCCCGCCTCTCTCTCTCTCTTGCACGCTATAGCGCTTTGAAATTGCCGAGAGGTTGATGTTGACAGGTGGAACAGAAACTAAAAAAACCAAACACTTGTATATATACATATGCTGTACATATATTACAGAGAGAGAGAGAGAGAGAGAGAGAGAGGAAGAGAGAGAAAGAGAAAGAGAGAAAGAGAGAAAGAGAGAGAGAGACAGGCGGGCTAGAGGGTCCTCTCCTCTCTCTCCCATCTGTATCTTCTCCCTATATCACTGGCCAGGTTCTTTAGAAACTCAGATGGTTTCAGTGTCCGTAACTAACCGAATGAGCAAACAGTAGAAGAAGAATGCTGGAGGTAGCCCAAGGCCTTGGGCTTCGAGACGAAGAAGAAGAAGAAGAAGAAGAAGAAGAAGAAGAAGAAGAAGAAGAAGAAGAATACAAGTTTGGGAGGCTGTCAGGGGGTAGGATGGAATGACCTTGCATCTGTTCATTGTCGACGGCCTGAAGAAAAAACACAAACAGAAATGAAGGTGGTTATTCAGAGGAGGGCTCCGTGCGTGCTTCTACAGAAGTGTAACCTTGGAGGAGCGAAAAAACAGGATTTATGGATGTATAAGAAACAAGACAATACCTGTGTGGGAATGATTGTGTCCAGAATGTTCTGCATGGTTTCCATGGTTTCGGGAGGGTAAGTGGTGCTCTGCCTCTCTTTGCTCCGCTGGCCCGGAATGGAGGCATTCGATTGGTTGAGAGTTGGCTGATTCAGGTCCGGTTCGCTTCCAAAAGCTAAGAGGGCATTTCCTGTGTACCGAGACAAAGTTAAATCATATATATATTTTATTTTTGTTGCAATGGGATCGACTTCTCTTCTGATGACGGCTCAGCTAAACAGCTCATTTCAATAGGACAAGAACAGGGTCAGAGAGTCTATATCAATATAATTATGTATTTTTTAAGTTAGCTGAAGAACCACAAGTTCTGATTGTCACCTGGATTAAATAAAAAAAATTAACGGTGAACATTTACTATAAGGGTTCATTAATTGAGCATAAATTAACATTAGTTTATATAGTGTAAGCATAGGGGTTGGGCTTAGGGTAAGGGTTGGTCAGTAATTCTACACATGGGTTAACCCTAAACCTATGAAAATATTAAATTAGTTAACACCATTAGCTTATTTAACATGAACACCAAACATGAACACCAGTAGCAAATAGTTACTAGACCATTAACTGTGAGTTGATTGTTAGTTAATGCTGTTTACTGCATTAAGGTAATGTTAATTAATGGTTCATTATTGTACCCTGTTGGTAAAGTCTTACCAATTCAACATATTTCATTTAATAATTTCCTGTATGAAGGTTCTTGTTCAACCAAGCTATCCACATCTTATTTTTGTACATTTTAACGTTCGCACGATGTCCCCTAAAACATCTGACACTGTCTCGTTCCCCTCCTCCATTCGTCGAAGTGAAACAAGATAGTAGCGCTTCGACGCCAGCCAAATCGACGCATTCTCCCTGGCGTTGGCGGGGATGGAGAAATGGATTACTAAGCATTCCCTTCAGGCCTCTCACTCTGCACCTGCTCCCTGGAAACGCGCTCACTAGCTCTCTGACGGAGCGGCGGCAGTCGCCCAACAACTATGTGACCTCTCTTTGTGTTTTTAAACAGGGGCCCCAAGGAGAACCCACCCCAAGGATAAGGCCACCACACACACAAACACTGATACACAGACACATGCGTGCACGCACACACACAGGTGCACTCACACATATGCACTCACGCACACGCGCGGTCACGTGCACACACAAACAGTGGTGCACTCAAACATACACACAAGCGCACGCACACATACACAGGTGCACTCACACATATACACGCATGCACGCACACACGCGCGCGCACACACACACACACACACACACACACACACACACACACACACACACACACACACACACATACAGTTCCACAGACTCCCAAAAAAGTATATTCCCTGGAAAATGGGTCACAACAGTCAGCTTATCATGACAGGGAAAAGCCAAAATGCAGGCGGGGCATTGAGACCAAACATTTCGTTTACCAAAGACACTGACGACACAGATACGCACACAAACTCACTGATGAGTCCCTGAACCAAAGTAAATGGGTCACAACTACTCAACAAGTGAAATTGTTGCCATGACAGGAGGGTAGATTAATGAGGGACGCAAATAACAAGCTTGAAAACTATTTCCTTGATGGAACCAAACAAAAGTCAGAGCACTCAAATCATAAGGTATATATAAAGTAAAGAAATATAAAATAAAATAAAATTGGATAGCAATTGCAGGGGTTGGGTCACAGAGGATGAGTGAATCATTTGTACTTACTCAATCTTTGCCCCTGCCTGCCAATGTTATCACGGTCCCATAATACATTTCCCAACTCGACACCATGAGTAACGTAATCTAGTTTTTAATGCCAAAAGTAGTAGAAAGACCTATATGAGGATTTCTACTTGCCTCACAAATAGTGGTGAAGCAAAATGTTAAGAAAACTGTTTTGAAACTGAATTTTCTTCAGTTTTCTCCTTTTATCATCCATGTGTTTAATCACAAAATACACAATTTACCGCTTGCCTTGCCCTACCTCGTTTGCTGAGCTTATAAATAATTGAATAAAGTTTAACGACGAACAACTATTTTGACAAAGTCAATGCTGGGCTCAAAATATTTGTTATACTTCATTATATGTTCTACCAAAGAGTAAACAGATTTGCTCAAGTAGACAATGCTGGCCCTGTTTAATCGAGAGAGAGAGAGAGAGAGAGAGAGAGAGAGAGAGAGAGAGAGAGAGAGAGAGAGAGAGCGCACATTGGGGCTCCCCTGCTGTCAGACTTTAGATTAATGACCTAAAGTCGGATTTGAATACAAACATTCAACATCATGATGACGTGGAAATTACTTCTATGTTTGTTGATATAATTTATTAACAGTTGCATGGATCTTAATTAGCGCCAGGATGGAGTAATGACAATAAGATATTGTCAACACATTTTTTGAGAAAGACCAGAGATGGAGCTGGATGAATAAAATCAAATTGTTCTTGCTACCAACTATGCAGGGTTCCTGCAAAGCCTGATTCCCTGGTTCCCTTTTCTGTTGGGCAACAACGTGGGCGGCAGCACTATTAGTTTCAGTTCTCAAACAGATGCGTTTTGGTTTGAAGTGCATCTGCAAGGGAAGGAAGAAAAACATTTGCAAAAATGCGGCATTTTAACAGTAAAATAACAAGACGGGCCAAATAAACAAACTTTAAGCAGACTTCAGACATGTGGGATCAAACCCAGGACCTTGCAGCTGGGAGTTGTCGTCCCTACCACAACACAACCTTCTCGCCTCTAGTTATGACTTAAAAAATGGAAGCACCACGGCGAACACACTCACAACACACCACACAAATAACCCAGAACCACCAGCCAGAACCACTCAAGCCCCCTGGTGCATTGAACCAAAGGAGAACTGTTGGTGGATTCCTTCAAAGAGGATACACAGGCATGCAGGGGGCGAGACTTACGGAGGCAGACGTTGTGGGTGAAGTAGCCCAGGAACTCGCTGCATTCATCTCCCTGGCTCCCAGGCCCAGAGCAGGAGCACCACGGGGCCACGCTGGATGTTGAGTTGTCCAAGTAGTTGGGGGTCACTGAACTTCCTGCCGGGGGGAGGCAATCGGATCTCAGTCCCTGATGAATATTTAATGCATCCCTTTTGAGGAGGTAGCACTGGCCTGTCATGTGGTGATTGCAATTATTAAATATGGATGGATATTGTAATTTGCGTATGCATGACCTAATGCAGGAATAAAACCTTGATTTGGGTTGAGTCCGTAAGAGCGCTGTGGTGTAATATGTCATAACTTCCAATGCCCTTTAGCCGCGAATAAGACGTGTTCTCTTCAGTGTGTTTTTTTGGGTCACATGGGCCGCTTGTTTTTCTTTCTGCCGGCCTTTCCCCTCTATCTGACTGATGGAGGTGGGATCTTGAGTGCTTTAATAAATACAAGACAGGAATGGAAATGCCAAGCGGTTGTTTGTGCCGGCGGGCAGCGTTTGAGGATTCTCAGCTGCATTAAGAGGTTAAGGAGGGCTTTTTCATTTCTTTTCCCCTCACGGTGGGTCAAATAAATAGCTGCTTGTTTTGTCTTCGACCGGCAACAAAATGGTGGCGTTTGGTAAGGACACTTGACTGGTCAGTTTGAACGGCTTATCCCCATACACACACACACACACTACTTTTTTCTAGGACTTGACTGAACGCTCACAACGGACGGGCCCTTGGGGTAATTTGTTGCAGAAAATCCAAAACTGGGTTTCTTGGCTTCAGCGATGTTCTATGTGAACATCTTTACCTGTTCTGTTTTTAGCTGGAGAGGCTGAGAGCCAGTATTCAGTTCACTCACACTCCTCAGATGCCCGTGCCCGTATGGGTTTACATGCCACGTATTCCTTCATTTATTCCTGACTTCTGTTTCACCTTTCAATCCTCTCGAAATCCTTTCTCCCTCTCCGAAGCCCCGCGGACACACAGACACACGCTGCCGAGCTACGATTTCCCTCCGGGGCTTACACACACACACACACACACACACGCTCACACTTCCCCCCACCTTCCTTGGCTCACGCACAACACACCTTCAACTCTGTCTGGCGCGCAGTAGTACCTACCTATGAGCCCTGTGTAGGCGAGGAGACAGGCTCCGTAGTTGCCTTGCTTGCAGCCATTTGCAGAAGCCTGGGAGGGTTGGCAGTCGTACTGGAACTGTGCCAGACGAGATCTAGGAAAGAAAAGGGAAAAAAGGCAACGCATCCACATATCGGGTTAGCCGGGTCAGCCAACGGAAGGTCGGTTATTCAAGAGTTTGACTTGTAGTCCTATCGCCTGTTCCTATTGGTCAAGATTGAGAGCTGGGGGAGGGGTGTACGATGTTGGCGGGAGTGAAGACTCTAATGCGATAGTGATAGAAAGAGAGTATTGTAATTCAACCCCCCCCCCAGGTGCTGGATCATTAGCGAAGGCCTCCAAGTGTAATGGGCCCGTGAAAAATAATAGTCGTGACCAGAGATAGCAGAGAGCGATAACTCTGATCCATCTGGCCCCCTTATCCGCGCTAAATATTTAATGTGTTATTCCAAGAGGCTCTCCAGGGCCTTCTAACCAATGGCGGGAGGAAGCTGCAGGCTAAAACAAAGGGCCATTCCATTGATTGATTGGATGTTTGCTTGGTTTCAAAAGGCCATAATACCAGACCCACGATAACTCAATATGTAATTCCATGTAAATTCACCATGCACGGAATAGTCGGGAAGAACATCAGAGAAAGAACTTGAACACAGTTTTATTCGGGGGCTGATTTGACCTGTCAAGGGAAATTACCGAAGCAGGCCCCTTAAAGCCAAAAAGGACATTAAGAATTACAATTATATTAGAACAATCCGTTACTCTGCCCCCCAACCTACACCGGTCTGCGACATTGCATAACCCCCTTTAATCTAGGCTTACTGAGGAATCACTATAATATCCCATTGCTTAAAGGTCCCATATTATACCACCAGGTGTGATCAGCCATTACAAGCCGTTTTGAAAATCTGCCTCACAAGTGGGCGTGTCCACCTAGATGTGTGCTGGATAGATCAGCCTGCTCAGTGGACCGTAGCAAATCTTGCTCATCTATCCATTATACTGTAGATCTAGGTGGACACGCCCACTTGTGATGTCAGAAGAGGCAGATTTTCAAAACGGCTGGTAATGGCCAATCACACTCACAGCAGGTGGTATAATATGTCACCTTTAAGCAAAGAGATATCATTCTTCAGTAAGCCCAGATAAAAGGGGTTATGCAATGTCGCAGACCTTTAAATTGAGAACCAGGGGTCCCAGTGCTCTCCCGCTGCCGCCCCTCACCTGCACACATAGTCCGCCCTGCAGATGCGCATCTGGGTGAGGCAGCTGGGCCGCTCGCCGCCCTCGTAGGAGCACCCGGGCACGATGGTCTGCCGCCGGCGCTCGGCGCACGCCGTGTCGGTGCAGGGGCAGAAGAGCAGCTCGTGGGTGTAGTCCCCGGGCACCCGGTCGAAGAAGCGGCGCAGGGCCTTGTTGCACTTGGAGCGGTTGCACAGGCCCGACTTGGCTGAGGGCTTGATGCAGGCCGACACGTAGTCGGTGCGCAGCTTCTGGCACAGGTCGTCCACGTTGCACGCCTTGGCCGCGTCCAGGCAACGGTTCACCGTCGCCATGCCAACCTCAGAGTCTGAGGGCGGGGATGAAAGGTGGGAAGGAGAGACGGAGAGAGATTGAGACGGACAGAGGGAGATGGAGGGAGGGATGGAGAATGAGAGAGCAAGAGAGAGAGAGAGGGAGAGAGAGAGAGAGAGAGAGAGAGAGAGAGAGAGAGAGAGAGAAAGATGAGAGAGATGGAGAATGAGAGAGCAAGAGAGAGAGAGAGAGAGATGAAGAGAGCAGGAAAGAGAGTGAAAAGATGTATTTATGGGGGGAAGAAAGAAAGAGTAATTGCGCTGTCGTCGAGGTCACCGACGATATTGTCTTCTGCTTATTGTTCTAGCGATGACGTTATTTCATTCTGTCGAAGTGGCTGACATGTTTGCTCAAACAGGCAATAGAGAGAGAGAGAGATGTAAGAACTTGTACATTAAGTTCCAAATATCAATTCACCCAGTAGTAAAAAAAAAGTGTTTGCATAAGCATCAAGCATATCCATCGCCTGATAAGAAGTGAAGAGCTGGAGTCACGTTGCGTCTGCCGAGATTTCAGTGGCTCGTCGAGGGTTCCTATCACAAGGCTGCTGCTGCTGCTAGTCTCAGACGCAGTGTAGTTAAAGCAATCCTGTCCCCGTTATCGGCGATAAATTACCAGAAGAATTGGCGATTAGTTGGAATCACTTAACTAGTAACTGCGTTAGGAGTTTGTTTCTGTACATGCGAACACACTGCCTTCGAAAGCTGCCCTTGCGACCACCGGCCACTGGAGGCGCTAGCGCAACGGAGCACTTCCTGTCCGCCGAAGACCGCCGTACCAGTGGTCGACGTGCAGAAGTACTCGCAGTAATCTTTTTATTTGTGTTGGTATTATTATTTGGCATGACGTTGTCTTCCGCAGATGACAAACAGCTTTGGAAAATAAACCGCAAAGTCTCCTAAAACCAAATAAAAAGTAAAAATAAGATGAATTTGAATGAAAGCCAATGGGCTTGCCTGCAGTGATGGAGGCCAGGCGAACGTAGTCGTAGTCCCTCTCCACCGCCTCGTAGGGGTAGCTCTCCACCAGGTTCAGACCTAGAGGACAACAATCAAACAAAGGCAATCAGATTCTCAACGTGAAAATGAAAAGCAACCATTCCTCCAAGCCCGGTTGAACCAAGTCAACCGAAGTCAATCAGCCGAGCTGCTTCACGTTCATGTTCTTTTTGCGCGGTTATGTGGGAGTCTTTTTGGTTTGAGTATATATTTCTTGCCTTACAGCGTTGAATGTATCAATTTGTATCTGTAATGTTTTCGTAGTTTCTGCTTTTGAGATGTTTATCACGCCCTGCTGATGGACTGAGTTTTTCTCGCTGTAGCCAAATACGATCTGAATTTAACTACTGTTTCTAGTAGCTTGCGCGATGGAACCTGACGTAGGAATCAGAGGAGCCACAATCTACCACAGCAACACCCCCCCCACCGCACCCCCATGTCACAGTCAACTTAGAATGAACCCCCATGTTACAGCCAACTTACAGTCGACCCCTATGTTACAATCAATTTACATTCAACCCCCATGTTACGCTCAACTTACAGTCATCCCCATCTTACAGTCAACTTTTTTCCTCGCAAAAACACCTCACACTCTACTGCGAGTACCCATGCATTGCCTGTTTATTTTCGTCTATATCTACGGTATTACAACATAGCTCCAGACGCTGCCGCAACACTGACCGTGGATGAAGGACTGATGCAAGCTCCAGTAGATGCTGAGGCAGTTCTTCTCCTTCTTCATGCCCCTCTTGCACTGGCAGCCGTGCAGGGGGCTCGACAGGAGTGCCGACACGGCGTTGGCACACTGGCTCCTGGCCCCGGGGCCCAGCTTCATGTTGCCGTTGCCAGCCACGCACTGGCGCAGGGTCCTCAGGCGGGGGCTGCACGTCTCGTCGCTGGAGCACGTGTCCCCCGCCACCAGGCAGTCCCGGCTGGCCAGCACCACCTCCGTCAGAGCTGTGGGAGCAATGGGGGGGGGGGGGCAGTTAAGGGCTGATTATGGTTCCACGTCGACGCAACGCAAAGGGGTATATGGAGCCATACCCTCCTTGCGTCCACCACAAGGGCCTGACGTGCGCCTCCCAAAAATGTCGACCTTGCGTCGAGGCGACGCAGCAGCAAGGGCTGTGATTGGTCGGCTCACTAAAACTTGACGCAGAACCAAAACAGGTTCAGGACTGCGTCGAAGCGTCTGCGTGGTCATTGCGTTGCGTCGACGTGGAACCATAATCAGCCCTTAAGGAATGACGCAGGTGGAATGGGAGACTTCTGCATCTAGCATTTGGCCTGCATTTAACTATTTTTATCTCTCTTTTTCTCTTTGGTTTCGTTCCGCTTTTATTTGTTGTTTTTGTTTTGTTCTTTCCGCGTCATCCACATGTAAAGCACTCGGGCCCGGTGAAAGGAACTATACAAGTCTAATCTATAATTCTTGTTATTAAAAGCAACACTGTGTTTGAACCAGCCCTCGCAATTCAATCAGAGTTCAGTTGAAGTACAGGCTTTTAAAAGATTGCTTTGCCCAGTAGGTCGGTAATACACTTCATTTTAAAGAGGTAAATAGCTCTTCACTGCTGGGCCTATATTACATGTATATATAGAAATGTACAACAAAGCATTAATATTCAAAGGACCATAAGTGGACCTGTTCAGCGACTTAATAGCACACAGGCGTCTGGCAGAACGGTGGCATATGTGCCAAACCTCTTGGAGATGACAATCATAAATCCATTGAAGCAGTACTCCGTTAGTTCTCATTTAAGATGGGATCTGCACTAGCTGTACAAAACAGAGTGGCAGAGACCTTGGGCTGGGAGATATGTGTTGAATATACAATGTACACATAGTATACCCAGGAGATACCGAGCACTAGTGCGGGAGATTTGTGCAGTCAGATACTGGAGTGGATCCGTCAATCAGACAAGATATTCCTCCTTCACCAACACAGGTAACCTTAAGACGGATACTGACGCAAAATGACTTTTTGTATTTCAGGTCTGATAATGCTCTGTATCTGATGACAGGGAGCCAATATTTTTTGCTGAATAAATAATTACAACTGTTACGACTCTCTAACCACCCAGCTACTACTTCTGTCTTGGGGAGGCTACAAGTCTCAGCCACAGGTTTCAGGGGGAACAACAGATCGGATTATAACCTTTTTTTTTGATATCCAATCCAGCAGTTTTAGCCGTTATCTGACCCAATCCAAAATATTGGAACAGTGCATACCCTGATCGGTATTACCCTTAGCAACACTTTTACCGTTAAAAAGAGGACCGATTTCTTTCAAACCTGTTAGTAATAATTGATCATTGTGCTCAAGAAAAGGTGCTCATGTGCACTTAACCTAATTGCGCAGCTCTCCTGCTCTGCGTTCCCTTTGCTTTGTCTCCCTCTACCTGTCTCCCTCGACCTGTCTCTCTCTCTACCTGTCTCCCTCTCTAGGTCCGCCCAGGTGCCTGCGGCTGACATCATATGATCGTGGCGGGCCTGTGAAGCCAGGTGGAGGAAAGCACACAGGGGTTGATGATGGCTGCTGTCGCCCCAGAGCTGTTGGTTCTCTTTGTCATATTGCTAAGGGAAGCAGGTCCACAGTCATGATATAACAGCTTTATTTCTTAGTCTAGACTTTAGTTCGGTTTTTGATAGTTTACAAGATCCACTGAGTCCTACCGCCTGGTGCGTGGTCGGTACAGTGTCTCTCCCTCTTATGCCTTGGATTACCAGATCTCCCGACCTCAGTATGGTGTCTTAGGGAAAAAACAGGTCTGGTGAAATAAACCCCTCTTTTTGTAAGAGTTTTAATAGGTTGTTATTATGAAGAAGCCTTTATTGGGGCTGTAACAATAACAAACTTTATGTATTCACCTCGTTTTTGATCACGGTTGAGAAGCAGAAATGGTATAGTAACACAATTTCCTGGTGTTTTGTTCATTCAGCATACAATTGTTAGGCGCTAAAAGGCCTTACAGGTAATTGACGTGAAAGTCATGAGGTGTTTGCCAGGTTTTGAGGTTTTGTCAGAGGACCTGCTATTGTTGCTTTTAATACTTCTCCTAACTCCCCAAGAGTCCTGGAAAAACAGATGTACCTGACAGTGGAAACAATGCTGCGCACCGTCAGAAAATACAGGCAGTTTAGGGTTAGGGATTTTACCAGAAGTCTCCTTCTGCCCATGTCTTTTCCACAGTTATTTAAATGTAATTTATTTATGTTTTACATTTTTCCCTATCTTTTCAATCCGACTTGTACTGGGACATGTGCCACTGGCAAAAAAATATGTTTTAGTCTCTGGGCTTTGGTGAGCTGCCACTGCCTACATCTATGTTCCAAATTGTGAACTTATTTTCCAAGTATTTTATGAATGAATGAATTCTTAGATGAAGGCTGGGAAAAAGTCAATTCTCACCTTAATAAAAAGCCTTGAAACAGACACATGCAAAGAAATACAGACATACAGACAACCAACATAAATGTACATACTAAAATACAGTACCATCTCTTTAGTGTTTTTGCTGAAGCTACCCATATCGCTAAACGCAAACAAGGAATATCCAGGACAATCAATTAAGACGATTTGACGCACACACACACACACACACACACACACACACACACACACACACACACACACACACACACACACACACACACACAGAGTGTTTCAATTAAGAATGACACACATTAAATCACTCTTGGATTGACTCGGTCCGGACACCAGATGAGGAGCCTTTTGCCGTCCTCCAAGTTGATCTTGTGGCTATTATT